>NW_026690930.1:1043799-1388399 GCF_020826845.1 Diceros bicornis minor | reverse complement strand
GTGGTGGATATTTTTTCCAAATGCGAACCTAAATGTACCAGCTCTATTTATTCGTTAGATACCCGCTAATTTAAAATGCTACTTTTCAAAATGCAATGTAATAACTAAAACATGGTGAGGTGTGTATAGAAATTCTGTGTACTATTTTGCAATTTTTTTGTGAATTGGGTGGGGAAGTGACCATTAGCCCTATTGCAGCCCTGGAGCTGGGCATCCCACACACACATGAATTTAGTTCTTACACTCTCTGCTCTCTTCGTTTCACCTATTTTCTTATTTCCCTAACAAGAACAACATTTTTAATTAATGCAGCTTTATATCTTTTAATAACTCATAGGTCATGGCATTAAAAAATTTCCTTTTTTTCTGAATCTCAGTTGAGCATGGCTTTCTTTAATACCGAATGTGTTGAATGTCAGAAAATATCCCTCAAGTGGTCAATTCAGATACTAAATCTCTTATAACCAATTTTGATTTTTACATATTGACTTGTCCTGAGAAAACTACTGGCAAATTGTACTCACCATCTGTAAATGCATAATTAGCTTTAAGTCAACATCATGGTCACATGAACTACCAGCCACTCAAAGTCTTGGCTGCCCAAGTTAAATACACATATTTCTATGAAGCCCAGATCTCTGTGGTATAAAGAAAATGTCCACATCGCCATTCTAGTGTGTGTTTTACTAGCTGAATTTCACAAATTATCAGAATAACAGTAAATGGATTTGCTCTGACTTAGTGAGGCTCTCAAATCGGTGTGGAAATGCGAATGCAACACTCGCTTTAAAGGTTTGAAATCCTTTCTAATATTTTAATATCTTTTCATGCTTGGTGATTCTCAAACTTGACCATACATTAGAAACACCTGGAAGGTTGTACAAAATGTACTTATACCTGGGTCTCTGATGAATCAGAATCTCTGAGGTTAGAGCCCTATTGTCTATATAGTTTAACTTGTCAAATGATTCTAATATACAAGGGTGGTTGAGAACCATCACAAATGGCTCCCAGGGTTTCCTCTCAATCATCTGGCTAGCAGGCCAGATCACTGCAATCCTAGTTCATTTTTGAAGGAGAAGGGAGCACATACAGAATAAGTATCCAAATCACTAGGAGAACGGGAAGTTTGGAGAGTTTTTAATAGTTAATACTATTTCCAAAAGAGGGCCTGTGAGTCTGCACTGAGGATACTATGCTTCTCTCTCCTTCCACCCACCCCCTAAAAGTTCCTCAGTCTAGAAGCCCACAGACGCATATGTATTTGGCTTAATTCAGTAGGTAAACAGGTGAAAACAGATGTTCTTTTCTGGCCCAATATATGAAGTCACTGATATTTCACCAGATTCTTTTACCATATTGATTAACTCCATTCATTTTACTATTTTTAAATATAGTTTTTATTTTATTCTCTTGGTTAACAATGGATATTTATGGTAAGAGAACAGCAGACAGCAGAAGAGAGAGAACGTGAACAAGAAAAGCAAGACATACAGGAAAAATAATGACAGAAAGGACAGAATGTGGGACAGGAAGGCAGAGCTGTATTCATCCATAGTTTTTCGAGAAGCGACCCGATAACAGGAGAACAGAGTTACTTCCTACTAGGTTTGAACAACTGTGTTGATTTCCCAAGCATTCTGTTGCAATGCACCCATCATCTCGATATGTAGGAAGACAAGCATCCCAAAGACAAAATGCTCCCAGACAACATTTTCCTTGTTAAGAATCAAAGGTGAACTTTATTTTAAAAAATTACCGAGGTAATTTTAGGTAACAGATAAGGCTGTAACCGGTAGTCTAAGGGCTAATTAAATTATATAAAAACGTCTTGTATTTGAGTTAGTATTTGGAAAAAAAAAAGGATACAACTTATGTTAGAATGAGCTATAAAAGCAAGCTTAGGTAAAGTAAGACTTTATAGAATCAAATTAGTTTAAATTTAAAAAATAATCTCTTTACATTAAGTATCATCTTTTTCTGAGTGCACGTATTCTAAAAAAATATATAACTAAAAACACTAAATGATCCCTTAGGCCAAATTACCTTTAATATAAAAGTGAATAAGTATCACGGTAAGCAGAAATTGCAGTATACAAGGACAAGTAAAGATCTTCTTTCCTGTCACAGGAAACCCGATCTTTCACCCACACAACTGTCTACTCTTCACATTTATGTCTCTCAAAAGAGTTTAATGAAGTACAATTATAAAATGACAAAGCATCACAGTCCAGAGCAAGAAGCATGGTTGACATTAAATGAGGCGAGTGAAACTGGGGGCTGTTCGTGGGGAAACACTTCCCCAGGGCCACACTTCTTGGCTTCTTCAGCATGACCTTCTTGTATTTTCCATCAGGTATCAGAACATCGTTCTTGGCTCCTTGCTCTCTCTGCCTCCCTGGCAAACCTGGCTGCCCTCAGGGCCTCAGCCCCTCTCTCCCTTGCTTTTGTCACTTTCTGACTCTGTCTGCGGATGTCTCCATAAGTTACGGGCTGTCTGTAGAGTGGGTGGGGGAGACCAAGACCCACTCCTGGGATCATCTCTGCCCAGTCTGAAGACTGTGTGGCAGTGGGCTTGAGGCTGGGGTCTAGATACCCAGCACCAGCACAGCCCACGGATTCACCTGGACCACCTGGTGCAATTATATTTAAGGTATTTGTGATATGGAAAGTACTTAAAAGTTCTCCTTCACTGCTGCAGGCCTGGAGTCCCTGCAGTCTCCTGTGTGCACAGACTTACAGGGGCTTCTGCAAGGTCTCCTCCCGTTGACTGTACCTGACCTCAGTGCGAGGGTAGGAAGTCTTCCTTGTAGCTGGCCTCTTAAAAATGCAGCTGGTGAGTCTTATAGGAAGTGCAGACCTTTCACGATGTCTCTGCTTGGTCTTGGATAAATGGACCCGTCTTTTCTTCTCTGAAGTCTGTGGCATCATATTTCTTTTGAGCTTCCCCTGTGAAAACAAAATGAAATGTGAAATTTGAATAAAATGGGGGATGCAGACTGCCAGCCATGGAGAATGTTCTCACCTCATTTGGATCTTCCACCCTCCTGTATCCTGGAGAAATATCTCTCAAACTGCTCTGTGCATCACAATCATTTGGAGGGTTTTTAAAACACAGATTGCTGGACCTCAACCCAAGGAGGCCTGGGGAGGGCTAAGAATTTGCACTTCTAAGTGTTCCCAGATGCTGCTGATGCTGCTGGCACAGGCACCACACACTGAGAACTAGATCCTGGGACATCAAGCTGATATGAGTCAAGGGCAGAAAGGACTATGAAAACTAGATGCTTGTGTGCCCAGAGCATAGTAATTTAGTGCCTCATCTCTAATGAAATCACGTTCCTCTCAGCAATTTGACGCTCACTTCACTTGCACACCCACGTCCCATCATCACTCAAATATTCTCCTGTTGATAAGTAAATAACTCACACACGCCATATTCCCATCACACAGTTCTACCCACTGTAAATAACCATTTTTCCTCCCCTGACTCTTCCTCTCTCCTCTTACTCCTCCCTGTTAATCTGGGCTCCACCATCTGATTTAACACAACAATTGATGCTTCTTAGAAGTCAATCCTTCTCTCACATTTGTTCCACATCCACACCCTCTTCTAGGCCATCCCATCCATTTCCCTGGCTTCAAATGCCATTAGTGAACTAGAAATGCCCATAGAATTAGCACAGATCTGGCTTCAACCCTGAGATCAAAATACTCATCTGCCCACTCACCACATCAGTGATAACTCGATGACTCAGCTCACAGTGAGCAGGTCCCAAGATGAACCAACCAGTTCTCCAAATAATCACCCATATCTCAGGGTCCCCTAATCTCACTTGTTGGTACTGATATCCTGTCTACACCTGAGTGTCATTTTGGACACCCTGCCACCCCACACTGGTACATCAACGAACCATCCGTCCACCCTCCTGAATCCACCCAAAGATTCTGCACTTTTGAATAATTCTTGAGCACCTTTCAGATTCCTACAAAATACTATTTCCACAGAGTGACCTTTCCTGATCCAGCCATGTAAAGTAATGTCACATTTTCTCTGTTAATTTTTAAAATTTTTAATTGTAAGTGTATTATCATCTATTTCTCTCATAGTGTTTGTCTCACTAAATTAGATACTCCATGAAGTGAAGACTAATGTGGACTGTAATGTTTTACACTGCCATATTCACTCATTGCTTTGTCCTTAGAGAGTGCACCCTATATTTATCGAAAGAAATTTTTCAAACTCCAAAAAATAATTTCTAGGGGCCGGCCCGGTGGCGCAAGCGGTTAAGTGCGCGCGCTCCGCTGCGGCGGCCCGGGGTTCGCTGGTTCGGATCCCGGGCGCGCACCGACGCACTGCTTGGTAAACCATGCTGTGGCGGCGTCCCATATAAAGTGGAGGAAGATAGGCACCGATGTTAGCCCAGGGCCGTCTTCCTCAGCAAAAAAAGAGGAGGATTGGCGGATGTTAGCTCAGGGCTGATCTCCTCACAAAAAAAAAAAAAAAAAAAAAAAAAAATAATTTCTAAAATTTTCAAACAAATTCACTTGACTGCAGTAATACAAGGATAGAATCTGTTTTGTGGTATACTGCAATAAGTTATCACTAATATTGCAAATCCTTTCTGTCTGTAATCCATTATAAGACTCTAGCCACAATAATCTATTTAAAATGTAAACCTAATCAGTGCACCTTTCCTTTACAATCTCTCATTTCTGTCTTCAGATACTTTTTGTGTGTGTGTGTGTGTGTGTGTGTGTGTGTGTGAGGAAGATCGGCCCTGAGCTAACATCTGCCAATCCTCTCTTTTTTTTTGCTGAGGAAGACTGGCCCTGGGCTAACATCCATGCACATCTTGCTCTCCTTTATATGGGACGCCGCCACAGCATGGCTTGACAAGCAGTGCCTTGGTGCAAGCCCAGGATCCGAACCGGCAGACCCTCGGCCACCTCAGCAGAGCATGTGCACTTAATCCCTTGCGCCACTAGGCCGGCCCCCTCACATACTTTTTACAAGTGAAGTCATAAATCTCACTTCATCCCTGTGGTCCTGCCATAATCATTAATACCATCCCTTTTACTCTCCAACATGTCCCAGTGTGGAGGGAAAATTAGTTGATCCTCCCATTTATAGAGCACCTATTATAAGCCAAGTTATGTACTAAAACCCATGATCCAGAATTTAACTTAAAAGTCACTGCCCCTGTTTTTTTTAACCTTGGAGAAAGGAATGAGTTAATAAAGGGACTAATCAATGTGTAATATAGTGTTAGGTATAATTAGATCCTGTAATAAACAGTAAGGGCTACACAGAGATACAGAGACACAGAGAGGGATGGAGGAAGAACAGCAAGGAGGGATAAAGGGAAAGAAATTACCTACAATTATTTCATTTATTTATTTATTTTGTGAGGAAGATCAGCCCTGAGCTAACATCTATGCCAATCCTCCTCATTTTTTTTTTTTCCTGAGGAAGACTGGCCCTGTGCTATCATCTGTTCCCATCTTCCTCAACTTTATATGGGATGCCACCACAGCTCTGCCTGACAAGTGGTGCCTCAGTGCCTGCCCAGGATCTGAACCCAGGCCACCAGCAGAGGAGCATGTGCACTTAACGGCTACTACGGCATGGGGCCGCCCACCTACAATTATTGATGATGAAGAGATTAGGGAAGGACTAACTGATAAGGTGATATTTGAGCACAGAACTGAATATTTTTTTAAAAAGACCAATCACATTGTGGGTAAAAAATTTTCCAGAGACGGGAGCAATGTACACAGTGCAGAGCTGAATATTACTTCCACTTCCCAGTGATGTTGTTGGTTAAAAACAAAACAAAACAAATGTCTGGCCTATTATCCCAAGAAAGCTCCCTATGCAGAAAAGTACAACACCTTGATCATTACTTAACAAACATTAACACCTAGGAAACAACTTTCAATAAGGTATCTTCTTGTTTTAAGAGCTACTGCCTGCTCACTTATAGAGGTTTCACAGAAGGACCAAGTGTACAAATGGACACTCTTTCCATCTGTATGGATTCCACACTCACCAGAATAGGCTGGCTTGGAAAACAGGCCGATGCAGGTTCCTCCATGGCTGCAGAGTTGTCCTGCTGACCCCACTCCTGATGTGCAGACAGCCCGTGGATTGCTGGAAAATGCAGTGAGTTCTGCCTCTGATTCCCCTTTTATGGAGGAAGGGAGTGGATAATCCAATCAGTGGATAATCCAGGGGAGACATCCTGTCTCTTATCAATGGGATTTGAGAGATTCCTAAAGCTTTATATCTAAACACAAAAATGTTGGGTTATTGACACTGTCAGATACTGTTGGTAGATAAAAACATTTAATACAATTGTGTGGGGAGGTGGTATTTGCAGTTTCTATCAACATTTTAATATTTCCTTTTTCTTCCACTGGATACCTTCTGTAAAAATAGGAATGGAAGTTTATATGTACAAAAATATCCATACAACTTATGGTTTAATAGGAAAAATTAGAGACTGTGTAAACGTTTATCAATAAAGAATGTCCACAATATTTATTAACAAGTCTCTAGAATACATCACACAGCCATTAAAAAGAATTTAGTATTTTGTGCATTTACATCTCAGGTAATTTCCAGTAAACTTGTTATTATTTCAACTGTCTTACTCTTTCCCTTCCCTTTGACCTGAATAATTAATGTTCCTTTACTCTCTTTACTTCACTGATGTTGATTTAACTCATTTATTATTCCATTATTTCCTCTATAAACTTACTCGTTGAAATCACATAAAAATCTTTGTTTAATTGCACTAATGTTTAAATCCTGAATCCTTAATACAGTCTAATATGAATAATTACTTTTACCTCCTCCCCCAAATGCTAATACCTTCAACACTTTCAATTCTATTTTTAAGCTTCCTGACATTTGTATTACTGTTTTCATGCATTTTATTCTATATATATTTTAATCCCTATGAGAGATTTCTAGAATTACTTCACAAAATAAAATTCATTTATATTTATTTATAAATTATAAATTATCCTTTCCTTTCCTCTTCAGTCCTTCTTGCATTCCTGGTTTTTAACCTGGGATCATATTCCTTTGGATGTGATAACTCACTGCAGTATTTTGTCTAATTCAAGGCTACTAACAATGAAAAGTTTCACTTTAAGTTTTTCTAGAACATCTTTATTTGGAGCACTACTGCTGCTGGATGTAGAATTCTGGTTTGACGTGAGATTTCTTTTAGCATTTTAAAAATGCTGCTCTGTTGATGTCTATCTTATTTTCTTTATGGTTAGAAATCACCAATTGGACGTTTTATTGCTTATTTGGCCTCTATAGTCCCTAAAATCCTTTACATTAACTTTGGTTTTTAGACCAAGGTTTGGTTCATTAATATTCCCTGTGTAGTCACTCTGCTTAGGGAATCTTGAATCAATTGAATCTGTGGATTGATGTCTTTCATCAACTTGGAACATGCTTGTGTATTTTCACTTCTGATATCTATTCCTCCCCACGTTCTGTCTACTCCCCTTGTAATCACAGTCCATGTGTCTTCTAATTCTACCCTGAATTTTCCAATGTCATTGACCCTATGGTTTTCTTGGGAGATTTGCTCTTGAACCGTCTTCCATTTTAGTTAACCAGCCTTTTGCTGGAATCAATGCCTTCTTAACTCCTTAAATTCTTAATTTCACTTCTAACATAAACACAATATAACTAGAATTTTTTTAAAAAAGAGATAGCAGAGCAGTTTGACAATAAGGAGAAAATGATTTCCATTTGATACAATAAAACTCAAACAGATAGGAGAAAATTATATATTGGATCATATTAAGATATATGAGGAGCCAGTATTCATTAAAATTCACCAGTAAGACCCAGTGGGTGGAAAACCTGAGTATCTTCTTCTTTGTACTGATGTGGACTACATTTTGAAATGATAATAATTATATTTCTTGGGTTAAATAAAAATGTTATAAAATCGAGTTTCATCTGTTTGTATTTACTTTCTGTAATATGTGTGCTGGAAAATTTAAATGACATAGGTCACGTTGTGATATCCCTGTTGGTCTTGGTGGGATAGAGGCATGATGTGATGGTTAACTTTAGGTGTCAACTTGACTAGACTCAGGGGTGCCCAGATAGACTGTGAAGCATTATTTCTGGGTGTGAGCTGAGGTCAGACCTCTTTTTTCCTACCAGTTCTGTGTCCTGGAAAAGCTGCTGTGCCTCTCAAGATCTCCCCAGTGTCCCAAGCTGCACAATGAGGATTGGGCTAAAAACAGCTTCCTAGGGGCCTCATCAGGTGTATATGTGATAATACGTACAACACCTGTGGGCTGGTGTCACATGTGTCTAATGCACACACTTAGAGATGGATGAAGTACAAGGAGTAGGACATCACATAGAATACCAGTCAGAACTTCTCTAGGTCCCAGATGTGTGATATTTGGTAAGTCACTGCCGCTCTGAGCCTCATTTTCAGGTCTGCATCCTGAAGGGGCTGAAATTAGAGGAAATTCAGACATTGTGATCCACTGGCATTAAACCTTCCACGGTCCCCTGTTTTACTCAGAATCAGTCCCAAGAGCCTCATGTTGTTCTATGTGGTGGGAGCCTCCACAATGTTCCCAGTGCTCCCTGCCTCCTGGAGTGCACATCCTTGTGTCACCACTAAGTGGTCAGTATCTGGCTTCTGAACAACAGAACACAGCCAAGGTGATGGGATGTCACTTCCAAGTTTTAATTACAAAACGTCTATCACCTCCCAATTACTGGCTTAATTAGGTTCCCTACTTCCCTCCCTCATTCTGTTTCCATCTCTCTCTCTCTCTCTCTCTCTCTCTCTCTCTCTCTCTCTTGCTCTTAACTCTCGCTCTCACTCTCGCTCTCTATCAAATCACCAGAACTGGGAGAGCAAGTGCTGATGTTTTCAGTTGCACTATGTAGAGGCTCCAGAGGAGAGAACTGAGGGAGTGTCCAGCCAACAGACAGACAGGAGCTCACACTCTCAGTCCAAATGGATCCTGACAAAACCCATGTGAGTGATCTTGGGTGGGAATCCTCCCCCATTTGAGACCTGTTGAGACCACAGCCCCTACTTCACAGAGACTTTGAGGCAGAGGCACCGGGCTAAGCCATGCCTGATGCTTGGCTAACAGAAATTGTGAGATGTTATATATTTGTATTTTATAGGTGGCAGGTTTTGGAGTAATGTTGTCACAGAGGAACAGAAAGTAAGTCTACCATGTCCCAGGATCCAGCCTGATCACCCTCCTCTCTTCACTCCTTTCTCTTCTCAGGCTCCCTCAAGCCACACTGGCCACATTTCTGACCTTCCCTGGTCAAACTCGCTTCTTCCTGTGAGTCTCTGCACCAGGGAGCCTTCTCCTTGACACACTAACTGTTCCCAGACCTAGGGAGGGTGCTTACACTTGTCATTCTGGTCACAGCAAAGGTCTGAAATGCCTCAGGGCAGCCTTTCAGAACCTCCTAGCACAGTCTCTACCATCACAGGTCTCACATCCAGAAGAGCATTACATGATTTCCTCCTCCTTCCTCCCATTGAGATAAAATGAGTGCTTGAGGAAGGGCTGTCTGCTCCGGCTGAAGCAGAGGCAACTCCTTCTGGTTATACCAGGCACATGACTGTCTCTTCCAGGCCGAATTTTTCCCACCATGAGTCCACTGTTTAAGGAAACCGTCATTCCCTCTCTTTCATGGGTCTGGTTTCCCCAAGAACACAGTGAACCATCCCCTCTCCCTGTGCTGCATCACCATAATCCCCCAGCCAGAACATAAGCACCAGGTTAAAACACCACCAGATCCTGAATTCAGTCACTGCTGAGACCCTCCCATCAATGTTGTCATTCAATGGTGACTCCTGACGACACCTTTCCTCTGAGACCCACTCCCAGCCTGTCCTCAGCTTCTTACAGTAACACTGAGATTTCCTCAGAGTCCTCCCAACCTGGGCAAGAAAAATTCTGAAATGTTCTCTGTATTAATTTTCAGGGACTGGGGACATTGGTAGATGTAATTTGAGTGTGTATGTGCAGTAGTTTCTACGGAGGTATTCCATTTTTCAGACACAGATAAAATAGTGTGACTACTCAATGCACCAAGAAAATGGATAACTGTTCAAATTTTTTCATGATGTGAAGTCTTTAGAGAGTAAATGTCGTGGTTAAGAGCACAGATTATGGAGCTAACTCCTCACATCCAAATTCCAGCTCAATCCCTTCCTAGATATTTGTATTGACCGAGTTATTTACCTGATTGGTCCCTCAGTTTCTTCATCACTCAGTTGGCAATAATGATCAGCATACCTACTTTGTAGGTTTATGGAGAGTATTAAAGGAGTTCATGTTTGAAAAATGCTTGGAACACCTAGTGTATTGCCAGTGCTGTACCTATATATTAGAAATAAAATTTAGAAATTCTTCTGACACTGCCTGTGAGCCCCAGAGGGTGAGACTGTTGCCTGGATGTATGTAGAAAGCACTCCATGACAAACGATGAATAAATGAGTGAACAACATTGGTGAATGCATTACCAATGTCACCTATGTCACCCTACAGGCATTCCCAAGCCAAACCACCTGCAGACATTCCTGCTCTGTCCTGCATCACATTCCCTGGAGGAATCACTGGGGCTTCTTGGACCTGGTAACGGTGCCCACTAAAGGTTCTTTTCTGTCAGCAAACCCCAGTCTTTGTCCAACTGCCGCAGCTCACAGGGTCTGCACTCTGATCCTTTTCTTCACTCGAGGGAGACGTGCCATCCCCAGAGCTGGGCCTGAGCTTTGAAGAAAATGTTTCCCTGGCCTGGGGCAGGTAGAAGAGCACAGGGACAGAGTGTTATTTGGGGAAATTCCTCCAGGTGTTGTCAGAAGGGATGGAGGCAGGGGATGTGTCAGCAAGGACTGGTCTGGTTGGTGGGCCTTGGTGGTTAAATAGTAGGGGGGCTGGGAAGTTTTGTAGGTTCTAGCATAATACAATCACTATGACGGTCATGAAATCAGAATCAGCCTAATTAAGTCCAAATTAACCCAACGTCAGCTGTTCCCTGACTGGCTCTCTAATCCAGTAGTGACTTATTTTAAGGGTTGTTCATGTTCTGTCATCTCCTTTTCATTGATTGGCTGGAGTAATTATTCTTTACATAGCTGGTGTATTTTTACATAGTAAAGAAAAAAGGAGTTTTAAAACAACTCTCCTTGGAAAAGTCTCCATAACATATTGAATTAATAACAGAAGCCATGACAGGAAATTCACCATATATCTGGATCTTTAGTCTCTGGTTTTAGATCTTCCTAACTGGTAAATTACCTTGACTTCTTACTTCTTTCTTGAGGTTAGTTCACTTAGGACTAAATAAGAATGCAACCTCATGCCATTTGAGAAGTAGTGGTGGGACTCTAGGAGGATGTGTGTTTCATTCTGTCAGTGTTGTGTGTGTGTGTGTGTGCATGTGCATATGACAGTTTTTGTTGCATCTTGCAGTGTGGGCCAGTGTAGACTCCTTTTCTAGGGAAAAAATTTCCCTAACCACTTTCTCTGGGCTTTATTTTCGCTGATGGCTTCACTGGTGCTGTCCAATGGTAGCATTAAGCACTCTATATTATGGAATTTAATATTTTTTTAGTAGCCAGATTTCAAAAAATGAAAACAAAGAGGTGAAACTAACTTTAATAGTATATTGTAACCCACTATAACCAAGATATTATCATTTGTGGGTGCAGTCTATATAACATTAATAATAAGTTAGTTTACATTTTTTTCCTGGGTTTCATAAATCCAGTGTATACTTCCTACTTACAGCACAATCTCCATTTTTAAGTTGAGTTTTTTCAGACATAGATTCTCTGTACTGAGATTTAATGTTCACAGTTGTCAAATAAGAGTCACATGTCTAAGTTGACCCAAACATATTTAAGAGTTTTACACTTGAAGATCATGTTAGATGAATCATGAGAAGTTCCTATTGAGATGCGTAACAAAGGAGTCATTGTGACGTTACAGAGGAAATACCCAGAGAATGGTGAGGGCAGATGGAGTCTGGAGTGGTCTGAGGAGGTGGTTGGAGGTGAGGCCACAGAGATACATGATGTAGATGACCTTTGCTCAGTGGTTCACAACTGAGGGGAAGGAGTAGAGAGAGCAATTTCTCTGTGAAACATCAGGCAAGTTAAGGGACCTCAAATATGTATGAAGGAAAAAGAAAAGTGGGGACTATTTGAAAGAAACTTTGTGAAAAATCAAGGAGTAAATATGCCAACACATGAAAAGGAAGTAAAATTTCCAGGCATTATGGAAGCTTCCCAGTCGATGCAGATGATTTTGGATTTACAGTGGTACCAACATAATCACGTTGTATGCTTTTCTTAGCAGTTATCAGAAGACCAGCAGTAGTTAAGGTATGGTAGATAACAGGGATCTTTTGAGTTTCAGGTTTTACAAGGCAGATATTATGAGCAATCAGGAATTTTGGCTCATTCCAAGGGAATTATTGAGATCATTGACCATGGAATCCAGGAATGATAGAAAAAGGAGACGAGAAATTGAGGTAAGGATACGGAGACCTGGCATCACTTCCATCTTGAGGAACAGGTATCTACTGTATGAGCGTTTGAGTAAAAACTGGAAATCAGGAATTTCTGGTGGGTGAATATGTTTTCTCAGTTATTTATTATTGAACAAGATCATTTGGGTTGATGGAAACATCTGGGATATGAGAGTGAGTCACTAGGAGTGGGGTGAATGATCATTTCACTACTGATTTAAGCTCTAACAGAGCTATGAACACCAACTGGTCAATGGGTTAATCAAATTAATAGTCATATAGTACAGAAGAATGGTAGGATTTGGGATTTAGAAAAAGACTGGAGACCATGTGTCCTGACAGGGAACACCAGGGCTTTTGTGGTTGAGAGTGACAAGGACAAAAAGAGAATAAAGTCATACTCATAAAGGAGAATGTCTACAAGATGGAGGAGAAATGACCTGCAGTAGTCCTGAGTTTTGACCTTGAGCTTTCTGTTCTTGACCCAAATATCTTTGATGATGTCCCAGGACACAGGTCAGATAAATCCCCACAGGGGGAGAGGGAGGGTAGAAGTACAAGACATCTGAGATAACTGTCCTGAGAAGGCAGACTTCAATCATCACTCTGATCCACTTTCACAATTTATTTTTATAAGGTAAGAGGAAAAGAAGTATGATGGTCAAATCATCACAGTGGAAACCAATCCAAACCAAAGCCTGGTTTGAGCATCTCTATCCCTTTGAGGATGTCCAGTTACATATTCAAGAGGCCAGTTACTAGAATCACACCCCATCCTGGCAATAAGGTCAGATGCCATCAATGGGAGGAAACCTTGGAGCAGCCCCAACAACTCTGCTGGCAGAAGAGACTGCAAGGTCTCCAGGCCAGCAGAGTACAGGAAACCTGTTAAGTCCTTTGGACCTTGCCAAAGCCTTGCCGAATCTTGCACCTAGTTGCACAGGTGCATCCCTGCCAGCTGTGCCCACAGGTGGTCTGAACTCCAGTCCCATGCCCACCCCTGCCCGGTCTTCAGATTCGGCAGAGATGATCCCAGGAGCTGGTCTGTACATCCCACAGCTCCTTTGCAAACAACTTCTGGTGACTGAGAAGGATATCAGGAAACAGGAAGGGAAAGTGAAGACAGCAAGAGAGAGACTGGCGGTAGCACTGATGCAGACAGACTCGCTAGAGAGGCAGGGAGAGTGAGGGGCCAAGAAGGACGTCCCGACAAACACGATGAAGAAAAAAGAAGACGGTGCAGATGACATGGAGCTCACACTACATTATGCCTCTGCAGGGCATAGGCCTATGCCCTGATGTCTTCTTGCTTTGAGCTCTTGAAACTTTAATATATACCAATACTTTTCTTTTCTTCAATTCCTTTGCATGACAGAGAAGATACAGACAGTGATCCTTCGGAGGTGAGAGATTGGGTTTCAGGTGAGGAGAGAAAGGAGATCTTTCCTTTTCGTGTTGTTCTCTCATTTTTCTTTCCTAAGTGTGTTATTTATTTGTATTTTAAGGTCAGCAGAGAGTTATGAAAGTCATGGGGGTCTTTAGAGTTTTGCCCTCACAGTCACAGAGAAAACCTACCTAGTCTGAATGGACTGTGCTTTCTGTGTAATATTCCAATAGATCCTGACATAACATTTCACTAAAGAGCTGTTGTATCTGTCTTCTCAAGTAAGATATTCACTTCTAGATCTCTATTTTTCTGTTTTCTGTTGCATGTTGATTGACAATTGCATATAATGAAATTCCAGCCTTTCCCCCATTGTTTAGATCTGTATGGCTGGAAATCTGACACGCCATTCGGGCATCTTGCTATCAGGAGAAAGACTGTTCTCAGCGTCATGAGTCTAACAAGGAGCCACTGTGTGCTGGGATTTGTCTATTTGCTGATCAAGCCTGTTGGGTTATTCAAATCCTCTTCATCGTAACTGTCTCCTGGCCGACAAACTTACCAGCTGCTGAGAGCAACGTGTTCAACAATAATAGAGTATGTTACTATTTATATCTTACCTAAAAAATGAGTTATTTTTTAAATGAATCTCCTCTCCTCTATTCTTCGATGTAGTAATCATCTGGCGTTTTAGTTAAATGTGTTTTTAATGTCTTGTTTTAAAACTAATACCAAATTAGACAGACTATTCTTTTCCTTTACTCACGACTCCTGTTACGTTTTTCTGGGTTCACATTTCTTCCTCCTGGTGAACGTTCTTTACCGGTTCTTTCACTGCAGGCGTGTGGGAGGTCAACTCTGAGTCTCTCTGTCTGTCAGAAAATGTCTTTATTTCTTTCTTTGAGAGATAGTCTGGCTAGGTGTTTAATTCAGTTTTAGTAATTTTTTTCCTTCCTTATTATTTAATATTTCTGAGTCTCCATACCTTTAGCTATAAAATGGGAATAAAACCCTAAAATGGTGAGTGTAACTGAGATAATGCACGCAGAGCTTGCCAATCATGTTCCTTAGCAGACATTAAAGTAGTCAATAATGACAGCTATTATTATCATTATTATAATCCTCAGAGAGTGCATTCTAGGCAAAGGACTACTTATGACAGAGAATGTGAAGCTCACAGCCAGGAAGTCTGAGTGAGCGGCATGACTGTGATTTTAATTCTTAGCCCTTGGGTATCTTCAGCTGTGGTCGTCTGCACAGTGTGCACAGACAACATAATCTGTTCCCACAGACCCACTGCAGGACAGGACAGCCTGCCTCACGCCTGGGATGCTCTGGGCTGCTTGTTGGGGAGCCTCTGCTGTGAGTCTACTTGAACTCTGTGCAGAGAAAGATGAAAAAGGACTCTTTCTTTTCCCTCAGATTTCTCCCCCCGAGTTTTATTCACTTTCACATCCAGAGCAGACACTCTCTTTCCAGAGCCTTGGTGTTACTCTAGGATTCAGGCTTCCCAGACAGCTAGTCATTTCAGCTCCCAAGTCCCAAGGTGACTGCAGAGTCATGTCTGACCCACTCTTCCCATCTTGGCCTGTTTCCCATCATGGAGGACCCATGAATGTGAGAGAAGCCACCGAGGGAGATTGATCTGGAAGTCCCGGTGAATCTAAGCTTCAGAGGATGAAGCAGAAAAGGGGAACCTGAGACTGTCGGGGCTTCAGGTTGTGGGGAATATGGAGGAGCCAAGAGGGGTTTATACAATGTTATAAACCAATTTTACCACAATAAAAAAAATAAATAAAGGAAAAGAAAGGAGCTGATGATTCATAGTTCATGAGAGAATCTCAATGCAGCTTGCATACTCAGCTTTCATAACTGTTAGAAATATTCCCACATACACACACGAACTTACATACAGAATGTCACTTCTTTGCTTAGACGGACCACAAAAACTTTCCATTGCATTTCTGAATCCTGGGTCAATATATAGAGGGGAAAAACCCACTGATCACCAAGTCTGCTTCCTTGTAGACACCAGGCTTTATGTACTCAAAACAGTCAGAATAACTCATTGCACACATGGAATGCGGAAATTGCCTGAGGAGGGGCAGCAGAAGCAGAAAGAACATCCCAGCTGTGACTCACCAGTTTGAGACAAAGCCCTTAGTCAGTGGTGGGCGGAGGAGCAGAGCTGGAAGGAGACCTGCAGTGTAGCCCTCTGCAGGGAAAGTTTACCCCTGTGCAGGGTACATGTTGCATCTAAAATTGCTCGGCCATTCAAGCACATAGAAAGATTTGTTATTCATCAGAACTAGGGCATTGTCAGAAGCAATATATGTTGGCTCAGATCTCCCCTCAGAGTTGCTATGGATCAGAGTTGCTTCTGGTCTCCTCTTTCTGTCACTCTGAGTCCAAGCCCACCTGGTCACTGCTCTCAGTAAGGAGCTCAGGGGTCTTCCCTGCCCTGGGGCTCTGCATCTGGCACCTTGTGCCCTGGTAAAAACAAAAGTTAAAAGCATGTTTGAGCAACATCTTCCACAGTTGCCAGTGATTTCATCAGGGCTGGGAGTCAGCAAGGCTCTGGGAACTACCCCATCCTGAGACTGGATTCTTCCCCAGGCAAACATTCTGTTTCTTGCAATTAACTGAGAGATGTTGCATCCATCAGAACACAGCATCAGAAAGAGTCAGTACTGCGATCAGCAAAAACAGCCCAGTAGGATTCCTGTGATGCCCAGGGAGGAGGTCACTGACCAGCCCTTGGGTAACCCTTAAGGGTACTTTATGGCGCACATCTCCAGCCTCACCCTTAGGTCTATTTGACCATTGTCTGAAGAACTGGTCTCACTCACAGTCCAGGAAATGGATATCCATTATCCCAGTTCATATCAGTTTGGCAAGTAATAAAATAAAGTCTAAATTCACATAAATTTACCCCAACCTATTCCTTAGACCTATGTCCTGTGCCACACTCAATGACCAGTTTATTACTCAGTGGACTCCGGCACTGTTTTCCTATTTCTCTGCTAATCATTAAGGCAAACATTTGCAAGGGTTCTTAGTATTTAAATATTCCTCTCCTTCAAATCACGGTCTTTTCTCAACTCACTTCAATCGGGTTTTGCCCACTATGTCACTCAATCTGTTCTCGTTAAGGACAATCAGCAACTTACATGAAGCCCAATACAATTGTCATTTTTTATCCTTATTTTATTTCACCACACAGCAGCATTTGACCCAGCTGATGGCTCGATCCTTAGGACACTCATTTCTAAGTGTTTTACTTTTTCTAATTTCTCTCTGTTGTTCCTACTTCGTGTGGATCTCTCACTTGATCTCCTGTATGGTAGCCTCTTTACTTTATTCACCTTTAAATGCTTGGTTCTTTTCTTTCATGGATCTTCTTTTGTTCTCTGTTTAAGAATATTTTTTAACATGCCTCAAACAATGAAGATATTTGCTATCTTCTGAAGTTTTGTTGTTTTACCTTCTACTCTTAGATCTAAAATCCAGTGTGAAATGATTTTATCTACCTTGTCAAGTAGGAATTAAGCTTCATTTTTAATACAAACATCTAGTTGGTGGAGCACTACTGATTAAAAAGACTGTCCTCTGTCTACTTCTCTGCAGTGGCATCTTTAACATAAATCAGAGTTCCATATGCCAGCATGTCTCTTTATGGACTCTATATTCTGTTCCACATTTCTATCTTTGCACAATGCCAAACAGTCTTAATTACTGTAGCTTTATGGTAAGTCTTGATATCTGGCAGTGTATATCCTCCAAATTTCTTCTTTAAAAACACCTGGAGAGTGACATCAGCAACGTGACAGAGTAAGCTGTTCCCTTTGTCTCTCTCCCTGCAAACTGCAATTAAATGCACATTCATTGATCAGTGGAGGATATGCACACAGCACATCAGGTTGCCTGAGAGACCTACACAGCTATACCTCAGAAGAGGGATGGACTAGCCCCCAGGAGGCGGTGGAGACAGGTGAACACTCTACGCTCCCCCAGCAGTCCTGTACATGCACGCAACTGCTCTCCCAGCTGGAGCACCCATAGCACTGCTGAAGCCCCGAGGGTGGGCTCACACCTCAGTGTGACTGCAGGAACACCTGACAGCATCCGTGAGCCCCCAAGTGATTGCTGCTTTCCCATCCAGTGGGAGAGCCCAGAGTGCTGCTGTGGTCCCAGGGAGTAGCCCAGGCTCAGACCCAGTGGGGAGGCCCTGCCTGCCAACCCCAACAGCTGGTGCAACCTAGGAGGAGATGGCGGCAGATCTGTGCACCTGGGTGAATGAGCTCCCAGCTGCCACAAATCCCCATAGTACTGCTGCAGCCCTGAAGTGTGGAGTTCATCTTGGCAGGACTGCGGGAGCAGCCAGCAGCAGCCCTGAGCCCCCATGAGATCACTTTGCCATTTAGTGGGAGAGCCCACACGGCTGCTACAATCTCAAGGAGCGGCCCAGACTCGGACAGGCACAACTTCCAGGGGTTACAGCAAGCTCAGAATACATAGCTTCCCCCAGGGGCGGCAGGTGGAATCTGTGACCAGACACTATCACTATGCGAAGGCACAAATCCACTCCATCAAAGAGTGTGAAGAAATATATTAATACTCCAGACCAGAAGGAAAAAGACAAACACCCACAAATCAATCCTGAAGGCGCAGAAATCTACAATCGAAACGACAGAGAATTCAAAATAGCTACCAAAAAAAAAAAAAAAAGAAAAAACTCGAGTTACAAGAGAACTCAGAATGACAGTTCAATGAAATCAGGAACAAAATTAATGAACAGAGGGAATTCTTCACAAAAGAGAATGAAACTATAAACAAAAATCAATCAGAAATGTTGGAGATCAAAAACACAGTGAATGAGATACAGAAAAATCTGGAGTCCTTAAATAACAGAGCTGATATTTTGGAGGATAGAATTAGCAATCTATAGGACAGGAATATAGAAATCTTCAGATGGAGGAGGAAAGAGAACTAAGACTAAAAAGAAATGAAGAAATTCTCTGGGAAATATCCAACTCAATTAGGAAATGCAACATAAGGATTATAGATATTGCAGAGGGAGAAGTGAGGGAGAAAGGACCAGAGAGCTTGTTCAAAGAAATACTAGCTGAGAACTTCCTAAACCTGGGGAAGGAGCTGGAATTACAAGTAAAAGAAGCTAATAGAACACCTAATTACATCTATGTAAAAAGACCTTCTCCATTAGTAAAGCTGGCAAAATCCAATGACAAAGAAAAAATATTAAGGGCGGTAAGGCAGAAGAAAATAACCTACAAAGGAATTGCTATCAGGCTTTCAGTGGACTTCTCAGCAGAAACCTTACAGGCTAGGAGAGCATGGAATGACATATTCAAAATTCTGAAAGACAAAAGCTTTCAGCCAAGAATACTATATCCAGCAAAAATATCCTTCAGATATGATGGAGAAATAAAAACTTTTCCAGATAAACAAAAGCTGAGGGCATCCATTGCCACAAAATCCCCTGCAAGATATGATCAAGAAGGTCCTCATACCTGAAAAAAAAAGAAAGGGTTTACAAAGCCTTGAGCAAGGAGATAAATAGGCAGACAAAATCAGAAAATTGCAACTCTCTATCAGAACAGATCAGCAAATAATTAATTATAACTTTAAAGATAAAGGGAAGAAAAACATCAAAAATAAATATAATCACTTCATTTTAACCACAAACTCACAATACAAAACGGAATAAGTTGTAACAACAATAACTTAGAAGGGGAAGAGGGAATGGGTGGAACCTGATTAGACTTATGGAATAAGAGGCTATCAGAAAATGGACCAACTCATCTACGAGAACTTTTACACAAACCTCACGGTAACCACTGAACAAAAATCAGACAGAGACACAAATGATAAATAAAGAGAAAACCATCATAGACAAACACCAAACTGAATTGGTATTCTGAAATGCACAGGACGAAAAACAACGGAAATACAAAGCAGCTGGAAAACAAGTGATAAAATGGCAGCATTAAGCCCTCATATATGAATAATCACTCTAAATGTAAATGGATTGAATTCCCCAGTCGAAAGACACAGAATGCCTGGATGGATTAAAATACAAGATCCAACAATATGCTGCCTCCAGGAAACATTTCTGAGCTCTAAAAACAAATGCAAGCTTAGAGCAATGGGATGGAAGATGATACTCCAAGCTAATGGCAAACAAAAGAAAGCAGATGTTGCCATACTTATGTCAGACAGTGTAGACTTCAAGATAAAGAACACAAAGAGAGACAAAGAGGAGCGGTCTGTAATGATAATGGGGACACTCCACCAAGAGGAAATAACACTTATAAGTATATATGCACCTAACACAGGAGCACCAAAGGAGATAAGGCAATTATTAATTGACCTAAAAGAAGATATTAACAGCAACACAATAATAGTGGGGGAGCTTAACACCCCTCTTTCATTAATGGATAGATCAAACAGACAGAATGTCAGCAAGGAGGTAATGGAACTAAATGAAAAACCAGACCAGATGGACTTAACAGATATATATAGAACACTCCATCAAAAATCAGCAGAATACACATTCTTCTCAAGTGCACATGGAACATTCTCAAAGATAGACCATATGTTGGGAAACAAGACAAGCATTAATAAATTTAAGAAGACTGAAATCACAGAAAGCATCTTTTCTGACCATTATGCTATGAAACTAGAAATCAACTACGAGAAAAATCTAGGAAGTGACAAACACGTGGAGACTAAAGAACATGCTACTGAACAACCAATGGATCAGTGAAGAAGCTACAGAAGAAATCAAAAAATATCTGAGGAAAAATTAAAATGAAAGTACACCACACCAACTCATATGGGATGCAACAAAAGCGGTCTTAAGAGGGAAATTCATAGCGATACAGGCCCACCTTAACAAACATGAAAAATCTCAAATAAGCAATCTTAAACTACACCTAACAGAACTAGAAAAAGAAGAACAAAGCCCAAAGTCAACAGAATGAGGGAAATAATAAAAATTAGAGCAGAAATAAATGAAATTGAAAAAACAACAACAAACAAATGGTAGAAAGGATCAACAAAACTAAGATCTGGTTCTTTGAGAATATTAACAAAACTGACTACTCTTAGCCAGACTCACTAAAAAAAACAAAAAAACAAAAAAACAGAGAGAAGGCTCAAATAAATAAATCAGAAATGAAAGAGGAGAAATTACAACAGATACCACAGAAATACAAAGGATCATAAGAGAATACTATGAAAAACTATATGCCAACACATTGGACAATCTAGAAGAAATGAATAAATTCTTAGACTCATACGACCTCCCAAAACTGAATCAAGAAGAAATAGAAAATCTGAATAGACCGATCACAAGTAAAGAGATTGACAGAGTAATCAAAAACCTCCCAAAAAATAAAGTCCAGGACCAGATGGCTTCTCTGGAGAATTCTACCAGACATTCAAAGAAGATTTAGTACCTATCCTTCTCAAACTATTCCAAAAAGCTGAAGAAAATGGAAGACTTCCTAACCCATTTTACGAGGCCAACACCACCCTGATCGCAAAGCCAGACCAGGACAACACAAAGTGGGAAAACTATAGGCCAATATCGGTGCTGAACATAGATGCAAAAATCCTCAACAAAATATTGGCAAACCGAATACAGCAATACATAACAAGGATCATGACCATGATCAAATGGGATTTATATCAGGGATACGGGGATGGTTCAACATCCGCAAATCAGTCAATGTGATACCCCACAATAAGGAAATGAGGAATAAAAACCACCTGATCATCTCAATAGATGCTGGGAAAGCATCTGACAAGATCCAATATCCATTTATGATAAATAAATTTAAAAAACCTCTCAATAAAATGGGTATAGAAGGAAAGTACCTCAATATAATAAAGTCCATATATGACAAACCCACAGCCAACATCATACTCAATGGGGAAAAACTGAAAGCCATCCCTCTGAATTCAGGAACAAGACAAGGGTGTCCACTCTCGCCACTCCTATTCAACAGAGTACTGGAGGTTTTGGCCAGAGCAGTTAGGCAAGAAAAAAATAAAAGAAATCCAAACTGGCAAGGAAGAAGTGAAACTCTGGCTGTTAGAAGATGACATGATTTTATATATAGAAAACCCTAAAGAATCCTTGAGAAAACTATTAGAAATAATCAACTACAGCAAAGTTGCAGGGTATGAAATCAATGTACAAAAATCAGTTGCATTTCTACTCTAATAACGAACTAACAGAAAGAGAACTCAAGCATATAATCCCACTTATAATCTCATAAAAAAGAATAAAATATCTAGGAATAAAAACACTTTGGGTATTCTTGATCCTCTGCATTTCCATATAAATTTTATTATCAGATTATCAATTTCCACCTATCATCTGCCAAGATTGTGATTGCGATTATTTGGAATTTATAGATCAATGGAAGAGAACTGATGTCTTTAAATAAGTGATTCCAATAATGCATGAAGTTGGTTATCTCTCCATTTATTTATATTTTCTTTAATTTCTCAGTAATATTTTGTACTTTTATTTGGACAAGGCCTCGCACATCTCTCATTAGATTTAATTCTTTTTCATAGTATTAAATGTTTTTGATCCAGATCTTGTCATTGTATGACACGTCTCTAATTCTCTTTTTTATGTAAATTCCATTTGTTTTTCTTTCTGCTTCAATTTTGGATTTTTTTTGTTTCCTGAATTTTTTGGCCTCTCATCTAATATTAAATCCGTCTAATATATTTATAATTTTATATATTGTATTTTTCTAGTTCTAGTATGCCATGTGAGCCTTTTTATAGATCCCAATTCCCTGGTGGAATTCTCCATCTTCCCCATTTTCTCCATCTTTTTCTCCATTTCTTATACATATTAATCATAGTTATTTAAAACTCCTTGTCAGGTAACTCCAACATCTCATCTGTGGCTGTTTCTATTACCATTTTTTCTCTTGGTTCAATTACGTAGTTTTGCATTTGGCATATCTCGCCATGCTTTATTGAATGCTGTCATGTGCTATAAAATATTGTAGGAGCCCAGATGATAGTATCAAATCACAGAGAGTTAACCCTTTCTTACACACAGGTGAGAGAGTTGTGACTCATCACTCTAATCTGACTGGGGACTGTGCTGGGTTGTGGATTGTACCCTTCAACCTCTCCCTCTAGTTCCACCTTGAGTCTATGGGATTTTAACCTAAAATCCTGGTGCAGATCAAGATGGCATCATACGACATTCATGACTTCTGTTACCCTCACAAGAAGACCAACTAGCAACTGTCCACAGACAAGACACCCTTGAGAAAATCCCAGAGCCTGAGAGTGAGGCTGCAGCACCCCTCTGGACTACAGAGAAGGACCTCATTAGAAGGATAAGAGGAGCGGATACACTCTGATTAAATCATCCTTCCCCCAGGCTGACATAGTGCCACACTGAGAGGACCCCCTGAGCCTAAGTTCCTCTAGTGGGAAAAAGAGAGTCCAAGGTGGACATCCAGCACCGCCCCCCCCCACCAGCATTGCAGAACCCTTCCTGAGAGGCACACTTGGTTTTCACCTCACAGGGATCACTGGGGAATCTGCAGGTCTTGAGCACTGGGGATCAGATAGAAAGAGAGAAGGTAGCGGGGCTGACAGCAACCAACACTCGGGGCTTGGCAGACCACATTCCTCCTTACAGCAGCACCCAAGCAGAGATCCCAGCCAGCACCTCTGCCCATCTACACAGCTGAGTAGGTGGCCCCGTCTGGTCAGGGAGCTCTGTGCTCAGTTCTACCTGATTCAGGTCTCAGCCAATGAGCTGCACTGGCCATGGAGCCTGTTCTACAGGCCTGCCCAGGCAGGGAAGCAAACTGGAAGCCCCCTCCAACTGCTGAGCATAGCTTCCCGTTCTGCCAGCCCAGGAAGCCCGGCCAGAGATCCCAAGCAGCTGTGTAGCCCATCCAGCCATCTTGCTGCACTTGCACTCATAACTCAATAGTAAAAAAAAAAAAAAGCAATTAAAACATGAGCAGAGGATCTGAATAGACATTTTTCCAAAGAAGATATACAGATGGCCAACAGGCACATGAAAAGGTGCTCAACATCACTAATCATCAGGGAAATGCGAATCAAACCAACAGTGAGATACCATATCACACCTGTTAGAATGGCTATTATCAAAAACTCGAGATAGGCATCGGCGAACATGTGGAGAAAAGGGAAACCTTGTGCACTTTTGGTGAGAATATAAATTGGTGCAGCCACTCTGGAAAACAGTATGGAGGTTCCTCGGGAAATTAGAAATAGAACTATAACATGATCCAGCAATTCCACTTCTGGGTATATATCTAAAGGAAATGAAATCAGGATCTTGAAAATCTACACTTGGATATCTACACTTGAATATCTTGGATATATACACTCCCATGTTCATTGCAGCATTATTTACAATAGCCAAGATGTAGAAACAACCTAACGGATGAATGGATAAAGAAGATATGGTATGTATATATATACAATGGAATACTATTCAGTCATGAGAAAGAAAGAAATCCTGTCATTTGCAAAAGCATGGATGGACCTTGAGGAAATTATGCTAAGTGAAATAAGTCAAACAAAAAAAGACAAATACTGTATGATCTCACTTATATGTGGAATCTAAAAAAGCCAAACTCACAGAAACAGAGTAGGATGTAGTTGCCAAGAGCTGGGAGGTGGGGGAAATGGGGAAATATTGGTCAAAGGGTACAAACATCTGGTCATAAAATGAATACGGTCTGGGGTTCTAATGTACAGCATGATGACTATATTATATATACTTGAAAGTTGCTAAGATGGTAAATCTTAAATATTCTCACCACACACACACACACAATGTAATTATGTGAGGTGATGGAGATATTAACTAATTCTATTGTGGTAATCATTTCGCAATATATACATGTGTCAAATATCTCGTACACCTTAAAATTACCATTGCTGTATGTTAATTGTATCACAATAAAGCTGAAATAATAAATAAATAAGTAGACAGATAGGGGGGAAAAAAACCTCCTGGGATACTTCTCTTCTTTACTACAGAGGTTTATTTAATCAGCTGTGGACTATAATTTAACCCTGAGACTATAGTTACTGCAGAACTTATTTTGCATACATGTTATGGGGAATTGCATTTATTCACTATATGTCTGTTACAAGAAATTGTATGCATTAGAATATGTCTGGGTAGGAGATTGGACATATGTATCTAAACTGTCTGCCTACCAGCACTGTTAATGACCTCACTAACTTTATTCCATGACTCCATTTCTACATAAATGCATAAACCCAATTTTTAGTCAGAAACCTTTAAGGCTTTTTGTCTTGGATTTCTTTTTATAGGTTTATTTCAGAAAAATAAATTGATGATTCTAGAAGAATAATAAAAAATATGTTGTAACCAGGGGCCGGACCAGTGGCGCAAGCAGTTAAGTGTGCACACTCCGCTGCGGTGGCCCAGGGTTCACTGGTTCGGATCCCGGGCATGCACTGATGCACCGCCTGTCAAGCCATGCTGTGGCAGCGTCCCATATAAGGTAGAGGAAGATGGGCATGGATATTAGCCCAAGACCAGTCTTCCTCAGCAAAAAAAAAAAAAAGAAGAAGAAGAAGAAGAAGAGGATTGGCAGATGTTAGCTCAGGGCCTATCTTCCTCACAGAAAAAAATGTCATAACCATTGGGAATAGTAGAGAAAAAAGAAAGTTGTGAAGATCTGTGTCTTTGATGACATCACTGAGCCACAGGAGGAGCCAACACAGACCCACCATATGCTGAAGATCCTTTGACTGGGTTTGGTCTTAACTGCAGCTGAAAACATTCTCCCTAAGTCAGGACTGGAGACACTTAATCAGGTGTGTCTGAGTATTGTATCACAGGCAATCTGTACACATAGGGACAGCAAAAGTGACCTTTTTTTTTTTTGGTGAGGAAGATTGGCCCTGAGCTAACATCTATTACCAATCTTCCTCTTTTTGCTTGAGGAAGATTGTCGCTGAGCTAACATCTGTGCCCCTCTTCTTCTATTTTGTATGTGGGATGCCGCCACAGCATGGCTTGATGAGCGGTGTGTAGGTCTGCACCCGGGGTCCAAACCCATGAACCCCAGGATGCCGAAGTGGAGCACATGAACTTAACCACTATGCCACTGGGCTGGCCCCTGACCATTTTCTTAATCATGGCCAAAATGAAGAATTTGTGAAACTGAAACAATGAGTCTTTACTATTTCCCCAGATGCAGAGCACTGTACCTGATGACCAGCTCACGAGTATCCAAACAGTGAGAGAAATGACTGTCTCCCCAAGGTTGTAACCTTCCTGGCCTTTGAGGATTACTTAGAATGGCTCTGATCTGCACAGCTCTGTGCTTCTCTGCCATGTGCTTCACAGCTCTGTGCTCTCAGCTCTCTCCTTCTCACCTCCCTCCTCCTGTGCTTCCTCTGCGCCTTACTCTTCATTGGCTATCCCAACACAGCCACCTCCATCCTCCAACAAATCACATGTGGAGCTGTGTTCACTGTGGCTGCTTCTACTGTTTTGGCCAAAACCATTACCATGATTCTGGTACTCAAGGCTATGAAACCAGGAGGAACAATGAGGTGGTTACTGGTATCAGGGGCTTCTAACTCTGTTATTCCCATCTGCTCCCTGACTCAACTGATTATCTGTGGAATCTGGTTGGGAACATCTCCTCCCTTCATTGACATAGACGCACACTCTGAACGTGGCCACCTCATCATCATGTGCAACAATGGCTCGGTCACTGCCTTCTACTGTGTCCTGGGACACCTGGGTTCCTTGGCCCTGGGCAGCTTCACTGTGGCTTTCTGGGCCTGGAACCCGCCTGACACCTTCAATGAGGCCAAGGTCCTGACGGTCAGCATGCTGGTGTTCTGCAGTATCTGGGTCACCTTCCTCACTGTGTACCACAGAACCAAGGCCAAGGTCATGGTGGCCGTGGAGATCTTCTCCATCTTGGCCTCCAGTGAGGGGCTATTAGGCATCTTTGTCCCCAAAGTGCTACATTATTCTAATGAGACCCAATAAGAACTCTTTGAAAGGTTTAAGGAGCAGAATAAGTTTCAGGGGCAAGAGGCATTCTGAGGTTTTATCTCATAAATCTCTATCCCATTTTTAGGTCTTTAACCAATAAACCACTCTGGTTTTTCATTCAGATATTATAAAACAATTGAAATTGCTTTATCTATTTATCAGAGCGTCCTCTCCTCTCTATTTTCTCTTTTTTTGGTGAGGAAGATTGGCCCTGAGCTAACATCTGTTGCCAATCTTCCTTTTTTTTTGCTTGAGGAAGACTGGCCTTGAGCTAACATCTATACCAATGTTTCTCTATTTTTTATATGTGTAACATCCCCACAGCATAGCTGAATGAGCGGTATGCAGGTCCATGCCCGGGATCTGAACCTGCGGCTGCAGACCCCAGGCCACAGAAGTGGAGCACGCAAAATTAACCACTCGCCACCAGGCCGGCCCCTCTCCTCTATTTTTAAGAGTTCCTCTATTTTTACAACTCTCTTCAGCCATCAAGGCTCACAAATAGGATTGGATTAATGGCTATCCTCAAAGATTTTACTGTTGACTCTAGCTATTTCTTCCATTTTTATGTAAACAGTAAGCACATTCTGTATTTCTTCTTCCACCTCTCTAACCTCAAAAACTCATTTCGTAACTTAGAAATTTTCAGGCCATCCTCCGTTGTACCCTCTCTGTTTTGTTTCATCAACTGATAGTTACTACAAAGATTCATAGTTGGGTAAAATATCTAGGTTATCCATATTTCCTTTTGTTTTCTTCTGACTTCTTCAGAGTTTTTCATTTTAGCTTTCAAATATATTTGGAATTTTTTCCAGAATCAAAAGTTAGTTAATTTTTTAACGTAGTTAATATTTTCCTCAAACTATTTATTAAAACATCATTTTCCAACTTATACAAAATGCTAACATTATCACAGACTAAATTCATACACACAATGAATTGTTTCTGGAACCTCTATATGCCTCCTTCAATTTGTCATTTTTGTTGGATTTTTTTCTCCATAACAAACGTTAGAGAATGCATTGGTATATCACTTTTTCCATATTCCCTCTCGTGCTTCATTTGTCTAAAAAGTTCTTATTTCTCCTTGTAAAATTTCTAATTCATGTGAATTTGAGACCCAATATTTTCATTTTGTATAAATTATATTATGCTTGTAACTTTATTATGTTGAACCAAATACTGTGAGTGGCAATGACCTCTCTACAGTAGTAGATATTGACAAATAAACTATTTCTCTACTTAAGGATTTTATTTCCTTTCATAATGCTTTATCACTTTTATTTCATTTTCTCGATTGTATTTATTTTCAAAGTCATTGATTTTTGTTACTATTTTTATTATTTCCTTACTTCTGCTTGCTTTGGATTTACATTGCACTTCTTTTTCTAATTTCTTGAGATTGGAGCTTTGATTATTGGTTTAAGGACTTTCCTGTTTTCTAATGTAAGCATTTAGTGTTATAAATTTCCATCTTGTCATTGCTTTAGCTGCATCTCACAAATTTTGATGTATTTTCATTTTCATTCAGTTCTATTTATTTTTATTTCCTTGGAGAGTTCCTCTCTGAAGCATGGTTTATTTATAAATGTGTTAATTTCCAATCGTTTGGAGATTTTCCAAACAAAATTGATTTGGGATATGGTCAGAGAACATACTTCGTATGATTTCAACTATTTTAAATTTGTTGAAGTTTGTTTCATGACCCATCTTGGTGAAAGTTCTATGGGTGCTTGATTAGAATGTGCATTCTGGTGATGTTGGGTGGAGCGTCCTATAAATGTCAACTGAGTGGTCTGTACGTGTCAATTGGATCCTGTTGTTCGGTGGCATTGTTCAGTTCTTCTCTATTCTTGCTTTCTGTCTAACAGTACTATTAATTGCTAAGGGAGGTGTTGAGAGGGCTGTGGAAGTCCCTAACTGTAATTTTGGATTTATTTCTTTCAGTTATCAGTTCTTAACTCATGTATATTGATGCTCTAATTACTATCTTCTTGGTAGATTGAACTTTATATCATTATGCAACATCCCTCTTTGTCACTAGTAATTTTCTTTGGGCTGATATCCACCTTACGATATTAGTGTAGACACTTGGCTTTTTTTATTAATATTTGCACAGTATAACTTTCCATTCTTTTACTTTCAACCTACCCAAGTCGATATATTTGAACTGAGCTTCTTGTAGACAGCATATAGTTTGGGTCATGGTCTTTTACCTACTTTACTAAACTCTGCCCTTTTTTTTTTTTTGTGAGGAAGATCAGCCGTGAGCTAACATCTGCCAATCCTCCTCTTTTGCTGAGGAAGACTAGACCTGGGCTAACATCCATGCCCATCTTCCTCTACTTTATATGGGACACCGCCACAGCATGGCTTAACAAGCGGTGTGCCGGTGAGCACCCGGGATCCGAAGCCCCGCACTTAATCC
Organism: Diceros bicornis minor; assembly: GCF_020826845.1. Lineage (NCBI taxonomy): Eukaryota > Metazoa > Chordata > Mammalia > Perissodactyla > Rhinocerotidae > Diceros > Diceros bicornis. The sequence goes on along the minus strand of NW_026690930.1, from coordinate 1,358,929 downwards.
CTTGTGCCACCCGCCGGCCTTTAAACTCTGCCTTTTAATTGGTGTATCTAGATCATTTACATTTAAAGTAACTGTTAATATGTTAAGGTTTAAGTCTGCTACTTTTATTACTTGTTTTTATTCCATTTCTCATTTCTCTTTTCTTGCTTTCTTGTGTTTACTGAGTTCCTGCCACAGTCCTCCCCTTAGAGCCGCTGAGTCCCAGTCCACCCCACACCACACCCTAGCCTTATCCCTCCCACGTATTCGCCCACCAAACCTGGTACCCGTTCACAGCCCCGCCCCTGGAACTTGTCTCTGCTGACAGCGGCCCCGCCCATCCGAACTTGCGAACCCTGGGCCACCGAAATGGAGCAGGCACACTTAACTGCTACACCACCGGGCAAGCCCCAATAATTTCTCTCTTTTTGATGGTCTCTATTTGGTAAGAGTTCCATTTCCTTTAGTTCTTTGTACATGGCTTCCTTTATCTCTTTGAGCATACTTAAAATAGTTGATTTGAAGTCTTTGTCTGGAAAGTCCCTTCTTTGGGGACAATTTCTGTTAATTTCCTTTTCCTGTAATGGGCCAAGCACTTTTGCTTCTTTGCATGACTCATTTTTTTTGTTGTTGAAAACTGGACGTTTGGCATTATAGTCTGGCAATTCTGTAAATCAGATTTCCCCCCATCCCTAAGTTTTGTTGTTGTTGCTTGTTGTAGGTGGTGTTGTTTGGTGACATTTCTGAACTAATTTTGCAATGTCTGTATTAGTCACGTGTGGCCACTGAAGTCTCTGTTTTGTTAGCTTAATGGCCAGCTAGTGATTTGTCAGAGATTTCCTTAAATACCTAGAACCCAAAAACGCACAGTCTTTGCAGATGGTCTCTGTGTATATTTTGGAGCAGGCTTTCAAAACTCAATCAGGCAATTGCCAACTCTGTCTTAGCCTTCACTTCCTGCTTGTGCAGAGCAGGAAGGTCAATCAAAGGTGAGGGCTTAGTGCCTTCTCAGGTCTTTTCGGAGCATGCACCCAGCCCTGGGTATGTGCGTGGTCTTACGTATATCTAGGAATATGTGGGAGCTTTTCGAAGCCTTTTTTGTCTGAAACATCTTATTCCCTGTTTTCCTCTTAGACTTTTTGGTTAGTCTTTTGTTTGGTTCAATGGTTTTCCCTTGCCCCAGGCAGCAGTGGCTAATACATTTAAATGTGTTTGGCACATGCCCCAGCCCTCCACCCTTCATAGCCACCTCAGCACTGAGAGAGTTTGGAGTTAGACAAAATAAAAGCAAGCCCTTTGAGCCAGTCATTCAGGGAGCCACCAGACAGGTCAAAACAAGCAACCACAGCTCTTTGAGAAGAAAATCCGTTCTGCTCCCTCCAGTAGTAGGAACACAGGCTGCTGTCTTCAAGGTGACTGCCATGGTGGGGAACAGGTGATGGGCCAGGGTCAGTTAAAGTGTCAGAGCTCTCTTACCAAATTCACTTCTTTGTTTTGATTAAACATTATTCTGGTTGCTGTAAACTTTTTATAACTCTCCAATGTTCCAATCAAGTTGATTCTGACAGTTTTTACCAGTTTATTTGCTGGTGTTTTGTAGAGTATTGGACTTTGAGAGTTACCTACTCCATCACTGTCACTGACATCACTTCTCACAAGTCTTTCTTAAGCACCTTTATGTTCCTGGGTCTGTGCTAGGAATTAGGAATATGGTGGTGAATGAGGTCTGTGCTAGGAATTAGGAATTAGGGAATTAGGTCCCTACCATCCTGGAGCTTGTGGTCTAATGCCTTCCCTATCAACTGAAGATCTACTCCTTGGCCTGACTTCATGTTCTCCATGGATAAAAGCTTTGGGGCTTTTAAGTCTGTATTTGAAACTGGGCATGAACTTCTGGGACCAGTTATCCCCCGTCACCCTGGATATTGACGGAGGATGCTTGCATTTTTTTTTCTTGGTGAAAGATAGTTTTACTATATTTGTTAGAATTTAAGGATAATTGTACTGCTGCTCCTAAAGTCACACATGCTCATCTATAGAAGTGTGGGCCTCAGTTCCATGGTGAGGCTTCTTGTCCCATGCAGAGTCCCCTACATCATATGTCTTTTCTCCATGTATAAGGAATCAAGTTGATAAATCTAGTCTGCTCTCCGAATTGGAGCAAGAAGATAAAGCGAGGACAGAGGAAAGAGCAATTCTCCCAGGCACCTGTCCAGGTGAGCACCAGGTATATATGAGTCTTTGTCAGGAACCTCTCTGGCCTGTGGCTTGACAGTTTGGAGTATTACATTAGGAAATGTCCATCAGAGACATTTGTAAAATGCCCTTTTTTCCCGACAAGAAGGCCAAAAACGTTTAGTATGAGCCTCCTCGTGGACCTCCTTTTCTTTTTCTTTAACTTTCTGTTCATTATCTCATACTTTACTTTGGCCTCAGAGGGGGGAAAAAGCTCTCTCTCTTCCTTCTTAAATTTAAGTCTCATATGAGCTCTTTGTCTAGTTCCTTCTCACTTTACATTCCTGACAAGTCCTTCTTTCCATCAGCATCAATCTTAATATTTCTAGAGTCTTCTTTAATACAAACCTAAAATTTTCACACTCGTGTCCCTTTCATTGTAAACCTCCTGAAAATCTCTAACCCCTTCGGGTCTACCTTCACTAATGTGCGCATTTTACCTTTTCTTTCCTTCATCAACTTAAATTTCTTTTCAATTTGTTTCGGATTTGGAGACTCTACTTAAAAGTCCAAGGGTTAACTTCTAAGCAGCATGTTTTTAGAGAAGAACAATCTAAAGGTTTAAAAATGGTAAGATTTCTGATTTTCCACAGTAGGAAAATACCATAAATTAGAAAAGCCACAAAGTTACCAAGGGATTCATTTTCCCAAGAAAAAGTTGTCCCTCTGGAGAGATACCCTGAAACTCTTGTGAATTTGGAGAGAAGCATAAGTTATCTCCAAAATTTTTTCTTCCCTGAGTGTTCAGAAAAGTAAATGTTTCCATAAACGTGACTCAGATATTGAATGTTTCAAACATAAATTTGTCTTAAACTTATCAGAAGATGCTCTGTGAATCTGATAAGGACTTATGGCAAAGCATCCATCTTTTTTAACTTCTGAGAACTCAAACCAGCAGAAATCATATACAGGCACTCAAAGTGGCAAAAACACCAATTATAATGATGTTATACATAGCAGAATTCCTGGAAGAAAAATTCCTATGATAGCATTGAATATTAAAAATATTATAAATTGTAGTTAGCATTCATTTCTTAATCAATAGAAGAGAAGTCATCTTGGAGTGAAACTCAACAAGTGTAATCAGTGTTTTAAAGTCTTCAGCACAAAATCTAATCTTATTCAGCACAAGAGAATTCATACTGGAGAAAAACCCTATGATTGCAATCAATGTGGCAAATCCTTCAGCAGCAGTTCTTACCTCACTGTTCATAAGAGAATACATAATGGGGAGAAACCCTATGAATGCAGTGACTGTGGGAAAGCCTTCAGTAATCCCTCATCCCTTAGACTGCACGTGAGAATTCACACTGGAGAAAAGCTCTATGAATGTAACCAGTGTTTTCACATCTTCCCCACTAGATGTATCCTCAAAAGGCACAGGAGAGTTCATACTGGGGAGAATCGTTACGAATGTAATCACTGTGGAAAGGCTTTAGCACGAGCTCCTCCCTTACTGTCCACAATAGAATGCATACAGGGGAGAAACCTTATGAATGTAATGACTGTTGTAGAGCCTTTAGGAAGAGCTCATATCTGACACAGCATGTGAGAACTCATACTGGAGAAAAACCCTGTGAGTCTAATGAGTGTGGGAAATCCTTCAGCAGTAGTTTTTCTCTTACTGTGCACAAGAGAATACATTATGGAGAGAAAGCCTACGAGTGCAGTGACTGTGGGAAAGCTTTAAATAATCTCTCATCTGTTAAGAAACATGTGAGAACTCACACTGGAGAAAAACCCTATGAATGCAATCATTTTGGGAAATCTTTCACCACTAACTCTTACCTTTCTGTGCATAAGAGAATTCATAATAGGTAGATATGAAGATAGTAACTGTGGGAAAGCATTCATTGATCTGCCATCTCTCGGGCATCTTCAGGACTCACATTGGATGTATAAATTATTTGTTGTGTAATAAATTATCCCTAAAATTTAGTGGTTCAAAACAACAAGCATTTATTATCTCACAATTTCTGTAGGTCAAGAGTTCAGGAATGGATTAGCTATGTAGTTCTAGCTCAGCATCTCTCATGAGAAACAAGATGTCAACCAGAAATGCAGTCATCTAAAGTCTTTGGGACTGAAGGGTCCACTTCCAATGTAGCTTACTCACATCCCTGGCAAATTAGCGCCAGTTGTTGGCAGGGGTCCTTCAGTTTCTCCTTATGTAGGTCTCTCCATGGTGCTGAGTATCATCACAATATGGCAGCAGGTTCCCTCCAAAGGAAGTGATCCAAAAGAGCCCATGCAGAAGCCGTAAGTCTTTTATGACCTAGCCTCAGAAGGCCATATTCTCTCTTCATCTGTATTGTGTTGGTCACCCAGACTGATCCTGCCACACAGCAGGAGGGAACTACACAGGATATGAATACCAGGAGACAGAGATCACTGGGAATCCTCTTAGAGTCTGGCCTTCAGTGAAGAAAAGCCTTCAGCACACCCTCATCCTTCTAATCTGATCAATATGGAGTAGCATTCAATAACCCACACGTTAACTCACTCTGGAGAGAAGCCTTCTAAGTGCACTGTATCTGGTAAAACCTTCAACACAAACTCTGACCCTACTGTGTGCCAGAAGATGACCTACTGGGGAGAAACCTAAAGAATGCAATGGCTATAGGAAAGCCTTCGGTGATAGCCCTAGGGAGTCACGTCACAATTTACACTAAGGGAAAACTCTATGAATATCATCAAAATGGAAAACCCTTCAGAGGACCCTCATCCCTTAAGACACACATGAGAAACACACTGCAGAGGAACACCCTGTATATAAGGAATGTGGAATGGCAAACACTGGCACTCTCCCCTCTAGTCTACGCTGCTCTGTGCTTGGGGAGGTTGATGGACTATATCAAAGAGCTCATTTGCCTTAGGCTTCTGTTTGGGTTGGTCAGTGGGGAGCCCAGTTAGGAGATCAGAGGGTTGGAGGAGAGTGACTCCATGCCATGACTATATCCCTGCAGGAGAACTGGGGTCCGGATGTTACCCTTGAGCTCTTCTCAGCCCCTGTGGTGCAGCTGTCTCCCCTTTGCCCACTATGACCCCAGACTCACTCCCTCCCCTCCCCTTTTCTTCCTTGCTCTTCCAGTGACTGAATATGCAGTATCCCTCTTTGGTTTCCCTACACCCTAGTCCTGTTAACAGGAATCATTCTGGCCTAGTGACACATCAGTGCATGGAGAGCATAATGAAAAGTCTGTACCATTTCCTACAGGGCCCCCAAATAATCAGGATTCATCACATCGCTGACCTCACCTTCCACCACTCTCCTATTTGCTCCATCCACTGTAGCCATACTGGTCTTGCTGTAGCTCCCTCACCCCAGCACAGTTCAATGTCAGGGTCTCTGTACTGCCTAGACTGATATCCCCCAATGTAGCCACATGGCTCACTCTCAGTTCACTTAGGTCTCTGCTCAAGTGTCCCCTGAACAGAGAGGCTTTCATTCTCACTCCAGATAAATGAGCAAGTCTCCAATTCCCACATTTCTTAGCGTTATTGGGAGATATTCGTCTCAATAGCACGTATCACCATCCAATCAACTCTATATATACTTATTTATTTGACTAATATTTATTCCATCCCAACCCCCACTAGGTTGTAAGCACCATGATGGCAACGACTGTGTGTCTGATCCATTACTGTAGATCTTGTGCCACAAACCGTACCTGGTACTGAGGCAGTGCTCTGTAGCATAGAGTTTAAGAGTATGGACTCTGGAGAGAGACCATTTGGGTTCAAGTCTAGACTCTACCACTTAATAACCTGCTCACCTCAGGCAAGTAACATGTTTTGTGCCCCAGTTTCTTCATCTGTAAAATGGGAACATGAGAGTGCCTACTTCGTAGACTTGTATTAAGGATTCAATTGGTTGGTATATGTAAAGCACTTATGAAACTTCCTGGTATATAGGAAACACTGTATATATATTTCATCTTCTATTGTGAATTAATTAAAATTTTTTGTAGGAATATGCCAAGCAAAAGAAGCCAGACAGAAAGGAGTAAATACTATATGATTCTATTTATATAGGTTTCTAGAACAGGCAGAAAATAATCTCTGTTGGGGGAAAAAGTCAGAACAGTGGTTGCATCAAAGTGTGAGGTGAGGGAGGTGAGGCAGTAGCTGGGATTGACTGGGAAGGGACAAGAAGGAACTTTATGGGGTGAGAAAAAGGTTCTATATCTTGATAGATGAATAGGTTACACAGGTGTATGCATTTATCAAAATGCATTAAACTGTACACTTAAGATCCGTACGTTAAACTGCATGTAAATTATACCTTAATTTGCATCAAACTCATTTTGCTAAGCGAAAGAGACAGAAAGCCATATGTTGCATGATTCCATTGTATGACATTCTGGAAAAGGCAAAACTGTAGGGAAGGACAACAAATCAGTGGTAGCCAGGGGTAAAAGGTGAGGTATGCAAAGGGGCAGCACAAAGGAATTTGGAAGTGATGGAACTGTTCTATGTCGTGGCTGTGATGGTGGATAAACATCTCTATGCATCTTTCAAATCCTGTAGAACGGAACACGCCAAAGAATGAATATTACTACAGCTTAAAAAAAAGACTTAATCCACCAGGTGGCAGAGGGATTACAGACTATAACAAATGAACCTGACTGTATTACAAATGAATGACATAAGCACACTGATGTGCATGGAGAAAAGCCAATTTACTTTGGAAAACTGTACTTTGACCAGATACTATAAGGCTAAAACAAAAAGAACTGTCTAGAAATCTTGTGCTCTGGTTCATAAATTTGTTTCTCAGAAAGGTATGGGTTAGCAATTCTGAAACCAGTTTATGTATATACTAGGGTTGAACAACTGAAAAAATATACTGTAGATCATGAGAGCCAGTTTCTTGTTGTCAAAGAAAGACGTTACCAACAAGGAAAGAGAGAAGGCTGGAATGAACACTGGGTGTTGGATTGGAATTGGAGGTATGAGTTTGGACATGTGGTTTTTTGATGATTAGATGATGATGATGATTGATAGATAGATAGATAGACAGACAGACAGGCATAGATGTGTGTGTATGCATGAAGATGAGGTAATACATATATTTCCAAGATAGATAGATAGATAGATAGATAGATAGATAGACAGACAGGCATAGATGTGTGTATATGCATGAGATGAGGTAATACATATATTTCCAAGCTCTGTCAGCACAAAAGACCTAGAGGCAGGGACACTCCAGTAGCCATGAGTACACGTGGCTCCCAGATGTTGCTTTTTAAATGCCATTCTCTAAAAAAAAAAAAAAAAAATGTGTCGAGGGTACCAGGGTTCCTTGGTGAAGTGATTGATACCAGGGTTAGGACAGAGAAAATACCAGATTGTCCGGGAATATCTTGTGGTGCTGTAAAGTCAAGAAATGCTCAAAAAGTGGCGGGTCCTGGTTGAAAGAACACAGGTGCCAACCCAAAGGATCTTCTAATGGACAAGAAAGAGCCAGAGAGAAGCAGCACCAAAAATCTGCCTAAAAATTCCCGTCAGGTCTTTGAATAATGGATCTAAGCTGTGCACGTGCAGACGCTGAGAGGTTTAGCAGAGAATAGCTACTGAAAGCTGAAGATTGTGCAGAAATTTCAGCAGACACACGCGCTGGGAATTGGAGGTTGGTTTGTGGACTCATCGCAGTGGAGTGACCTTGGGAAAAAACCCTGGGTATCAACTAAGACCCTAGAAATGCCACACCCCGATAACTACCATACCCTAAGAATAAGGGATACACCTAAGGAGTAAGTATAAACCTGAAATAGACCTGGCCTTATAAAATTTAAAACCTAGTTTTCCTGGGCTTAAGATGGTCCATTAGTCCCATAACTGCCTACCATGACAAGCTGGAGCATCCTCATGGCATGGTGGATGGCTTCCCCTAGAGAGGGAGCAATCTAAGAGATGAAGGAGGAAGCTTCAGTGTGTTTTATGACGTAGCCTCAGATGTGACACGCTGTCATTTCTGCAGCATTGTTATTCGTCACATGAGTCACTGCTGATTAGTCTTCCAGGGACCTGGTGGGACAGAGAGAGCCCAGCAGACCCGGGAGTTTGGCGGGTAGAGGCGGAAAGAGGCGAACTGTGGCTACGAAAGCGGAGAAAGCAGGGGCCAGGCGGAGAGAGCCGAAGGAAACCGCCTGAGCCGAGGAGCGGCGAGGAGAGGCGGAGGGAGCCGAGGATGGGCGGAAAGAGCCGAAGACGGGAGGGCGGGGAACGGGGAGCCGAGACTGGGTGGAGGGAGGCGACATTGGACGGAAAGAGCTGAGGCCTGACAGGGAGAGCCGAGTGAGCCGAAAAGCGGCGAGAATCGGCGAGAGAGCCGAGCCAAGCCCCTCCTGGGGAGGACTGGGGACCCTGGTGGCGGAGAGAGAGTCCTGCTGAGGCGGAAGCGAGGATGGCGGAGAACGAGGGCGACCTTCCAGGCTTCCGAGCTGCCCCGAGCGCCCCGCACGAAGGGCCGTGGACGCCGGGACAGCGGCGTGTCCTCCGCCCACGACGAGGACGCGCGTGTCCCCGCGGCTGGATCCTCCGGATGTGATGGCTGCGTGGAGTCTGGCGCCGATGTCCGCGGCGGGGACTGACCCTGGGGGTGCAGCCTCTGACCTGCGCTGAGCCCGCGGACCCAGCCCGTGAGGAAGGCCGCTGGGGGCAGTGACCACGCCGGCTGACCGGGAGTCTGGTAAGAGGCTCCCATCCTAGACCGAGGCTGGAATGCGAACTGTGGGCCCCTCCTGACCATCTCCCCACTTCCAACACCAACGCCAGGCTCTCCTTCAGGGCTCTTGATTGTGTGCAACAGAGGATTGTTAGACTGATCGCTCACGGAGCCTCTGGGAGGACGGGGACGGGCTGGAGCCCCGCTGAGGCCGCTTCTATTAGCTGTTGTCCAAATTCATCGTCATCAGAGCGTAGGTCCCCCCTCCTGGGTCAGAGTCTGCGTGGGTGCGTCTGATCCACGGAACGGTGCCCTGGCTGCAGTGGCGAGGCTGCAAATGGCCATATCTGGCATTTTCTGCTTTTAAATCGGGAAGCTGGTGTTATCTCCCCCGGGATCATAAAGTGAGGGAAGCCCTCAAACACAGGATAGGGGTTCAGTGGCTGAGAAACCAAGAAGGATGACAGATGTCTAGTAGGAGGCCCTATACTTGAAGTTTTATAAGAGGAAACACTGGAGACCACATGTGTCAGCAACCTTTGGAATTTCGGCTCTAATTGTTTATGTTATTGTTGATGCACCTGGAAAGCATGTGTTGGACTTGGCAGTCTTCAGCGAGGTGGACACGACCCATCACCACCTCTGCCTTTTAGGGCCCTTGCTAAGGGCTCCGCCACTGTTTACATTGAGAAGACCTGGTGCCTAAGCAGAGCGGAGCTGACTGGATGGCAGTGAATAGGAAGGGTGATGGGAGACATTGATGTTGGGCCACTGAAGCTGAGAGTTGGACCAGCAAATGGTGGTCCAGAGCAACCCAAATATCCATCATCTGATGAATGTATAAACACAGTGTGATCCGTATTTCTGTACGTTGTATGTACTTCAGCCAAAAACATATGAAGGACACGTGCTACACCATGGATGCACCTTTAAGACCTTCTGCTAAGTGAAAGCGTCTAGTCAAAGAAGACCACTTATTATATGATTCCTTTTACATGAAATGTCAAATATGGGCAAATCCGTACAGACAAGAAGTCAATTTGTGGTTATTTAAGGTTGGAGGCGGGAGTAGGAAGTGCAACGGTAATACTAAATTATTTCTATTTGGTTCTTTTTACAATTTTTTCCTCCTTATTGATATTCTCTCTGAATTGAGACATCATTCTCTTTATTTTCCTTGGTTCTTTGTCCCTACTTTCCATTAGCCCTTTGAGCATATATTAGAGAGTTATTTTGAAGTCCTTGTCTCATGAGTCCAGTGCTTGGGCTTCCTCAGGAAAAATTTCTGTCAATTTCCACTCTATTTCATCTGAACCAGCTATACTTTCCTGTAACTTCATATCGTTTGTAATTTTGTAGTGGTAACTGGACATTTTGCGTATTACAATGTGGTTGTTGTGAGAGTCAGATTCTCCTCGCTCTCCAGATTTTGCTGTTGTGGCTTTTTATGAGCTGCAGTCATCCTTTTGTTTAGTGACTTTTCAAACGATTTTTGCAAAGACTATGTTTTTTGATGTATGTGGTCACTGAAATCTGTTTTCAGTTATCTTAACAATCAGCAAGTGACCTGACAGAGACAGAGATTTCTTTAAATGCAAGGATCCAAAAGAACACATTTTGGGCCGGCCTGGTGGCTTAGGGGTTAAGTGCGCGTGCTCCGCTGTTGGCGGCCCGGGTTCGGATTCCGGGCACGCACCAATGCACAGCTTCTCTGGCCATGCTGAGGCCGTGTCCCACATACAACAACTAGAAGGATGTGCAACTATGACATACAACTATCTACTGGGGCTTTGGGGGAGAAATAAATAAATAAATAAAAGAACACATTTTAAAAAAAGATAAAATTAAAATCTCCAGCCTTTACAGTAGGTACCCCTGCATTTCTTCCTTAGACTTTACCCCCTACCTGCATGGAGCCCACAAATCTGCCAGAGGTGCAATCCCAGGTCTTCTCAGTTCTCTGAGCACCCATCCAATCCTGGGCATGTACATTACACTCCAGCTTCTCTGGTAGATGCAGTGGCCTTTCTAAGCTTTCATTCCCCAAAAAGCTTTCTCCTCAGATGCCTCCTTTCCAGCTATTTATGTCTCTCTCCTGTCCTGGACATCATCCCTTGCGCAGGCATCTACCAGTAGCATAGACCTTTAAATGTTTCATCAGACAATGACACCACCAGGAAAGTCCCTCCAGCCTGAGGGGGAGAAATACGTGTCACCTTCTGCGCTGTTCCCTCAGGGAACGACCGAAGACAGATCACTACCACCCCGTCACATAATCACCCTATTTTAAGAAGCAGGTTAGTATTTGTCTCCTGGCATGAGGGAGCCATGCAAGGAATCTTTCCTCCCATCCTCACGACCTCTGCTGTACCAGAGATGGCAGCGGGTAGGCATTAACCAAAAACACCACAGTGCTTTCTTACCCAAATTCAGCCATGTTTCCTTCATTAATCACTCTTCTGGATGCTGTAAGTTTTTTATTATATTTCCGAGTTCTGAAACACATGATTCTGTCAGTATTGTCCAACTGAACGGTTGCTTCAGTGGAGAGACTTGTTCGGTGTGTACGTTAATTTGCCGTTTTTGTTAACAGAACTGGGGAAATGCTTTGATATGTCACCTTTGTCCTTTTTCTCCTTCATGTTTCTTTTGTTTGGTGGTTGCTTCTCAAAAATTATTTCATTTTGTAAATTTTCTCTTCCATATGAATTTAAGAATCACCATCATGATTTCAAAAAACATTATGATTTTTAAGTTTATTACATTGAATCAAGTACTTTTGAGGAAAACAACTCCTCCATTATTGTTGGTGAAAACAACTCCTCTGATATTGTTACCATTCATATCTGCCTGAGCCAGCTCCCAACCTCAACTTGAGGGTAGAGGATGTAGTCGGTTGAATAACATCTCCAAAAGATTCAAGTTCACCCGGAACCTCAGAATGTGACCTTATTTGGAAACAGGTCTTTGCAGATGTGATTAAAGATCCGCAGATGAACTCATCCTGGATTTAGGGGGGGCCCTCAATTCAATGACTGGTGTCCTTATAAGAGGAGAGGACCCAGAGACAAGGAGGGAAGAAGATCACATGAAAGACGTAGGCAGAGATTGGAGATCTGCTGCCACCAGACAGGGAAGCAGGAACCCCCAGGAGCTGGAAGAGGTGAGGGAGGATTCTCTGCTGCTGATAAACTCTGAAGCAATTGTAGGGCTCCCCTTTGTTCTCATTCAAACCATCAAAACCTAATAGTACCTTGTCCTAAAAATTCTGATTATCACCTGGCTTACATCATTTAAATTTGGGTTTAGTCACATTGAATCTGAGGTCAAATAGTAAACTCAAAAGCTTCTCTAGTAAGCAGAGAATCAGATAAGAAATAAGGACTATAGATAGATACAATTCAAAGTCACTAATAGTTTCATAAAACACATGCAATTTGTTATAATATTAACGACATGATAAAAATCTCTAATTCTATCATTTATAATTACAACAAGTAGGCACATGGCTATTTAAATGTTCATTTTAATTAACTGAAATTATATAAAATTAAAATTTCAGTTCCTCAGTCACCTTTGCTTTATTTCAAGTACTCAGTAGCCACATGTGACAGTGCAGATATAAAACTCTTCTATCACTGCAGAAAGTTTGATTGGACAGAGATAAGCTACTGCACACTAGGTCAATCCTTTGGTATAAAATACATGCTAACACTGGAATAAAGAGAAGATTTTGTACATTTTTAGTACTCATGTACAGCTAATTGTAATTCTTATTTTCTTAATTTCCTTTCAGATCAAACTTCTTCCTTTTATTAATGTAATTCAGGATTTAGTCATTTACAACTGGGAATACTGTAGTAGTTGCATCAAATGGCAGTAATCATATTATAATCTACCTCAAGCACTAAAACAAGAATAGTCTTCTCTGAGGGAATTTAGACTGTAACTTCACTCTTCTCCAATGGCCCCATTCCTTTACATAAACTTGTCAGCATAGTATTTATTGCCTTCTAACATCATTTTTCCTGGGTATAAAAATTACTCTTGACTTATTGTCTAACCCTGTCAAAATATCTCGCCATCATAAAAGTCACATTACCAGGACTTTAACATACATAAAATTTAAGATTATCAGCATTTTGAATGATCTGAAAAAAGAAAAATTCATTCTGGGGGCCAGCCCCGTGGCGTAGCAGTTAAGTGCTCACGCTCCGCTGCTGGCGGCCCGGGTTCGGATCCCGGGCGCACACCGACACACTGTTTATCAGGCCATGCTGTGGTGGCGTCCCACATAAAGTGGAGGAAGATCGGCATGGATGTTGCCTCAGGGCCAGTCTTCCTCAGCAAAAAGAGGAAGACTCGCATGGATGTTAGCTCAGGGCTGATCTTTCTCACCAAAGAAAAAAAAAATTGATTCTGATATTGAGCTTGATGTAGAAATCAACCATTTGTCTTATGATCAAACTTCTCTGTCTCCTACCTTTGAAGTGGTGCAGACTGTATCTCTCTGTATTTACCATATCCACCTGATGCTACAAATATTTAAGGCTAAGGTCTCTTTCTTGATTATAAGCTTCAGAGAAGAATCTCAAATTTTAGTATTTGATGGTATCTACCACACAGTACTTGCTCAATCATCTAAATTTAATAACTATCTGAGGACACAGAACTGTAGTTCTGAAAGCAGCAACAAGAGAGATGTGAAATAGCTAACAGAAGGTTTTCATTAAGAAAAGAGCCCCCTACTATTTTTGTGCCTTATGCCTCAGCTCTGAGAGATACTGTAGACATTAGATCCCAAAAGCCAGTAGCGCGTAATTACCCAGAACTTTTCACGTCTGTGTATTTTAATCCCAAAGATAACTTAGATCTCACTTAATCTATGCACACCAAGGAAGCTTTTGAACGCAGTTTAACATTTACTTAAAGCTGACTTTTGACTAAGCAGTCACCTCATATCACAGGGACAGATAATATACTCTTAATTATGAAAAGCAATTTTCTCAGTCATTCATACATAAGAACTTGATTCTGGTACAAGAGATTCCTAGAGTACCTCCTTAAAATCTGTGGTTCTGACCAGGCCATTCACATGGACTGTATTACACTCCCAGGGGTATCCCTCAATACTGGTAGCATTTATTCAGCTATGCTTCCTTTTTTCTCCTTCCTCCACCTGGGACTAAACCACACAAAAACTTCAGCAGAACACTGAATAAACCTCAGGGTAAAGAACTGCAAAGCTAGGATGTCCAACACATTCTCTTTATTAGGGAACTTGCACATCTTTGTTGGGGACTATGACCTCTGTAAAAAACCTTCCTCTCCATCATGCCTCTGGATACCATTTGTTCTTCCTTCTTTCCAAACTACAGCATTTCTCATCATTATCAAGAGGACAAAACTTAAAGAGCTCTGTGAAAACCTGCCATACAACCCACTACTTTAGTCCAATAATTTGCCCAATTCTATTTTCTTTCACCTCACTTGCATACCTATATCCCCCATGAATTTGAATATACTCACTTCCTTGACTGTGTATTTAAACCTGGCTATTCCATTATCACCTCTAGGTCATAATATCTTTCTCCAAGTTAATTTATAATTTTAAAACATGGCAAGATACTGAATGACTCCAGGTGAATAGCTTCATATATATGCATATGAATTTAATATGCATACAAATCTCCTGGGAATATTGTTAAAATGAAAATTTTGATTCCATAAATCTGGGACACACAGGGGAACTTTTAGATGACGGAATCATTCTGACAGTACTGTGGCCGAGAATAAATGATTCTATGCATTTGTCAAAGCCCACAAAACTGTGTAGCACAGAGTGTATGTAATACGTGCAAGTTTAAAAAAAATCAACCCATGTGACTGAGTATCCCAGGATGGAATGCAAACTGTGACAAATGAATCTAACATTATTATAAATTTATGATATCATCATACTGAAGGGGGTTGGGGGGCAGAAGCTAACTTGAGTAACTTTGGAAAACGGGTGTTTTGACTAGAAACTGTAAGGCTAAATATAATAGGAACTGTACACTGTATGTAAACACTGTATTCTAGTTGGTAAATTTGTTTCTTCTGTGAGAATAGCCTAGAAATTCTGCACCTGCTTTACCCATATGCTGAGGGTGAAGAGTATGGATGGTAGGTAGAGGATGGTGGGAACCAGGTTTCTCTGTTGAAGATAGAAATTATAAAGGAGCAAGAAAGGAAGGTTAGGATGAATCCTGTAGTTCAGGATTATAGCTGGAGACATCAGTACAAACTCAAGTTTACCTTAATATGTATACAGATGGACAGATACAGAAAGAACTATAGATATGCCGACATACGTGGTTTACTATATATACATATGTTACTAGCTCTGTCTGCTTTGTCTGCTGAGAGGGCCTAGAAGTAGTGACACCTGAGTAGCAATGAGCATACCCCGCACCCAAATCTGCTTTCTAATACCCTTTTCTCCAATAAAAGGGACCAGAGCTCTTTGGAGAAATGAGTGACTCGAGGGCAAAAGAATGGGAATGTGTCAAAAGGACACAGAAGCCAACTCGAAAGAAAACTCACAATGGGCAAAGCTAGAACAATTTGAGCAACAAAATAAATTTATTGGATTATAGCCCAAAGTATAAAATACATATACATAAGTCCATGCTTATATAAATGAATGAGTGACTAAACGGGGGAGAAATGACTTCTCTACAGAAGAATTCCATTATAATATATGTAGACACTCCCTCCCAGCAGGAGACGGAACTTAATCCCACTCCCTCCACCCCCTTGAGAGTGAGCCAGACACAGTCACTTGCTTCCAAAGAATACAGCATGGAAAGGGAAAAACAAACAGTAACTTTACAGTGGAGAAACCTGGCAAATACTACCTTGGCCAAGTGATGGACGTTATCATCAACAGTAATGTCACGTGGATATTATGCTCCCCATACGATGTGACTGGAAGAACACTTCATCTCTGTGATATTCGTGCTAAAAACTGATAACCCTAGTTTATCCTAACAAAAATATCAGACTAATCCAAACTGGGGGACATTCTACAGGACACCTAGCCAGTACTTCTGATGACTGTTAAGGAAATCAAACAAAGGCTAAGAAACTCTCACAGAACAGAGGACACTGGAGAGAGCTGACAATTAAACATAACATGGTACCCTGGGTTGAATCCTGGAATAGAAAGAGGGCATTAATGGAAAAGTCAATGAAATCCAAGTGAAGTTTGAAATTTATTTTTTTTTTTGGTGAGAAAGATTAGCCCTGAGCTAACATCTGCTGCCAATCCTCCTCTTTTTGCTGAGGAAGACTGGCCCTGGGCTAACATCTGTGCCCATCTTCCTCCATTTTCTGTGGGACACTTGCCACAGCACGGCTTGATAAGTGGTGCATACGTCTGCGCCCAGGATCCGAACCTGCGAACCCCGGGGCCGCGGAAGGAGAGCACGTGAACTTAACCACTGCACCACCAGCCTGGCCCCAATAGCTTTTTTTTTTTTTTTTAATGGTTATAAATCTGGTTTCTCCTTCTAGAGAATGGGACTCATAATACTGTGAACATCACAGGAGTTTTGTGAGGATGAACTGTGATAAATTCACATAATGCACCATGTACTGTGCACCATGCCTGGCTCAGTCAGAGTTAAGAGCTCAATGATTATTGGCTGCATTATTGTTTCTACAGCAATGAAATGTACCCAGCCTCTTGATGGCAGGGCCTATGACACCATTCTTTGGGAGTTTCCAGAAAATAAAAACGATGTATAACAACATCAGTAACAAAAAAAGCGGCAAGGTGCTGAATGAACCACTTCATATATATGCGTATGAATTTAATATGAATACGAATTACTGGAGAGTCTTGTTAAAATGAAGATTCTGATTCAGAAGGTCTGGGGTAGGGGCCAAGGTTTTACATTTTGAACAAGCTCCCAAGTGACGCCAATGCTGCTGGTCCAAGGACTGAAATTTGGGCTGCAACTTTTCTATTTCTGCATGTTTTTAAAATTTCCTTAAAAAATACAAAAAAGTTTTCTCCATCTGTTCTTTATCTCTTCACCACAAAAAATACTCTTATTTTTAAACCCAACTATATCATATGTAACCCACCAGTCGTCAAGATCTTAAATAAGCAACTATTTCAACAGTACAGTCTTCCCCGCTTATACGCAGTTTTGCCTTCCACAGTTTCAGTTACCTGCAGTCAACTGTGGTCTGAAAATATTAAATAGAAAATTCCCAACTTCGTAAGTTTTAAATTTCGTGCTGTTCTGAGTAGCATGATGAAATCTCGCTCCATCCCACCTGGGACGTGAATCATCCCTTTGTCCAGCGTATCCACGCTGCATAAGCTACCTGCCCATTAGTCACTTAGTAGCTATCTCAGTTATCAGATTGACTATCACAGTATCACAGTGCTTGTGTTCTAACAACCATGGACATCATCTGCTTATGACATCCAACCATCAACATCATCATGGCTCAATGATCCTCCTCATGTATTATCAGAAGGTCAATATTAACCTAGCACTACATCACAATGCCTAGATCATTCACCTCACTTCATCTCAACATGTAGGCATTGTATCATCTCACATCCTCACAAGAGGAAGGGTGAGTACAGTACAATAAGGTATCTTGAGAGAGAGAAACCACATTCAGAGAACTATTTTTACAGTATATGGTTATAACTGTTCTATTTTATTATTGTTGTTGTTAATCTCTTACTGTGCCTAATTTATAAATTAGACTGTATCACAGGTATGAATGCATAGGAAAGAATATAGTATATACAGGGTTCTGTATTATCCGCAGTTTCAGGCATCCACTTTTGGTCTTGTAACACATCCCCCGTGGATAAGGGGAGGCTACTGTACAAAAAAGGGGTGACTACACATTAATGTTTGCCCCCACATGATCTCATACCTATGTACATAAAAGTAATGTCTTGCAAAGTCAAGTCATATACAATTCTCTTAGCCTTATCAGTTAAAAAAGCCTAAATACTTTACAGTAACCTAGATTAACCACAATCCTAGGAAATTGTGTCAAAATTTTAATTTGGTAAATTCTGTTTGGAAACAGAGTATCCTATTACTAAGGCTCCTGCTTAACGATTTGAGTTTTCAAAGGGTAAGAAGCGATCTTAGATGATCTTAGATTTAGTAGCATATACAGGATATTTGAGAGAAAAAAGAGGAAAAGATGAAGAAAGCACATGCTGAACTGAGAAATAGGGAATAACAAAAAATGAGATGTAAAAGAGTCATACTTTCCTGCAATTAATGACATCACAGAAAATTTTAAAAACCAGTTTCCTTAACTCAATGATTTCTAGCCATTCTGGCTTTGTGATTTCACACTTTCCCATCCTCCTTAAAATGTTTCTTAACACAAACTTTGGAAATTTAAAAAATGACATTTTTCTTAAAACTCTAAGATAACTGCAAAATAAGCTCAGCAAACACCATTTTAACTGGTATTGACTTTGAAAATTGTTCAAATTTATTTAGTGAAAGAAACTAACTGATTTTGATGGCAAGAAATCTTTCTGGTATGTGTATACATAAACACAATGTTTCCAAACACAGTATACCACAGTAGAATTCAACAGGACACTAACAGATCCATGGTGCAGACTGTGCCCTGTGTTCAAATTAACTCTGAATCGGTTTTCCTTAAATGTCACAGGTCATTGAGGCTCCAGGGCTTCTCAAAGCCTCTAAAAAGCCTTTAAAACTCTGAATTTCTAAAAAGGAGGTTTTCATTGAGAACATTTCCAGTGATCATAGTTCCTATTCACTGCCTACCCACAACACTTTACAAGCTGAGATCCAAAGATTCTTGAACCATAAAACGATAATTAAAATATTTTCTATAAGCCAAGGAAATTGCAGTGTTACAGTCAACAAAGCTCCATTGCCAGCTAGAGACTAATTCTAAAT
This sequence comes from Diceros bicornis minor, assembly GCF_020826845.1. Lineage (NCBI taxonomy): Eukaryota > Metazoa > Chordata > Mammalia > Perissodactyla > Rhinocerotidae > Diceros > Diceros bicornis. The sequence goes on along the minus strand of NW_026690930.1, from coordinate 1,340,077 downwards.
GGTTGAGACCATTACAGCACATCACTAACAACCTTCCTCACCCTGTAAGAATTTTTCAAGAGCATAATAGACAGAGACTAATTAAAGTGATTCAAATAAATTCTCAAATTTACATGGACAAACATATTATTAGAAATTTAATCTACAGGCAAGCAGAGAAATTCTTCTGAGTATTAAGCATGTATCAATCATCCAAAAATGAGCAAAATATGATAATATATTTCTGGTCTTTACCCATAAATCTAGTCCTGGAGTAAATCATCACTCAAGATAATTTTAAAATAAAAAATATCTACCCAGGATTTGAAAAATTTAGTTGCAAATAACAACACATCCACACAGTGAGGCATTGATGCTCTGAAATCTTCCCATAGTATCTTCAGAAAGCTTAACTTCAGTTACATAAGAAACTTTGTGCTGAGCTGAAACTGATGTACAGGTGCATCCTGACCCAGATTTCTTAGTAAATAAGTTTCAAAACTGTCCCTTATAGCACAGCCCAAGAGACATTTTCCTATGTATTCTTCTTCCCTTCAGTCAATGGTTATAGAGAGCTTTCTACATGGAAAGAATCGAAAAACCATTTTTTTAGTAGAAAGCTAATTATACCAACCAAAAATGCTAAATGACTTCTTAAGTCTATTTCATTTCATAAACTTCATTTTCATAAAGGAAAAAAGAAACGCTAAAGCAAAAATACATTTAAAAATTCTAGCCAATAAAAATCAAATTTTACTTTAAAAACTATTTACAGTGTATATTAATTTTAAAAGGAGAGCATATTTCTCCTCTCATCACTCTATATTAACATTCATAGTTACTGAAACTTCTGTTGTTTGCAAGAAAATCCCTATGTCTATAAAGTTCACCTCCTCACTCTTTTAACTAACTAGGCACAATCTCCCTTCTCTGTACTGCCTTGTTATAAAAGCTTTGGGGAGGGGGTCTCAGGGTTAGTAACAATGACAGTAGAGCAAAGGAAAAGGATAGCATAACAGCAGTAAGGAAGAAAATGAAAGCAAAATAGAAGCAGGTCTTCCTCCTCCTGATAAACAAACACCAAGGCAGTTGAAAGAATTAGATAACTCGACAATCACACTTCTCAGAAGCACATACCTTGTATAGTAGAAATGATGACTCAGAATAATTACAGAATATGCTTTGCAATTATTTTAAATGAGTATGCATTATAAAAGACTCCTGTAAGTAAATCTGCTTTCACAGGGTTTAACTTTTTTCAACTATACCATCTAATTTGACTTACTACTCACCTTTGCTTTAGATATGGCAGTAAAATATATAAAAGATTACTCGAACAGGTAAGCGGTCAGAATATAACAGCACGCGATCTCTCCGCATACTCAACAAGAGGATTTACTCTCAAGAGGCTTACTTCCTATTTTCTAGGTAGTTTTGTTCCTGTGTCTCTAGGTATTTCTACCTATCAACCATTTCATTGCTCACTAATGAATAAGACAATGCGGGACAACGTGACTCTCCTATTCACTTACTATAGTCAATATACCTGTAGAGATCTGAATCAAAACTGAGATTCAAAAGTCTTCTAATTTACCTCTCAACTCTGGTGATTCATAAAGTTTTAGATAACAGAGTTTGACTAGAATCACCAGAAACTCTGTTATCTAAAATTTTATTACACATTGTAAAAGTGATAGGATGAAACTTCAAAATCATTTAGTTCAACTCTTAATTACTTTACAGTTGAGAAATCATTCAGAGAACTAGTTAGATGGTGTCAACTCAGGTTTTGTAACTCCAGACCAACACTTGTTCTGCTAAATCATGCTGATTTCCGTGTAACTACTCCTTCTTCTCTATGATGTTCTTGTTATCCAAACAGTGCACCTGTGAAAGCTGATAAACTCAAGTATTCCTAGAATGACCAGAAAATCCCAAGTCTCAGGTCAAATACATATACCACTGCTTCATTTTCTACCCCAACATTTTTTCTGAAACCCTCCTAACTGCCAAAACTTTCCTGTTTCTTGTCCATCACATTTCTCTATCACTATAATTAATGTTTTAGTTATCTAGTACCCTATGTTACATAAAACATAATGCTAACCATAATAAGCAAATATTGAGTGCCCATTATATCAGGAACTATATTAAGACCTTTAGATGTAGCATCTCACTTAATCTTCAACTTCAAATAAGATAAATAATACCGTAATCCCCATTTCAAAACTGCAAAAATCAAAGCCTCAGAAGTTAATTTTTTCTTTCTCTCTCTCTCTCTCTCTTTTTTTTTTTTTTGCTGAGGAAGATTGGCCCTGAGCTAAGATGTGTTGCCAATCTTCCTCTTTTGGCTTGAGGAAGATTCACCCTGAGCTAACATCTGTGCCAGTCTTCCTCTATTTTGTATGTGGGTCGCCGCCACAGCATGGCCACTAATGAGTGATGTAGGTCGGTGCCCAGGAACTGAACCCGGGCCACTGAAGCAGAGCACACCAAACTTAACCACTAGGCCATGGGGCTGGCCCCAGAGGTTAAATAATTTGTCCTAATTCACAGAGCTAACCAGAAGTAGAACCAGGATAAGTAATCAGGCAGTCTCACTCCAATGTCCATATTCCTGATCTCTACATACAATGAGTATATATAACTACATGGACTTTATTATTAATATGCAGATAACTCAAAATTTGGGGGCTACAGAAGAATTTAAAGAGTCTTTGTATTTGAAGAGGCTTCTTTCACATTAAAATAGCTTAATATGGCTTAATCCCATAAACTATATCTTCCTTAAAAAGACATGGCCCAAGTAAGAACTCTTAACTCACTCATATATAATTAAAACTCAAATTAAAGAAAATAGGAGGAAAAAAGAGTTGCAACAATACTTTAACAAATATCCACATCAGCATTGTCCAAAAGAACTTTTTGTAGTGATAGTAATGTTTTCTATCTGCACCGTCCATCATGGTAGCCACTAGCCACATGGGACTATTCAGCATTTGAAATGTGTCTAGTGTGATTGAGTAACTGAATTTTGAATATTGTGTAATTTTAATTAATTTACATTTAAACAGCCACATGTGGCTAGTGGCTACTATATTGGACAGCACAGGTAGAAGATAAAATGCCAGAAAAAGATGAGGAAAGAAATTCTTATTGCCTTTATTTAGAGAGTGCACTAACAGTCAAATCAATTTAAATCTCTTTTCCTACTTGTTCTAGCTTCAGTTATTAACCCAAACAATATATACCTCCAAGGAGATTTAAGTAACCCAAACTTCTATACTTAAATTCTTCTTTGTGTATCTCAAAGGAAAAAAATAATTAAAACCTGTATTATCAACAAAGCTCCTTATATTAGAAACTTTTTACTGTTTGGATACCTAAGAGGAAGAATTTGAACCTGAAAACTGCCATCTACTAAGAAAAGTAAAAAGAGTCACACAAGTTTTCCATTCTCTTCATAATAAATACTTGATAATAAAGTGCTTACCTTGATTCTCCACTACTGTTTCTAACACTTTCTTCATCACTGTGTCCATTCATTGTAAATATCAAGACGTTTTAAAATAAAATATAAATCTTCCCAGTTTAAAAGATGAATATAAATACTGACTCCTCCTTGAATACCAAAAATTCACAGACGAATTTTCTTCAACATTCACAGGTTTCCTGGAACCCTTTTTGATTCACCTAAAGAAAACATATTAAGAAAATAAGAAAACTTCCTGTAGAGAAAAAGATAAGTCTATTTAGAACTTATACAAATCTACCTAGGCCAATCAGAAATACCTAGGCTTCCATTAACTACATTCCTGACTACTTACTAGAATTTACAGCACACCAGTGCTTATTTTTGACAGAAGAAATCAGAGTATCTGCTGAGTGATAAAACTTTTAGACTGACTGCAGCTGTGTAGCGATACATATATACACATTATGGATAACTAGCTAACTAACGAAAAACGGTAATATATAACATATACATACCTTCCAAGAATAGAAAACGGAGTCTTATTAGATACTTTGTCAAACCAAGTAAGGGGGGAAAAGGTTACCTTTAATCAAACACTAATTCATATCACCAAGAACTTCATACACTTGAATGAGGCAAAGTTTTGAAAATGCTCACATAAGAACAGAAGAATAAAAGTATCATACAATCTTCGCAAAAACTGTACAGATCAAAATAAACGTGTACTTTCAGAGGTAAGCCGACAGTGGAATGATAAAATTTAAATAATATTTATCCAGGTTGGACTTGCGGAGATTCCATTAAAAAAGAAAAAAAGGTAATGGAATATACACTATGATTTTTTAAGTAACAGGTTTGGGGCAGAAATCACGGACCAAGACACAGCATTCCCACCTTTCAAGATTTCAGCACAACACTGGAGAGTCACCTACAAGCCATCCACGAATAAACAAAGGAGATCTCTGGCAGGGGAGGGAGAGGAAGAAGCCGGGGAAGGAGACGTCAGATCCTTCCCCAGCCAGAAAGGACCGAGACAGCCGACTGAGAGCAGAGCTGTCCTCCGACCTCAGCAAAGAGAATTCAGTCCTACGATGATCTCCATTCCACAAAAAAAGAGGAGGAAAACAGGCTGTTGCCAACTTAATCACAGCAAACTCTACATCTAGATCGAGATTTTAATTCTCCAGAGACTAAGGTCCAGTAGACTCTTTGCAAGAACTGGTTATCCAAAAAGTAACTCTTCCACGCAACATTTATTCCTCATGTTAAATATTAATTCCAACCCGTCAAAGAGCTTTACTGTTCAACAAGTCTTAAAAATCTAGGGACTCCAACAAACCGCCTCTTTCCCGAAAGTCTCTCTGCGTTGAGAAAGTTCACTCCTCTTTTCCTTCTTTCCTTTCCACCTTCCTTTCGCTCCTCAAAACGGCTTTCTCTGGACATTCTAACTTCCTTTTCCCCCTCATCTGCCTTCCCCGAGTCAGTCCTCTTTCTGAGGCCCTGCTCACAGCCCTGAGTGCTGAAGCCCCAGGCGCACGCAGCTCTCTCCAGCCTTTCCCGCGTCTCAACAATGAAGTCAAACCTCCCCAACCCTCCTCCCCTGTGCCCGGTCCTTCAACAGCTGCTCTGCTCCTGCTGAGTTTCCCAAGCGGGGCTCGAAAGGAGGCTGGAAGCCTTCCTCCTCCCGCCTCCGTCCATCGCAGCTTCGCTCCAGTCAGTCTCCCGGCCGGACGCACACTCCCACCCCCGTCCCTCCCAGGGCCCCCCTCCCGGTCCCCGAGTCTCTCTTCCCGCCTCACACTTCCCGCCGCCCCGCTCCGCGCCCTCCCGGGCTCGCCTGGGCCGCCGCCCCTCCCCCTCGCCGCCGCCCCTCCCCCTCGCCGCCGCCCCCCACGTGCCGGGAGGCCGGGTCGCGGCGGGGGCGACGCGCCGGCCAAGCGCTCGCCGCTCGTGCTCCGCGGCTCTGCCCTCGCGGCCCCGCCGCGCCCACGCCGAGGAGGCCCGGGCTCCGCCGCCCGCCGGCGCTAGGACGCGCTCCGCGGAGCCCCCCGCGCGCCACTCACGCGCCCCCCCGCGCGCCGAGCCCGGCCGCCGCCGCCGCCGCCGCCCCCCGCCCGGCCTCCCCGCCACGTCCTGACCCGCCCGCCGCCCCCTGTCTTACCGGCGGCCGTGCAGGCTTCGCGGGGGCGGAGGGAGCCCACTCAGGTCTCCGCCGCCGGGTGAGTCCTCGGGCTCCAGGTCTCGGGGTAAGCAGGAGTCTGTGAGGGGGAGGGGGAGGGGAAGCCCCGGCCCGCGGCTCCCACGCGCGGTCCCCTGAGAGCGTATCCAACGATCCATTCATGATGGGAGCACCAACCCTGAGGGCAGCCAGAGCTAGAAGCAACGAGCCTTCGTCGTCGTCGTCGTCGCCGCCAGCCACGCGCGCGCTCCCGCTCCCGCCGCTTATTGGCTCCCGGCAGCCACCGTAACGCCGAGAGAGCAAGCGCCGCTGCCGCCGCCGCCCGCGCGACGTAAGCTTCCTGCTCGCTCCCCTTCCCCACTGGGCTCCAGGAGGGATTTGTTGATGCAATTGGATTCAAGGTCAGGAGGAGGAGGGAAGCTGTGCATACAATGGAATGGAATGGAGCTGATTGATGACATCCATTTGAAAGGTAATATGTTTGGAGATGAGTAGGTGTGGAGATCATTGGTGTAGGACTTACTGAGTTTCTGATGCCTTTGAGTCATCCAAGAGGCTTTTGGATTGAAGTCTAGAGCTGAGAAGTAAGATCTAGACTGAAAACTAACTGTTAAGTATGTAGGGAGAAATTAAAGTCTTGAGTATACATGAAATAGACTTAGCAGACAACCTAGGAGTGTGCAATGGAGAATTTAAATTAATTTTTGCCTAGGTAGAGGAAGATGAGCTGGCTAAGGAGTTGCAGATATCAGATGGGTGTTGTGCAATGGAAGGCAAAGGCATAAATGATTCAAGGAAGGAGTGGTGAGTAGTGTCCAATGCTGTTGAGAAGTCACGTGAACTAAGGCCTGAATAATATCCATTAGATTTAGTAGCATAAGGGTCATTTACCTTAGCAAGAACTATTTTGTTGGAATAATAGGACCAGAAGCCAGATTGGAGTGGGATGTGATAAATGAAGAAATGGAATCAGTGAGTCTAAATTTCTCTCTCAGACAGTTTGACTTTGACTTGAGAGTGAATATGAATTTTTCTGTTTGTTTTTTTGGGGGGGCTTGTGGATTTTTGTTTGTTTAGGTGACAGATTTAAGGTGTTTCAAAGACAATGGGAAATATCCCTTTGGAAGAGAGGTTGAATATATTAGAGTTAGCTGTAAGAATTAACACGTATACCTTTTTTTTTCCCAATCGGGAACTGAACACTAGATATCACTGTTTATAATTATGGGCTATAGACACTTAATTGGTGTAGCTTGAGAATTTCTGTGAGTCTTTTACTCCCCAGATACATGCCTCATGCTCTACTAATGTTTGAAAAGTCTTGGTAGAAATCTATTTGAAAGCATATATTCCTGGGAAGAGTAATATGTTAAGAAGGTAGTTCTCAGCTGTGCCGAAGTTTAGAATTACCTAAGGAGCTTTAAAATAAAAATGCTCAAGGGGCCGGCCTGGTGGTGTAATGGTTAAGTTCGCGCAGTCTGCCTTGGCGGCCTGGGGTTCGCAGGTTCAGGTCCTGGCTGCGGACCTATGCACTGCTCATCAAGTCATGCTGTGGTGGCAAACCGTGTACAAAAATAGGGGAAGATGGGCGCAGCTGTTAGCTCACGGCTAATCTTCCTTAGCAAAAAGAGGAAGATTGGCAGCAGATGTTAGCTCAGAGCTAATCTTCTTCACCAAAAAAAAGAAAAAGAAAAATGCTCAAGACTTACCTTAAGAGATTTCATTCCATTGTTCTAAGGTGGGGCCTTGGCATATGCGTTCTTTCAAAGCTCCCCTTTTAAAAAGATGATTCTAATGTGCCATTAGTATTGAAAAACTATGGACATCATTGTATTAACACTGCATTCACTCATGACATTTGGTTTAGATGAAGTGTGGAGAGGCCAGAATATTTATTTAGAAAATAGTGGTTATTAACAGGGCAGTGGTGGGTGGAGATTTTGCACCTCAGGGGATATTTGGCAAGAATCTGGAAACATTTGTGGTTGTCACAATGAATTGGGTGGGGGCTGCTACTGACATATATTGGGCAGAGGCCAGGGATACTGCTAAAGATCCTACAATGCACTGGACAGCCCCCCACAACAGAGAATTATCTGGCCCAAAATGACAATAATGCCATTGTTGAGAAACCCGGCTATAAAGGATGGCAAACTAGGTAGTATCTTTTAGTGAAATCTCAGTGGGTGGGGGTTGTGGTTTGGTAAGGGTGCTAATGAATGAGGAGGATCTATTCTATGTAACAACTTAGCCTAAAACTAAGCCTTGCTTGTAACCAGCAACAAAAGAGCCTCAAATAAAGATGGAGCTTGCTGACAGAAGAAACAGCTTTCATAGCTGAAAAGTGTTTGCCTCTGGAAACAGGGACCAGAGATGGAGAGAAGAGAGATGGCGAGAAGAGAGACAAGGCACAGGACTTTTTAACTGTTAGCCTTTCAAAACTATTTGATTTCTTAATGAACTTTAATTATTTAGACTTTTTCAAAACGAACCTAATGGAGATTAGAATTTTAAATTGAGTCCATTTTAAAAAATTATTTCTTTAATTACTGTTTTAATACAAGCAACTTAAAAATTAAAATATGTGGTATTCTAGATGTAAAGAATGGTAATAGAGGAGTGGGATACATAGATTTAAAAGGAAAGGCAGGTTCTTAAAGGACAAGACGTTTGAAGTTGTTTTTGTTGTTTTAAGTGCCTAATGGCTAGTATCTTTAAATGTAGGTACTATGAAAGTATTGAACAACCAAAAAAGTACTGGATGCTTGTTTTTTAAGATAGGTTTCTTAAAATAAAATAGACCTTTTATACATAAGGTTATCATAGCCCATTTCCGAGTGATAAGAATATCATTTTTTCTTTTTCTTAGATTGATATTGATAGTACGCTTTCTCTGAATAATATTATGGCCCTGTGTTCCACTTGTAAAATATTTCCCTGTTTCAATGTGAAGCAAATTTATTACTCCCGAATAGATTTTCACAGTCCTCTTATGTTCACTCTGCATAAAATTCCAGATAAATGTTTGATACTTTGCTCTTCTTAATACAAATTTCATTTGGCATCTTTTCTCATCCAGATTTCAAATGTCATCTGACATATATTTTAGTAGAGTGCTTCAGTATCTTCCACAACCACTTAATTTTTATACAGGATAAATAGTTGGAGACACATTGAGTACTTTTCTCACTATACAAAAATGCCCATGTGAGGGAAAGTGGTGGCTGAAACCCAGCTTGTGTCCACTTGCTGTGTAGTCTGCTAGGAAGAAAGGGCACATATTGTAATTCACACAAAGTTTCTATATGTATTAGTGGTGACCAAGGTTGGAGAGGAAAATAACAACAACAATAGGGGAAGGTCGTAGAATATGTGATCAATTTCAACTAAGATTTTTGGAGCACCCACTGAGTGTTAGGCACTGAGATTACAGAAATGAGGAAATCAATGGGCCTACAATGAGCACGGTGACCATAGGCCTGTTTACACAGAACTACCCCAGTTTGTATGTGTTTTCCCATTGTCCCATCTGGTTAGTGTCCCCTTTCATTCTCAAATGTGTACCAGTTTGGACAGCAAATTATGTAGTCACCCTAAAAAGAAGGAAAAATTCATTCTAGTCTGAGTGGCAAGGTCATGGGTAAGTGAAAGAGCATGATCTCCTCTGGTTCGGCATGACAGGAGGGTTGGTGGGGGAAATGGCACGAGGTAGATATATGACTGAAAAGATAGGGAGTCTGAGGTGGTGAAGGGCCTTATACACCACTTTTAAGGAGTTTTTATTTGTCTTGAAGGCAGTGGGGACTGATGGTGGTTTGGGAGCAGGGAAATGATAAGATCAGATCTGTCTAACGTTGACAAGAACAAAAGAGCAAAAGTACATTTCTCTACCATCGCCGCCCCCCCCGCCCCAGTAGACACATACAAACACACAGGGCTGGGGAGAAGGAGAGGAGAATCTTGTCCTTTCTGAGTGTAAACACTTACAACTGAGCTCCATTTAATCTTAAATCTACTATACCTCCTTAGAATGAATGACCGACCCTCCCCATTCCATCTCTAAAACACACTGCTGTCGTTGGTATGCGGAATCTCTAACTGCTTACAGGTGGCAAGCTACTCTAGTGCAACATACATTTTTGCTCCTGTGAGTTGAATTGTATATTTTAAGAGATTATGTGTTTGTTCTTAAGCCTGTTAATTCTCGTTGTACTTGTTATTGCAATTATGTAATTAAAAAAAAATTATGTAAATTGATGAACTAAGAAGGTAAACAGTTTTTTCTGTGAAAATTTTGTGGAATGCTTTTGAAAAACTGAAAGATAACTAGCTAAAAATATTCAGATAAATGAGGTGTGGATGAGACAACTGTAAAAAAAAAAAAAAAGAAGAAAGAAAAAAACAAAGAAAGAAAGAAAGAAGGAGAGCCAGCCCTGATGGTCTAGTGGTTAAAGTTCAGTGCACTCCCCTTCGACAGCCTGGGTTCAGTTCCCGGGGGTGGAATCAGACCACTTGTCTGTCAGTAGCCGCGCTGTGGTGGTGGCTTACACAGAAAAACTAGAAGGACTTACCACTACAATATACAACTATGTACTGGGGCTTTGGGAGAGGGGAAAAAAAAAAGAGGATTGGCGACAGATGTTAGCTCAGGATGAATCTTTCCCAGCAAAAAAAAAAAAAAGAAAAGAAAGAAAGAAAATAGCATAAACATCCAGAAGGTTCTGTGCTCAGTTTGCTTTACCCCAAATTGTGAGACTGAAGCCATAGTAATATGCTCTACTAAAGAGACAGGTTGAGTCTGACACCTGCAATCAGGGCTATTACTTGGTTGGGCTTGCAGTAGTCTAGGGTCATTCTCCAGAATTCATCCAGTTTTTGCAGGGGGCAGAGAGGTGAATTAAATGGAGATATGATAGGGACCATGTATTAGGGTTCTCCAGAGAAACAGAACCAATAGGGTATATATAAAAAGAAATTTATTACAAGGAACTGGCTCCTGCAGTTATAGAGACTGAGAAGTCCAAAGATCTATGGTCAGTAAGCTGGAGACCCAGGAGAGCCTATGGTATAGTTTCAGTCCCAGTCTAAAGACTTGAGAACCAGGAGAGCTGATGGTATAAGTTCCGGTCCACGTCTGAGTCCAAAGGCAGAAGACTGATGTCCCCACTTGAAGACAAGAGGAGAAAGCAAATTCTCCCTTACTCAGCCTTTTTGTTCTATTCAGGCCTTCAACAGAGTGGATGAGGCCCACCCACCTTGGGGAGGACAGTCTGCCCAGTCTACCAATTCGAATATTAATCTCATCCAGAAACTCTCTCATAGACACACCCAAAGTGTTTAACCAAATGTCCAGGCACCCTGTGGCCCAGTCAAGTTGACACAGAAAATTAACCATCACAGACCTCCACCCAGGCATTCTTGTGATCCTTAAGAGTGGCGCTAATCTCTGCCATGCACACCCAAAATATGATACATTGTTTTTGGTTTATTTTGTCTGAAGCAGGCTGGGTATCAATTTCCAAGACTTCTACTTGGCCTTCCCCACTGTAACAGCTCTTACTTCAGGAGCTAAAACCCAAAGTGGGGATTACTCCAACTGCCAAGTATGTTACTCACAGTTGTAAGCTTCAGGGACTGAGGAAATGACCACTAGGTGTTTCCATGGACCCAGTGTACCTACTCTGAGCCAGGATTTGGCCATTTATTGCCTGGCTTCTATATGTTCCTACTCTTAATGAGGAGACCAAGATGATAATCTGGGTCTCTAAGTATCAATGTCAACTCAGATCCTGTGTCTAATTTTTCCTGAAATGTCTAGATATTCCCCCTTTCTCAGTGTGCAGTCACCTGAGAAAATGGTGTAGGTCCCTTTGAGGAAGGACTAGAAGAATTATTACAGTATATACTTGCCATAGAGTTGTGGGATCCTTTCCTCCATGACTTGGCCACCTTTATAGTCAGTAGGTTCTGGGTCTGAAAATTAACTCAGATCTGGAAACTGGACAAGAGATCGTGACACTTTTTATTGTAGTGACCACCCTCATCCACTCTTGCTTTCTTTGATTACATATATTAGGTAGTACCTTTATTCCCTGCCCATTTATTTTTCCCCTAGGAGCACTGGGTTCTATAAAACATCTCCACAACTCTTTCTAGGTCAAGCTCCCTTGCCTATCACTCTGATTTTGCCAGTCATTCTGATAATTGTGACTACTCTGACTTCTGGCATTAAGTTCTGCCTCCTGGATCTACTATGCTTCTGGGCCCCATCATTCCCATTGCTATTAATAAGCCAAGCTCTGTGATAGCATCTCCTACTGTGAGCCCTGGCCCTCAGAGGTGAACTGTCACTGAACTTCGTGGTGAGGGTGGTGTCTCTTTTACCAGGATGTCTCTCTTACTGAAGGCCTTAGTGAATGATGTATCCTCTGGCCCCTCCCATAATCTTCCCTAAGGGCTTCTGGTCTCACATAATATATGCACTCCAGCCTGCCCACTCCCCTTGAGGTTTTTAATCCCGCCCTCCACTGACTGCCATGGCAATTTAAGCATTTCAAGATCTCTCAGCACAGGCTATTACTTTCTCCAGACTTCTAGGAACCATCCTAACGGGGAGTTTGCGCCTGGGGCCTGCCATGGTGTTACATCCCATATCTCAAGAGTGCCTCCAAGTCAATAAGCTCACCATTATCCAATCTTATATGCTAGGTCTCTTGACTAGGCACCCTCAAAATCCAGTCCTAAAAACTTCCCTTTTTCCTGCCAATATATGCTGACTCATTCTTGCAGCTTCTTTGGGGTATAGATCAGGCCTAGCACATTCCCATGTAGATTATGCTGTGACTTAACCCTAGTTATTGGCGTGACTGCCATGAGAGGAGGTGGGATAAGTTTCTGAGAGGGCTCTCTGTTGCTTTATTCAGAAGCACTCGCTACAGTGGCTTTCTGTGTGGGAGGAGTGTTAGCTTTTAGTAAGAAAGGTGGGCAACCTCTATAGGCTCTCAGTGTTCAGAGGGGTCTCAGGAGCCAGAATCTTTGCGGGCATCCATCCAGCTGTCCCCATCCCATGCGTCGGTGTCCCAAGTTTTCCAACAAGTTACCTATCTTTGGCTTCAATTTTTTTTTTTTTTTTGTGAGGGAGATCGGCCCTGAGCTAACATCCGTGCTAATCCTCGTTTTTGCTGGGGAAGACCAGCTCTGAGCTAACATCTATTGCCAATCCTCCTCCTTTTTTTTCCTTCCTCAAAGCCCCAGTAGATAGTTGTATGTCATAGTTGCACATCCTTCTAGTTGCTGTATGTGGGACGCGGCCTCAGCATGGCCGGAGAAGTGGTGCATCGGTGCGCGCCCTGGATCCGAACCCGGGCCGCCCGTAGCAGAGCGTGTGCACTTAACCGCTAAGCCACCAGGCCGGCCTGGCTGCAATTGTTTTTGAAGCTTCTTGATAATGAAGTTCTGAGTCTGGTAGTCAAGCTTTTTCTGTTTCCCAGGGCAGGAGTTAAGGGCGTCTATGGCAGCTGCTCAACAAGCCGTCTGGCCTGCTTTAGTAGCTTCACAGCTAGTGAAGTAGAGAGTTTCCACTTGTTTGTTAACTGCTCTCAGGTTTAACCGTCTAACCTAATGGCCAGCCAATAATAGCTTGTATCCATTGTTCATACACGTACACACACTTTTGAACTGCCTGTATTTTGCCCCACATAGGGCATTCCTCTGCATCAGAATAATCTCCCAAGTCACAATTGGTGGAAGTTTTAGTAACCGGGCCCCCACATTCTACCAGGGACTATCCATGCCCCAAATGCCACATGTGATGAGGTTCATTGACAGTGGGACAGTTCTGATCTAGTTCTCCAAACCCTATCTCACTTCCTGCTTTCTCAGCATATTCCATTTTCCTCATTGTCTAAATTTGTCTCTGGTCAGGAACCAAGAATTATTCCAACAGTACCTGGTTTTTCTGGCAAAAGTAAGGAATGTTCATGTTATAATTGGAAAACTCTGACTTCTACTACATGAAAATCAAATTGAACAGAAACCTGGCACACAGTAGGCATTCAATAAATAGTTGTCCCTTGTGACTATGATAAAAAACACTGAATTATATACTTTAAAAGAGTGAAGTTTATGGTAAGTGAGTTATATCTCAATTAAAAAAAACTTGTTGAATGAGTGAAATAGTTGTATTTTGAGTGTAGAAGTATGGTAATTCATGTTGCAATTTTAAAATGCTGTTTTCTGATGCTCAGAATAAAACAACAACAACAACCAAAAATATAGAATAAAAACAAAGGAAATTTAAATCAAATACCTAATAGCACCATTAGTTGTCAAGAGACATTAAAGATATTTGGGATACGTCATTGAACTTTGAGATTTGGGCAAGCATATAATAGAAATTTTCTTGCTGCTTTTTTGGAGGCAAAATAATAACTAGATTAGCTCTGCTGCTTTATGGCATTTAAAAATGTTTTTATTCTTTTAAGCATCACACTTACGTTTAATGACATGAATTGATGATGCCTCATATGTTGCATATTTCCTTGGGTCAATTTCTTAATGCAGTGATAGCCATGGGCTTTCTCATAACTGTAAAAATGTGCAATGTTTGATCAAACTCACATGAATGTGTTATTTTAACATATTTCCTCCTTTCTGAGTAAATGGATATTTGTTGGACAGGGTGGTAGGAATCTTATCAGTTAGTTTAAAATAAAAACCCTTTGTATTTGGTTTATTTCTTCTCCTCACCATATAATTAACAGGAGAGGGCAGTCATAGACTACTTTCAGGAATTCTATAGCTTATATATATTTCAGAGGCAAAATCCTGTAATTCTACTTTAAAAACACTTCCTTCAGTAACATGTGCTACATGCTATTTGAACTCATTGCTGACGAACCATTTATCCCTCTGATATGTCCCTTAGAGCATGAAGGGTCCTTAGTAATTGTCTAACCTCCTCATTTTACAGATAAGAAAATGAAAACCTGAAGAGCTTACATGATGTATCCAAGATTACCTAGCCACTTGATGGCAGAGTCTGTTTAATTTTGTCCTTAGCCCCGCCACTCCACCCCAACCAACCATTTCTTTAATATATCTGTGAAATGGACACGTTATAAACTTCGTAGTGGATTCAGAAGAGATCTGAAGAAATTTAGGCTTGAATAAGGTCAGGTTTACCCCCTCAGAATTACTTAATACAAAAACAATTCAAAAATCATTAATTTACATTTATTCACAGATAAATCTGATACATTCTCCTGATTCCATTACCTAGTTTTAATTAACTATTTTTCTATTAATATGTTAATATTTATATACATCTGAATTCTTTACAAAGAGGACTTGAGACAACCCAGAAATATATAAGCATAAAACTCTTAGGTTTGCCTTGTACGATAGTATTAAGTTTGGATGACCTATAAAAATAATTACTTACGGGGGCCGGCCCCGTGGCATAGCAGTTAAGTGCGTGTGCTCTGCTGCTGGCGGCCCAGGTTCGGATCCCGGGCGCGCACTGACGCACAGCTTGTCAGGCCATGCTGTGGTGGCGTCCCATATAAGGTGGAGGGAGATGGGCACGGATGTTAGCCCAAGGCCAGTCTTCCTCAGCAAAAAAAAAGAGGAGGATTGGCATGGATGTTAGCTCAGGGCTGATCTTCCTCACAAAAAAAAAATATTACTTACAGCACATTATAGAGACATCTATATGTCTGTTAAAATTATTCTTAGCAAGAACTTTGATACGCTTTTAAAATTTCTGGCAAAAATTGTATTTGTTATTATTTAGCTCTAAATAATATGGTGTAGTTCCTGTTCTAGTGCTGCAATATGAGGAAACTGTAAAGATCAGAAGCATAGGAGACACATTTTTATTGACTGTTTCTCTCAGGGAAGAGACGAGCTCCCTCAACCTTGTTTTTCCCACCCAAGTTTATGCTCTCTGCCTCTAGGATATGAGTTGGAAAATTGTTCTTACTAGCAGCTTCAGCAACAACAGCAGGTGCAGTCAGTAAGTTTACCAATATATTTGTTCTATCACCAGAATACCTCTGTCATCAGTAATCATTTTTTTATAATAGGCTACTGAAAAACCAGAGAATCACTAAATACACACACACACACACACACATACACACCCCCATATAAAGATATAAATGAGAATCTGTAGGGGATGCTGTGCAGTGACACCCAGATTCCAGCCTCTTAAGGACTGAGACATTTGTGCCCACATCTGCCTAGAGTGTGGGCTGCTGACTGCTCATAGCTACATTCTTCTCTGGAAATTATCTTGACTTAAAGAAGCTACCACCTTCAAATTTACACCCCTTGTGTCGATGTTGGGATACAAAGGTTTGGCACCCTTGCCTTAATTCAGAGCTTCTCTGAAGGGGCTTCAGAGCTCCCATGGGTCACTGAGGCCTCTGTTCCGACTACACCACAGTTCAACTTCTCCCTCTATCCAATCCTACTTCTCTTAACTCTCACACAATTTGTTCCAAAGAGTATCCTCCTGCCCCCTAACAAACCTCCCACATGCGGATCTCAGAATCTCAGAGTGTCTGCTGGGATCCCAGCTTATATGTGTATATGGAAATAGGGGAGAGAAAGGAAGAAATTTGAAAGAGCTCATTAATTTTGGCTATCACATGTGGCATAATCATGGAGAAAGGACAAGAAAACAAGGCTTAGATGTCAAATTCATCTTCTTGGAAAATACCACCAATCCTATTTCATCTGTTTTCCTCTCACTTCTTCCATTTACCCCTAAATTTTAGACTACCTCATCGTTTACTCTCTTTTCTCTATGAGTCCACAAGCAATCTTTGCATTCAAGTCAGTCCTATGAAATTAATTAGCACTTATACAAAAATGGATTCCTAAATCTTTAGCTCCATCTCTAACCTCTTTTCTGAGATCTAGATGAGAATTTCCAAACGTCTTTTTGACCTCTCAACTTGACTTTTCTGCAGAAACTTCAAATTTATTGTGTCCAAAACTAAACTCATAAAGGTAATGAGTTTATGGGGGAACAAAACCACTCCCCATAGAGTCTCTATATCTTTTTAATACAGTCACTGTATTCCCAGTTCCCCCAAATAAATTACCTTAATCATTGTTTTTCTTCCTTCATATCATACTAACAGTTGATCACTAAATCTTGAAAGTTCTAATCAGAAATGTGTCTAAAATCTATTTTTTCCTCTGCTTTATTCAGGCCCTCACTTTTTTCCTTTTTTCGCACAAAAGCCCACCTACATATCCGGTTTTATTTCTCTAACCATCTTCCCATTTTCTCTTTCAACATGGCACCTCTTCATCATCTAACTCACCCTGTACCACTTACCTGTTGGCCTATAAAAGAAACCACCCACTGGTGTTTGCAGAAACCGGTCTGGTCCCCACTTCTCTGTTTCTGTCCATTTCTTATACATATCCTGTGTCCTCATTCCATCTCTTCAGATTACTAAAAACTTGACTTTTATATGTAAATTCTGGCTCTTAAATCTTGAATCTTGGGATTCTGACCTGGCTTTCTCTATTCTGGACCTCTGCTGGTAATGCGGTCACCGTAGCCATTCTAATGCCCAATGGTCTGCAGCCCAGGCAGCCTAACACCCAATCCCTATGTGGGGACAATGGACATTTTGCTGCAACTGTTCATTCTAGGAACATACTTTTCTTAAAGATATATGCAAAAATACACTTCAAACAGCAGTTTTTTCAACAAATATTTTTTGAGTGTACATTATATGCTAGATGTTGTTCTGGCTACTAATGACATAGCTGTCAACAAAAATCCTTACTTTCTAATGGGATAAGTGCATCTGTTAAAGGCCAGAGATAAGGGAGGGGACTGCTGACCACAATATTTATGCTTACCTACCTGGCAGAACTCATTTGTTAAAGAGAGAAACTGCTTGTCCTGCAGGTACCAGCATCTCCTGCCACAGCTGTTTCAGGGATCTGCAAGCCATCATTGCTTTATCTCCTCAAACATGTCTTGGGGTCGATAAGAAAAATTACCTTTTTTGCTTAAGCAACTGCAAATCTATATGGAAGCCCAAGACTTATGATTGGCATGTTTAATAGGGTGATATTTACAATATTACACTGATACAGCTTACTGCTTCTTTGCAGCCTTCCTTGCCCTGGTCTTGAGGCTTATTACACAAGGGAGCCAGAGGCTATTACACGAAAGAAGCTACACCAAAAAGGACTTTGATGAGCTTTAGACTCAAAAGCTGACTTTCCTGACCTCTCTAGGAAGGTAATTGTCCTGCAAACATGGAGAGTGAAAAGCTTTTCCTAAACTCCTTTTACTTGCATTTAACATAGCAAAAGTGAGCCCTGATAGCTTCCCGGCTTTCAAAGCACCACTAACCACAATAGGAAACATTGTGCTGTGACCCAGTTCACATGTATGTATAATATTCAGTATATGTATTTTATACCTGAAGCAAACACAAAAAATTTACTCGTATTACTTGCAATGCATTTTGATATACTCTATCCGCTACAATTGCATTTCTTTTTAATACTCTATTCACAACACACTAAACTGTGATCTAAGTTTAAAAAAATTTACTAGCCTAGGGTTTTCAAAAGGGAGGGTTGAATGAGAGAGAAAAAGGAGAGAGGTTAAGTGGGCTTCTCAAGGGGGTGGGCGGGGTCGGGGGCAGTGCTTAGGGAGAGGATCTGAAGGATCAGTCTTCCAATTCTTGGTGTTGAGTAGAATTGATCAGAGGCAAAATATCTTTTATTGGAGAATGGAATTGCATTAATGTAGGTTATAAAAAGCAGACTGTATGAAGTCACTGAATTCAGGGGAAAGTATAAGGTCACCAAGACATTGTGAGAAATACAGATGAGGCAACTGCAGAATGTCTACATTCTTAAGCCGATAAGCATAGGATGAGCTAAAGCCACAGTGGAGTTTGACCAAAGGACAGGCTATCGCTGACATTACACTGTACAGGCCTCACGCCTGATGGCTTGAGCAATGGAATCCCTCCTTATCATAAGGATATTTTAATAAGAAAATGAAGTAACTGTTAAACAGTGGAGAGCAACCTGTGATCTAGTTAGTGTCACCTTGAGGAAAAACTGGGGAGCAGTTAGGGAGAGGAATCTTGTGCAAGAAAGATGAGAACATAAAAATGATAAACTTGGGTTAGGCATAAAAATGTACAGACTTGCAGACTTTGAAGATACTTGGGTACCTTAGACCTGTTATAGCTAACTGACGAGGTTGTGTTCACTATAGATGACAGAGGTTTGTGTCTCCACCCCGCCGCGTCAGTTTGTCCCATCCTACATCTTTGAGGCGACAAGTAGATTAGGCTGAGGTTTTCCTGGGTTGGATGAAATGTAGATTTTTTTCTTCCTTACTTCCCAAAAGGGTAGGGGCTCACAAGGAAGATCAGATAGGTTGTAGAAAATGAAAAGACCTCATTGTCATTATATATCTGAGAAGAGTGAGTAACCCTATCCATATGATCTTTGCTCAGATGTTACCTTTCAGCAGGCCTATCCTGACCACTCTGTTTATAATTGTACCTCAACCACTCCTTATTCTCCTATTCTGCTTTCATTTTCTATATAGCTTTTCTTACAAATGAATAAGTGCGTATGTGTGTGTGTGTATGAATGGTATAATGAAGCCCCATGTTCCCATCACTAAGCTTCAATAATTATCAATATTTTACCAATCTTATTTAATCTATACCCCCATTACTTTTTTTTCTGGTGTATTTTAAAGAAAATCTCAGACATTATGACATTTCTTCCTTACTGTATGTTTTCCTTATTTTGTTTAATGTCTGCCTTACCCTACTAGAATGTGAGCTAGATGAGGGCAGTGATTTCTGTCTGCTGCACTCACAGTAACATTCCCAGCACCTAAGAAGGTTCCTGGCACGTAATAGGTGCTCAGTAAATATTTTTTGAATGCATGAATATGGAATCTAAAAAAGTGACATTTTTAGTTTCTTGCTAACTATGCATAGATAAATGGTTAATTTTATTTAGATAACCTGGCAGTCCCCATTGGGGAATTATGTGGGGGTTTCTGGCCATCTTCTAGGCTATGTCTGAAGTGTCCAACCTACCCTAACAAAATAATTTAGCACTTCTGTTTTGGAGAGTGTAGATGTAGAATTTTGGTTCTTCCAGCAGAAACTGGACTGAAACTAGCCCACATTTATGGCTTAAACCAAGAGGAGCTCAAGAGAGCACTGACTGGGAAGCTGGCCCAGACTGCGAGTCCACTAGTTGGCCATAATTGGCAATAACTGAGACAATTAGGCAGAAACAACAAGTGGAGATTATGCCTTTCAGTGTCTGGTAGTGAGCCAGACAGAGCCCCTGTCAGGTCCTAAACTAGACAAAAATACCCTGCCCCATGATTCAAATGAGGAAATACAAACATGAGTCTTCATTGTGCCCTCATACTCATGTTGCTCTTAGAAATTTCACGTACTCCCTCTTCCAACACAATGCCCTACGCTATAGCACCACCTAGTTACCTACTTCTTTGGGATCAGAAAATCCTGGAAGACTTGCTTCATTCACCCTGATTCCCAGCCCCTCTGAGAAACTATCACCCTAGATTTCATAAGATACTTGCATCTTTCCAAAGATTATATCACAGTCTTGGTAGATGCACTCACCAAAATGGCAGACTTCGTTCTCTTGACTGAATCTCCAATTCCCTTGGTCATTGTCATATGATTTAATAAGAAAAACTACCTAACATTGATATCCTACCATTGAGCCCTTTTTTCCTCATGCCTTCCAGCAGTCACTGCTCAGAGTTATCCATCTCCATATCCACTTGTCCATCACCCACCATCTTCGACCAATTACTGCACCAACCATGTTCTAGAAGATCATTTCCATTGTTACATAGTATAGAGATGCAAGTCATAATCCACCACAGTGGAATTTTCCAAGAGTGTATGGCTCTACCCATTGAGCTAATCACAGCATTCATTGCCATCACAGCTTCCATCCTTGCTTCCCTGTTTCCTGCCCCTCTAAGAACAAGCCTCTGATTGATAGCTGGAGGAGCTGCTCAAGAAAACCTACAGGATGCCCTCTGTTCTTGTACACTTGGGGTTTTAGCTTAGCCAGTACGTTCTTTTTTCTTAAGGTAAAGGTGTCAGCTTTTTTTAGGGCATTGCCCCTCTTCCATTGTCAAGCCACGTTGCTAGATTGGGACTGATCCCACCAGCTTTGATCCAGGAGTGATTATTTGATCCAGTCAGAGAACCACATTAGCCTCGCCACAGTGCTTGGGTCATGGATAACTACACGATAGAAGACAGGAATATCAAAGACACAAAACTCATTTCTGAGCTGTATGTTGGAATGATTGGGGATAGGAAGTCTCTCTTTACAACAGATTTAAACTTAATAGTAAAAATCTTGAGGGCCGGCCCGTGGCTTAGTGGTTGGGTGCGCGCGCTCTGCTGCTGGCGGCTCGGGTTCGGATCCCGGGCGCGCACCAACGCACCGCTTCTCCGGCCATGCTGAGGCTGCGTCCCACATACAGCAACTAGAAGGATGTGCAACTATGACATACAACTATCTACTGGGGCTTTGGGGGAAAAATAAATAAATAAATAAAATTATAAAAAAAAAAATCTTGAGCTGCTGGTAGCAGTTTTGCTACCATATGTGGAGATCCTGTCTAAGGAGATCCTGAGACTGAAGTTAATGCAGAGGAAAATAGAATCAAGATATGGCTAGATAATATTAATTGAGCAATTACTATGTGTTAATTAACCACACAATTAATCATTTAGTCCTACAATAACCCTTAGAGGCAGGGTTGACATTTATCATCCCCAATCTAAAGATGAGGTAAATAAGGCTAAATGTCTTGCCCAAAGTTTCAAAGTTAGTGTTAAAGCTGAGATTTGAAACTATGCGGTCTGGATCTAGAACCTGTGTTCATTACCACTATTGTACACTGCCTCAATATGTGCTTTTGCTAATATACACAGACTTCAGAGACAGAGAGAAAGATTGAGAGAGAGAGAGAGACTGAGACCCAATGATTTGTCTTTGATTCCCTGGATCTAGTCATGCGTGAAATCATGAACTTCTTGATTTTTTTCAATTAACCAAACAAATTTCTCTCCCCTTCCTGTCTTTTTTCAGAAGCAGATTTGACTCTTAAAACAGGAAAAACTGAATAATATACTCTAATATGCGAGAAACAATATAAAGTATGTAGAAATCTATATACCAAACGTCAAGGCAGACAGACCACATGGGAAACACCGGATGGCTCTTCCTATATTATAGGCATTAGCACTTGTACCTGTTTGAGAACAGTTCATAAAGTTCTTCAAGATCAGTCATTGAATTGGTATTATTCATTCATTGAATTTGGTACTCCTGTCTGTATTTACCCCTGCTCGTTTCCGCTGTCTTTTATTCCTTCGTGCCAAGCCTGGCTGACATACACACTGCTCTTCGTCCAGGCCCTACGTCTTCAGGTGGGGAAACAGAGTACATAGTGAAAGCAGTGCCCTGGCAATCTGGTGTGCTGCAACCCAGCCTCTCATAGCAAGCCCCTAAATGCATGCCAGCTGTTTCTTAGGTCATTCCAAAGAAACTTAGACTGAGTCCTGTTTGGCAGGGAAGACCTGAGTAAGAGGTAGTGTCCGTCTCAATTCCGTAGCCTTAAGTCATCCCAACACACCCACATACCGTGAACCTAACGGTTCATGATCTGTCTCTGCTTGCTTGTTCCCTTTCTGTGCCTGCTTTGATCCTTTCCTTAATTGATTCCCGATTGTTAGAGACACCTCTTATTTATCATCCCACATCTATAGGCTAATATTTCTTAATTAGTATTACAAAAAACACTAGTATTACACTAACTAGAAAGGAAAATATTGGCAAATATTGACATAGTGGACAATATTAAAATTAAGAACTTCTGTTCATTGCAAGATACCATTAAGACAGTGAAAAGGCAAGCAACCGACAGGAAAAGACGTTTGCAATGTGTATAACAAAGAAACCCTACAAATTAATGACAGATAACAATAGAAGAATGGATAAGAAACGAATAGGTATATCATAAAATACGATACACAAATGATAGATAAATATATTAAAAGATACTCAACATCATTAGTCAACAGAGAAATGAAAGTTAAACAACAGGGGCCGGCCTGGTGGCGCAAGTGGTTAAGTGTGCGCGCTCCATTGCGGCAGCCTGGGGTTCAGATCTCGGGTGCGCACCGATGCACCGCTTGGCAACCCATGCTGTGGCGGCGTCCCATATAAAGTGGCGGAAGATGGGCATGGATGTTAGCTCACAGCCAGTCTTCCGCGGCAAAAAGAGGAGGATTGGCAGATGTTAGCTCAGGGCCCATCTTCCTCACAAAATAAATAAATGAATAAAAGAAAGTTAAACTACAGTGATTAAACGTTACCCAGTGATCAGGATGGTTTAAGTTAAAAATATCAATATCAAAAGTTGATGTGTATTTGGATACTAACTGTTGATGTTGATCTGCAACTCTCATATGCATTTGGTAGGAGTATAATTGATACAACAACTTTGGAAAAATGATATTATCTACTAAAACATATACACACTCAGTGAACAGCAATTTCAGTCTCAGGTATACACCCAACAGAAATACAGACATGCACATCAAAACTGCACTGGAAATTCATAACAGTATTATTTATTATGGCTACAAACTGGAAGCAACCCAGATAGATATAGAATGGATAAATAAAAAGAAAATGTGGTACATACATATGGTGGAACACTATTCAGCCTTAATAAAGAAGGAAATCTTGCAATATGTGACAACATGGATGGAACTTGGGGACATTATGCTAAGTGAAATAAACCAGATACAGAAAGACAAGTATTACATGATTCTACTTACATGACATATCGAAAATAGTTAAATGCATAAAGTCAAAAACTGAAATGATGGTTTACCAGAGGCTGGCTGGAGAGGGAAGTGGGGAATTATTAATCAACAGGCATCAAGTTTCAGATAAGTAAGGTGAATAAGCTCTGGAGATCTGCTGTATAACATTGTATCTTTAGTCAGTTATAGTGTATTGTACATTTAAAATTTGTTAAGAGGATAGATTTGTGTTAAGTATTATCACCACAGTAAAATAATAATTAAAAAAATAAATAAATACTGAGTGGCATATTCATGAAATAGAGTACCATTCAGCAGTGAAAGTGAACATAATCTATAGCTACATACACAGTAGGGATGAATCTCAGAAATATAATATTGACTGAAAGAAACCAGACGTCCAATAATACAGCTGCATGATTCCACTAATATAAACATCAGAAACTAAATTGTAGAGGTTAGAATAGTGGATACCTTTGAGGAAGAGAGCGGATAGCTCCATCTTGCTCCAGAACACCTCTGGTAACATACAAATTGTCATGGCTAACTGCTTGGTAATTCCACCCTCTACCACAAGTCCTGCTCCAAACCACTGGTAGGTTCTCTAATCTGTCTACCTGATCCACCAACGGAAGTGGTGGTGGAACTATGCTCTAATAGTTGACAACTCAATTTTCCCAAATGCCCCATGTATATGAGTGTCTATCTGTTCATACTGTTCCCTCTTCCTATCATAGAATTCCCCCCTCCCTCTCAGCTGAGAAACTAATACTCTTGATTCAAAACATAGATAGCACCACCTGAGGCAAGAGACAGAGGCAGAAAGTTTTTGTAGTCAGACCCGTCTTTGACTCTTGACTTGCTACTTTGAAGCTGTGTGCCCTTGGTCATAACTATTTAGCCTCAGTTTCTCATCTATGAAATGAGAATAATGATTTCTAGCTCACAGGCTGTTTGAGGGAAATATGTAAGATGATATGATAAGAATTCACTGCACGTTATTTTTCTTTGCTTTCTTTTTCCCTTACAGTATTACTTGCTTTCTGCTATGCACTCCTCTGGCACCTCTGTGAAATAATTTTGGAGCCATTCATAAAAAAGAATTATCTAGTATAGACATACATGGTTTTAGGAGCCAGGGTTACAAAAATGAGTTAGATATGATTGGCAGACAAAGAAATTACTACTTTGGCCAACAATGGCAAGTTATTGAATAAGAAAATGATCTAATGGAATAATTTTGGGAAAAATAATAAGGCCATTATGTACAGAAGAGACTGGAGATTTTAAAGAGAGAGATCAATTAGGAATCTATGGTAGTCATGCTGATCTAAAGGCATCAGTACCTAGCCCACGAGGATATGTCAATGGAAAGAGGAAAAACAGAATAATACATGAGACACTAAGAAGGAAGAAGCATTAGAAAATTTTTTCTAATAGATATTGTATGTAAAAAGATAATACAATGGGAAGCTATTTTGATGCCACACAGTTAGAAATAGTATTTGTTTATTCTGAAAACAAAAACTCAATATTTTATCAGGCTAACGGTATGTGCTTCCAACTGGGTTAAAGATTTTCAAACATTCAAAAAAGAAAACGAACCCCCACACTATAATAAAATAAAATTCATCAAATGGATTTCTAGATAATAACATTAAACATGAGTTTTATGAAACATCCTGATTGTAATTTTTAAAAGATGATGAGAATTCAGTCACTGTCTTGTCAGAATAAGGAAATCTATCTTGGAAGGAAGAAAATAAAATATGCTGGAAAACATCAAATGGCAATTGTTACTACAAAACAGGAAGGCTAAAAATGTTTCAATTATTAGAGACCTATTTTGATGCTCCATGGCTTGTGAAGGAATTACTGACTCTGTAATGGGACATAAATCTGGAAAATATACACAAGATGAAATTTGTTGCTATTGTTATGAGCTGTTTAAATGGCAAAGTTTTACTTTGACATTTGAATAAAACATCTAATATGCCATTTGCTTAATATATACTTTGTTGCATACTAACTACTGTAATGTAAACTTTTACTGTAGCAATGGAATATAAGGTATAAAGACATTTTTGCACAATGGAAGTGAACGAATGAGTCCCTGAAGGTGAAATATGAACTGCTTGGAAAAAGAAGAATAGAACATATTCGCAGAATGCCCTAAGGTGGTCTGGGAATATTTACCCCCAAATAATATTTCATCAAGCAGGTCACATAATAGTGCTGCTGATGTTAAGCACTGAACTAAGATTCCTAAATAGAGACTAAATGTTTGTGATATAGAAAATAAATTACGTATTTACAATAGTAGATAAATAGCCCGTATTGAAAAAATGCTTTTAGAAGAATCTTGGCTTGCCAAAGATCAAAACCGATTCTAGAGTTTTCATCAGTGGCAGATATGTGGGCGTTTGTTTTGAAGTAACAGAGTAATCATAATGGGGAAGATGCATTCAGGAGAAAGAAAAAACAAAAAAAACTTCCAAGGTAAAATCACGGAACATCACAATAACTATGAACAAATGTCCTAAGTATTAAATTCCTGGATATAGCTCATCTGGAAGGAGAGTATTGTACCTTGTTTTTATGCTTACACAAATGTTTGGAGTATAACTTCATCCAGAACAGTATTAGCACCTTGAACACTTGTTATTTGTAACCTCATGGAGTTTGCTTCTGAGTTTCCGTGGACACTTAGGAGTAACCTAAAAACAAGCACCATTCCTGAACAGTTAAGATTATCATATTTGGGGAAGGTACACCCAAACCCAGTCTGGGAATGGTGGAAGGATGTGGGAAACGAAGCAAGAAGTTAGTAACCCTACTTAGAAGAGAGTTCATGAAGAATTACGGACAAACTTGGGGTTCCCTATATGCAGAACATAGGTTGGACTAGGTGATTTCTTATTTCACTCAAGTCTAAAATTCTATGATTTTAAGTGTCAGAGAAAAGATACGAATCTTTCCTTGTAGTGAAAACTGTGATTCTTTGTATTAGTTAAGTTGTAATGCTAGCTGCTCCAACAGATGAACACCACATTTTAGTAGCTTAACGTATTAAGTTTATTTCTTGCTCTCACAACAGTCCCATGTAGGTGGCCCTGGTTGGGAGGCCTTCCAAGTATTTTTTCAAGGACCTAGGCTGTGCCCTATTCTAGGTCCTCCAAGACCTCTCCAATCAGGTAGCAGATTAAAGACCCTACGAGGGAAGTTTTTATGAGTCAGGCTGGAGGTGGAGCATGTCCTTTATGCCCATATTCCATTGGCTAGAATTCAGTCTTATCACACGTTCAATTGCAACAGATGCTGGGCAATACTGTCTGTGTGCTCAGGAAGAGATATGGGTTTGTGGGCATCTAGACAGTATCTTCCAAACTTTTTGAGATAGTCAGCCATTTCAAAGAATATTGGATTATGACCACAGTCAGGTAGGAAAATTTCATTAAAAAAAGCTCTAATGAATTTCTCTTGGTCTCTACTGTTAACTCCTCTCTTAAATAACGTTTTTTATTTCCCCTCAAAACCACTGGCTGGTAATAAGATTAGAGGATTTCTCCTAAAACAAGTTTCACACGGTCCATCTGGTGGACAATGGTGAGGAGAATCTGCATATAGAGGTCTTGAGATGTAATGAAGGGGGCCAGCCTGGTGGCGTAATGGTTAAGTTCACAGGCTCCACTTTGGTGGCCCAGGGTTCACTGGTTCAGATCCCAGGCACGGACCTACACACTGCTCAACAAGCCATGCTGTGGTTGCGTCCCACATATAACATAGAGGAAGATTGGCACAGATGTTAGCTTGGGGGCAATCTTCCTCATCAAAAAAAAAAAAAAAAAAAGGATGTAATGAAGATGTCAACAGGAAATGCCTTTTCCTTTTGCCTACTGCATTCTCAGATACTTACTTTATTTTACTTTGTCTAATCTGACATGCAGAACTCAGTTCTTCCATACAAAAATCGACTCATACTAAAATATGAGTGAGAAATATAGACTTTATTTGAGCTATTGTAGGGGACAAGGAGGAACAGTTTGCATGCCACAGCTCATATTCTTGTAAGACACTGTTGATTTCCTAAGTTCTTTCTCAGATATTGTGCCAGAGGGGTTTTCTCTCTCTGGCCCTTCTCTCGTATATATATCCGTCAACTTTGCTCACTTCCCTTTTCCCTTCTCAAATGTTCCCCAGAAACTCAAATTCCTCTGCTTCTGTTATAGAGAGTTACTTTTCCCTTCCTCTTAAGATGTCATGCTAGCTAATAACCAGACTTCCAGGATCCCAGCTGTTATACTCAGCTTTAAGAAAAGTATTTTCCCAATAAAAATAGCTTTCTCTCAATGAAAGGAATTGTCACATTTGCTTGTAAGATAATAAAAATTTTTCCATCTTTACACTGAGTCTATATTTTCTAAAAACTGAACTTGAGCTGAGTATGTTTTGGCGTACCAAGGAGGACCAAAGGGTTATAATGTCTAGGGCTGAGCATGGCCTTGAATAAAAGATAAATTGTTGGTCAGAATTAACCTGTCCACCACCACTTAGAATTGCAGCATGGCTCTGGGGTAGTTAACATAGAGGGATGCCCTTCAAAGATGTTAAGGTGTCAAAAGTGGTTTTAACAGTCTCTTGAATTTCTAAGTTTGTATTTGGGATGAACACTTGTGTTTTGGTCTGAGATGAGTGACCTGAGGGAAAGGAGAGGCAACATAACATAGATACCGGGCCTCAATTCGGTCCTTATTACAGGAATCCTCATTACATATGGTGCCATGTTGGGTGCCCTGGGTTTCTTTCAATCCTACTAGGTATAAAAGTTAACTGCTCGTTGGCCGGGAGTAACATTTATGAAGTTGGAGGATGCCCCAGGGTAGAGCTAACTCCTAGACACCTTGGTAATTAATCTTTTCAGACACAGCATCAACTTCAGAAAACAAGAAATTTGATATCCAAACATTGGAAGAACAGAGTTCATGAGCGTTTATGCCTAAGCACGGACTCTGCTAAACTGTGGCTTGTTTATTTGGGAATGATAATCCTATCCCCAGGGTATGCTGTGACCCCCAGATGAAGGTGGAAACCAGTAGATGTAATCTCTGTTTCCTTATTGCATGTACATTCTGGGAGTAGTTGAGTTTTCCCAGAGCATTGTTAAATCCAGGTCACGGTGGATTAGAAACCAGATCTGTTAGGATCTAGGATAATGAGCCCAGAGCGGACATGCCTAAGTGCCACTCCAAAGTAGAAACCACTGAGAACAGATCACTGGAAGTCTTTATTTGTGGATCGTAGCATAGCCTGTCATATGGAAAATGCTGGATAATGTTAACTAATGCAGTAGACAAAGCTAGCTTGTAGTATTATACATTCTTATCCCCTTCCTGACACATGGAATACTACTGCTCGGCTTCCTTGCTGTTGAGTAGAGCTGTGCCACTAGATTTGGTGAATGAAATGTGAGCAAAAGTGATACACATCACTTTCAGGCAGAGGTAGTGAAAAGCCCATTCATAACTCTTCATCTTTCTTTACCTACTGGTCGTGGAGGAGGCCTCAAGTTGAGACGAAAGAGCCAACACATCAAAGTAAACTGGATCACTGGAAAATCCATGCAACACAGCTGCCCTAGAATCACTTCTGAACCTGCAGTGAACTTTGCGTAAAAGAACAAATTGACTTTTATCTGAGATTTTTTTCTTCCTTTCTTTTCTTTTTTTCTCATAGAAGCATAACCTAGACCTTCCTGACTAGTACAGCTATTATTGTTGTTGTTATTATTATCTCAAAAGATGCTCTTATTTAACAAGTGCTGAATTTAATTATTTTGGAATGCTGCTTTCCAATAAGGAATTTGTAATTTGGAGTAATCATTGATTTTTCTTTTTCTTATACCTACATTCGATCTATTAATAATTCTTTTAGAATTCACCTTCAAAAGACATCACAAATCCAAAAACTTTTCACTACTTTTAAACCATCTTAATCTTTTATCTGGATTACTACAATAGCCTCTTAACTCATCTTCTGCATCCCTGCCTCCCTCCCCAGTCTATGCTCAACACAGCAGCTAGGGATCCTTTTGAAGAGTAAGTCAGATCATGCCACTTCTCTTTTCCAAACCTCCAAAGCTTCCCATTTTGCTTAACATAAAAGTCAAAGTCTTTACAAATGTCTACAAGCCCTCCCGATATCTTCTCTCTCTCTCTTTTTTTTTTTTTTGTGAGGAAGGTCAGCCCTGAGCTAACATCTGTGCTAATCCTCCTCTTTTTCTGCTGAGGAAGACTGGCTCTGAGCTAACATCTATTGCCAATCTTCCTCCTTTTTTTTACCCCCCAAAGCCCCAATAGATAGTTGTATGTCTTAGTTGCACATCCTTCTAGTTGCTGTATGTGGGACGCAGCCTCAGCATGGCCGGAGAATCCGTGCGTCGGTGCGCGCCCAGGATCCGAACCCGGGCCGCCAGTAGCGGAGCGCGTGTGCTTAACCGCTAAGCCACCGGGTCAGCCCACCCTACCGATATCTTTTTAGTGAGGCCTTTCTTGACCATTCTATTTAAAATTTCAGACCGCCTTCTATGTTCCCCCATATCCCCTCCACTCTTTATCTCCCTTCTCTGCTTTATTTTTTTCCATAGCCCTTGTTGAAAAGCTTAGTCATTAATTACTTATTAACTTTATTATTGTCTATGTCCCTCTGCTATAATATAAAGTCCATAGAGTTGTTTGTTTACTGCTATATCTCCAGCATCTAGAATAGTGCCAGGCATATTTAGCACTCAATAAATAGTTTTTAAAAGAGGAAATAAAGATTTCTATCCGGTTAGTGCAAAATAGGTTCATTGTCATATTCGTTATAAATGAATAGGGATATGTAATTATTTAAAAAGTGTATGTCCTTTGTTGTTAAAAAAAAAATGCAACTTAAAAACATGTGCCATTAAGAGTGCAGATTAAGTTTTATAATTAATTATCATTGTAGAACCTCATAATGTGTTTTACATCCTTTTGGGATCTCCAAGTAGAGACAGGAGTTTTATTATAATTTTTTGAGGCATAATTTGTCACATAAAACTGCTCTAATGAGAAGAGTTATAGAATTGTATTTAAAGCCGATCAGTCACTCTGCTGAAATGTTGAATATCCCACTGTTCCTGGCAATATAAATTAAAACAGATAAAGAATTTTCTTTGTAACGGGACACAGGTGAGTTATGACAGGAGTTTACTTGGACTTCCTTTTTTTCTGTTTATGTTTCATTAAGTATAAGTAGGGGGCTGGCCCTGTGGCATGGAGGTTAAGTGCGCTCACTCCGCAGCTGGCGGCCCAGGTTCAGATCCCGGGCGCGCACCGCTGCACCGCTTGTCAGGCCATGCTGTGGCGGCGTCTCATATAAAGTAGAGGAAGATGGGCATGGATGTTAGCCCAGGCCCAGTCTTCCTCAGCAAAAAGCGGAGGATTGGCGTGGATGTTAGCTCAGAGCTGATCTTATTCACACACACAAAAAAAGAAAAATATAAGTAGAATTCAAAATTTCCCTTAGGTAGAAAAGTTTTCCCTTAGTCACCTGTTATTGTGATTGAAAAGTTTTCCTGTTATGCGTGATATAATAAAATTGACCTATGAAAAAACCAAGCTTATACATATTAAATGAGTAAAAGTTATTTGATAGCATTAATGTAAAAATTCTTAATTTTGAATACTGAATTTAATATTGCTCCTTCTCATCTCTTGACTTTTCAAATGTGTTAGGGCATTAAAAAGAGGTGAATGGAGGGGCTGGCCCTGTGACCTAGTGGTTAAGTTCGGTGCACTCCACTTCGGCAGCCCAGGTTCGATTCCCAGGCACGGACCTACGCCACTCGTCAGTGGCCATGCTGTGACAGTGACCCACATACAAAATAGAGGAAGACTGGCCCAGATGTTAGCTCGCGGTGAATCTTCCTCAAGCAAAAAGAGGAAGATTGGCAGCAGATGTTAGCTGAGGGTTAATCTTCCTTAGCAAAAAAAAAAAAAGAGATGAATGGGTTACCAATTTTTTGTGTGTGTGTGAGGAAGATCAGCCCTGAGCTAACATCCATGCTAATCCTCCTCTTTTTTTTTGCTGAGGAAGACTGGCTCTGAGCTAACATCTATTGCCAATCCTCCTCCTTTTTTTTCCCCAAAGCACCAGTAGATAGTTATATGTCATAGTTGCACATCCTTCTAGTTGCTGTATGTGGGACGCGGCCTCAGCATGGCCGGAGAAGTGGTGCGTAGGTGCGCGCTCAGGATCCCAACCTGGGCTTCCAGTAGCGGAGCGCGTGCACTTAACCGCTAAGCCATGGGGCTGCCCCGGGTAACCACTTTTTTAGCTACACAGTTTTCCTAGTAAAATTAGAGTCTGTTGAAAGTTACCTGCAGATTAGCATATTCATTATGCATTTTATAAAAACTTACAACTGAATAATATAATTTCAGATAGAAAGAAGGAAAGGAACCTGAGTGCTGCATCCCTGATGAAACCCTGATGAACCCCAATAATAGTGTGAATTTGTGCTGGAAATCTTAAGTTTCAGTTTACATAAATAACTTTATTTTCACTAATTCCTACAGAAACTTACTAAAATTAGAGTTCGATATAAAAATTGTTGTGCAATATTATTGAGATATTTTATTACAAGAAAATAATTATTAAATAACAAAAGTTAAATGCAAAAAAGAACCCTTCCAAATAAATTCTATTTAGCTGTTTAAGGCTGTTTCAAAAGTTATGGTTTATTGGTGTTCTGAGAAGGCTATCTCATCACCTACCTATTTGTCCCCCTCTCACCACCTGTACATTATTTTGTAGGTACTAGAAGATATCCTCCAGTAATATGATGTCATTTCTTTCCCTGGAAGTAAAACAATGCGATCCCATGAAGCAATTACATAAACACATTCGGTTACAAATTTCAAAAAAACTCAATAGTAACCATCTTCCACCATGCAGTTGGGACCTAAAGATGACCCAGAATTGTTTGGTTCACACCAAAAAAGTCAGTTAAGATTCAGAAATCATAAAAAACAAATGGTACAAACATATCTTAAACATTTTATCTTTACTTAAAATATATAAATGTCCATTATTCATGAATTTTCCTTGAGTACAAGTCTCCTGATATATTCTTTCTGGCATGAAAAAATACTCAAAATGGCGTGATGGAATACACAAATTGCCTCATTTCTGATTTCTAGTTTCTGTTTCTTTAAAGTGAAATAGGAGTTGATGATACTTATAAAGCAATTTGAGTGCAGCCTTTTTAGACTTTTAAGACTTTCCCCCCAATTTTTACAGTTGCCTTGAACACTAATTTGACAGCAACATTTTAAAAGTGACTCACCTTTATTGAGGCTTTACAAGGCATTAAATTTAGTTTTTATAGATATAAATCTTTCTTTTCACATTTGTATTTCTTTGGTTTTAAATTTTGCTGTTATATTTTGGCATTTATTTATAACTTAATAAAATGGAAAATATTGTATTAAATTTAAAAATATTAAAATATTAATATTCATTTATAATTTAATAAGAATATTTTATTAAATTAAGTGATTACACTAATAAGCACAGTTGGCTTAAATAGGTTGGGTATCACATATATAACTCTTAGAAATCTCGCAACTCCTCTGGGAGAGTAGCATACTAGGAGGCACTAGAAAGGAGCCTCAGGGTAAGATTCATCGGACCATGGGGCGTCAGTCAGCCAGTGGGAGTGAGGAGTTAAGTAAATGGCAATTAGGAGAGCTACCACTGTGACTGATTTTACGGAATACTATTGAGGTTTTATATAACCACCGCATTCCCATGCTTAATACTTCTGAATATCTGAAACCTGGGGCAACTAAACTTTCCAGAGTTATATTAGTGTATTTGATTAATATTAAATACAGTTATTCTGGTTCCTGGCAGATGGAGGTCAGTGCTGTGATTCTCAGTTTTGTGTTTTGCTGAGGCAGCTTTGCTTTCCTTTTGCTCTGGGTCTACATCTTTCCACACTTTCCAATGTCCACCTGTCACCCTTGGCCACTTTCTCTTAAGTCCACATACTAATCTGGGCTCTTGAGGGGCTTATAGATGGTAAGAAGAGCTTAGCAAGAACAACCCCAAGCAAGTGTATCATAAGCAGAAAAAATGTTTTTCTTGAAAACCAAGAACAGAAAGCTCAAATAATCTTCTTTTATCTCTTTCCCCACGTGACCTTTAATAAAAGGTAAGGTTTAGGAATAGAAGAAGAGAAGAAAGAAAAGGGGAAACCACCTTCCCAATTAGGAGATGCCCTGGGGCCATCTGCCTTTTACCCATAAAGGAAGCAAGTTTCTTAGAGAAAAACTGAGTGAGGAAAAGCCAGATGTAACACCACATGTATTCCTGGGACTTTAAATAGTCCTTCTCCAACGAAAGGCTCAGAAGTGTGCCT
Organism: Diceros bicornis minor; assembly: GCF_020826845.1. Classification (NCBI taxonomy): domain Eukaryota; kingdom Metazoa; phylum Chordata; class Mammalia; order Perissodactyla; family Rhinocerotidae; genus Diceros; species Diceros bicornis. Next base: position 1,306,082 of record NW_026690930.1, on the reverse strand, counting down.
TTGGGGCAGGTAGGGGGATAGAAGCCCGACAGCTAGGACTCCACGTCAGTTGCCTCGGGCCGTGACATAAACTGAAAAAGGTTGAGAAAGTACTGCTTTAACCTTTTCACTTGTCGCATGAAGAACACCAGCCCCCAGCGTTGTTGCCTACTTTTGTTTTTATCTCTCCTTGCCCTCCTTTGGAGGCGAAGTGAAGCAAGAAACACCTTGAGTTCCCTCAAGTACACAGCGGATAGTAGCTGCTATTTTGTCCTCCTCCTCTTAACCCACATGGTCTTAACACTTAGGGTGTTGCTGCTCCGTTTGAGGGAGATCGCAGAGTATCAGAAATGCCTTAACTGCACATAATCCTCACCACAGCTCCCCGACATCATCTAGAGATGGGCCATTCAGCCTCCTCAAGGCCTGAAGTTTCCCCCAGAAACATCTGAAATAGGAAGGAACAATACTCTTAACTGAGAGGGTGCATGACAACTCTGGAAACTGCACATGTGGCTGGGACTGGGAGCTAGCCCCTTAAGGTAATCTGACCCAAAGATATTTTTTATATTTGGCTTGCACTTTTAATAAGTAAATACTGAATTTGAATGTATATTTAAATTAGGCTAGATAGGCTTACTCCAATCTACAAAAGGCAACTCCTTCTTTCAGATTCTGTTATTTCCTATTTTATTGCCCTCTCTCCTCATCTCCCAGTATACCTTATACACATACAAACGGTTCTCCACTTATGATGGTTGGACTTGTGATTTTTTGACTATATGATGGTGTGAAAGTGATATGCATTCAGTAGAAACTATCCTTCGAGTTTTGACTTTTGATCTTTTCCCGGGCTAGCAATATGCCGAACGGTACTCGCCTGTGATGCTGGGCAGCAGCGGCGAGCCGCAGCTCCCAGTCAACCATGCGACCACAAGGGTGAATCACTGACACACGCACAACCGTTCTGTACCCACACAACCATTTTGTTTCACTTTCAGTAAGTATTCAATCAACTACATGAGATATTCAACACTTTATTATAAAATCGGCTCTGTGTTAGATGATTTTGCCCAACTGTAGGCTAATGTAAGGGTTCTGAGCACATTTAAGGTAGGCTAGGCTAAGCTATGATGTTTGGTAGGTAAGATGTATTAAATGCATTTTCGACTTATGATATTTTCAACTTACGATGGGTTTATCGAGTCGTAACCCTGTAGTAAGCTGAGTAAGATCAGTATTTGTGCAACTTCCCTGTCCTCTCCAAGCATTTGCACTTGCTGCTTCCTGTTGCTGTCTGCAATAGGTAAAGTGGTCTCCTTCTGTTCCTTTCCTTATTGTAAAGTATCTTTAGCTCTATATTGCCCAGCAAATTTCACCACCCTGTAATACAAGAATAATACCTAACATTCATATAGCTCTTATGTGCCGGACACAATTCTGTATTTTCTACATGTATCAGATCACTTAATTCTCACAACAAATTTATGGGTAGGTACAATTATTTTTTCTATTTTAAAGAAAAGCAAAGAGGTTAAAAGACTTGCCAAAGGCAGAGATACTATTAGAACTCAGACGGTCTAGCTCCAAAATCCATCTCTTAACCACATGGTATGCAGTGAGCCCTTGTTGACTTCAGCACATAATGTTAGTCATTTTGTGAATACACCGTATACATTTTAGTAATATAAATCTCTTCCCAGCATCAAGCCAACCCCTTGTTCCTACAGAGAAGTCAAAGCTTCAATACAGGATCCAGTGTCTCAGGCCCTCTTGCATGCCTCCCTCCTTCTTGCCTGCACCCATGCACATTTTCTTTTCAGTTCTTACATTCTCATATACAAGGGAACTAATTCAGGGCCCTCACTGCAGCCTGAGATTTCTCCTCTGCAGCTGTATCCTGGGCCATCTTTCACTAAATCTGAGGTAAAGGTTTTAGCATTTTTAAAGTTTGGTTAATCTAATCCTAAAACCATCATTGGATGTACTTAGCCCAAGTTTCAGAGAGTCAGCACGAACATGAGATTATCACAGCAGCTTCTCCCACCCACAAAATTTAGAAAAAGAGAAGAACATCCTAGAATCAAACATGATCAGTGCAGTGCTGTTCACCCTAAGCCAATATTTCTCAAGGTACGGTCAGAGGACTTCCTGTATCAGAATCTCCTAGGGAACTGGTTGAAAATACGAATTCATTGTCTACATCCCAAATGCAATAGTTAGAATCTTGCTAGGAGGGTGGAGGCAAGAAAGACATTTTCTTATGTTCCCCAGATGATTTTTAAACACACTAAGTTTTAGAATCATTGGTTAAATACTAGTTCCTTAGCACATACAAAAAGAACAATGGCCGTGGAACCAAGGTATGTCTTGGTCTAGATCAGCACTGTCCAATGGAGAAATAATGCAAGCCATATATGTAATTTTGAATTTTCTAACAGTTACATTAAAAAAGAATAAAGAAACAGATGAAATTAATTTTAGTGATATATTTATTTAAAGCAATATCTCCAAAATAGTATATTTTCAACATGTAGTTAATATAAAAATTAATGAGATATTTTACATTTTTTTGTACTAAGTTTTTGAAATTCGATAGATATTTTATATGTAAAGAATCTCTCAATTCAGACTAACCACATTTCAAGTGCTCAATAACTACATGTGGTTAGTGCCTACTGGATTTGAGAAAGCAGGTCTAGATCCAATTACTGCTACCAGCCATACGCCAAAAGAGCACTGGTATTTTCTGGGGTGAGGGAGTAGTCAGAAAAATAAAATAAAATAAAATAAAATAGGGGCCTGGCCCAGTGGAATAGTGGTTAAGTTTGCATGCTCCACTTCAGGGACCTGGGGTACGCTGGTTCGAATCCTGGGCGCAGACTTGCTCACAGCTCAACAAGCCATGCTGGGGTGGCGTCCCACATAGAAGAACTAGAAGGACCTACAACTAGGATATACAACTATGTACTGGGGCTTTGGGGAGAAAAAGATTAAAAAAAAGAGGAAGATGGGCAAGAGATGTTAGCTTAGGACCAATCTTTAAAAAAAAGAAAAGGCATCAGTATGAAAAATAAAATAAAATAAAATAATAAATAAAGACTTTTTGGTTCCAACTGCACCAAGAGACCAATCCATTCCTGTCTGTTGTTCAGGGTCCACTACCAGTGACTGCAAGGTTTGCACCTCCACGACGTGGGCCTTTCCTGGGATCCTCCTCTTCTTTCTTTTTTGAATTATTCCTGTTGTCCCATAAGGTTCCCATTGTTTTGGCCTCACAATCCTGAATTGAGGGTGGCCCATGCTCAGTAATATAGACCCCGCTCTGTGAGATGCTTTAATCCTAGTGGAACCAGCTTTGTTTGTTCCTACTGCTGCTGTAAGCACTTCCTACCCCTCTACATGCAGGGGCTCATTGAGAAGTAGATTATCTCTGCCATGTCTCATTCCCCAAATCTCACCTTTTGTCAGCATTGAAACCACATAGCCTTGGTTAAAATTATCCTTCTCATAGTGATGCAGACATTCTTTTCTGCCACCTATTTTTCTGCTCCAGCAGAAATTTGCTCTATTTCCTTTGGAGTTACATATTACTCTTTCTGCCCTGACTGAGGAATAGGATGAAAAGGAAAATTGATCCTGGAGTGAAGAACACAGAGCAGTCTAGCAATATGACTGGATCAGAAGTTTACATACTGAGGCTCTGTCTTGAGATCAGCCCACTACTTTAGAAGTGAATCTTTGTCTTCATCAAGACCATGGTCCACTCACTAGATCCTGTCCTAGTGCAGTAGCCTTGCTCTTCTTAGGGGGATTTACCCATAAATAGTGCAACAGCCCTTCAGGTTTGAGGTTCTTCAGTGATCTTATCTCCTAAACCTGTCTATGTACTCACTTTGGTCAGCTTACCTACACCAGATGTTGGTGATGAGAATTCCAAATTCCGAATCATGTGTTAGTAGGTGTCTTTGGCCTCCAAACTCCATGATTCAGCGAGGACCCTGTGAACCCCCAAGAATTTCTCTTGCCTAGATCACAGGCAGTCTGAGAGGGCATTCTCCAAGAACTACACCCTAAACTTAGAACTCAAAGTCTTACTACTTGAATGGAGTGAAGGGCAAGAAAACATAAATACAAGGAAAAAATGAGTCATAGAAATAAAAGGCGTTTCTCTCAGAGTCTGAAATCTGAGCTGGAGTAAGCCACATCTCCTAAGCCTTCCTAGGGCTGCAGTTGTGTTTTTGGAGTTAGTTTGGGGCATGAGACCTGTCTGAGAAGGACTCTTCCAATCACTATGTCAATCTTACGACATCAGCCACATTGGAGGCTGGCACTCCAAACATGCAGACACGAAGAACACTAGGTCACTGCTGGAGCTTTAACACTGACCATCACTCCAAAAGCGTCCCCTAGCAAAGAAAAACTTAGTGAGAGATGGGAGATGTCTAGGACAATTTCTGAATATCTTGCTAGATGGTACCAATACCCAAGACCCACAATATGAAAGAGAAAGCCATTCTGCAGAGGAATGTGATGAGTTCAGTTTTGGTTGTCATGTCTGAGTTGTCTGTGGTATGCAGGGGTAAATGTTTAGTAGACAATTGGATCTACTGGTCTGAAGCTCAAATTACAGAGAATTTTTGGGATAGGGATAAAGATTTGTGAGGCAGAAGAAAAAGGGAAGTAGTTGAAACTCAAGATGATCTTTAGATCTTCTGCAGCCCTTTTACTCTGTTTTCCTGCTTTTCATGTTGTTGATGACAAATTTAATTTTTGCCTACCAGTTTAAAGCATGATGTTAAAAGTTACAGAGAATGTCACTCACCTTTTGTATCTTTTGTGATACAATGCATTGATTCCATATTTAATTCTTCTATCTAAAGATTTTCTTTTGAAGGGTATTAACTGGTGCAGAAAAGGAAAGGGTAGTGGAGTATTGTGATGATGATTCTGATGGAAAGCTCCCGATTGGGTTCCTCTCATTCCTGGGCAGATTTTATACTTTGACTTTTAGTGTCTTCGTTTAGGAATATTTCTCATAATGGAGTTGAGAACATATTCATCACAATATTTGAAAGGCCTATTAAAAGATTGAAATTTCTAGGCCCCTTCCAGACCTACCATATTATAATATTATACCATATTATAATACCTCAAACTAATATTTAAGAATCTGTGGCTTGATAATTGTGATTCTATTGAAGATAAGTATTGATGTAACCACCTTTGAAGCAGTTCTCAAACTTTAGTGTGTATATCAGTCACTTGAATGCTTGTTAAAAATACAGATTCGGCAGGTCTAGGAAAAGGTCAAGAGATTTGCATTTTTAATAAACACTCCATAGCTATGATCACCTGATTGCACTTGGAGAAATAATATCAAGTATTTGGCTATCTGAGGGTTTCCAGGATAGGTTTAGAACAGAGTTTCTTAACCTGAGATCCAAATACCCCAAGAAGCCCATGGATAAAATTTAGAGGGTCCGTGAAATTGGATGGGAAGAATAATACATCTTTATTTTCAGTAACTTCCAACTAAAACTTAGCAATTTAAAATTATAAATGTAGGCAACAAACCGCAATAATAAGAGCAGTTCCTCTAACCTTATCACTAACAGAAAACACGGATATTTTTATATCACATTAGAGTTGTTGCAAATATCTTGAAATGTTGTTTACAACCATCACAACTTTGAAATTATGGTAGTCATTAGACTGCTATTGGATCTCATCTCATTTAATAAAGAAGCATACATATAATTCTAAGACTAAATTTTTAAAAACATTATGATAACTGTGCCTTAATAAAATTGGTTTCTTTCATAATCCTACATACTTTTTAATGTATTTAAAAAGCATTATGAGAAGAGGTCTGTGGCTTCACTGAAGTGTTAAAAATATCCATGACACGCAAAAGGTTAAGAACCTTAGTGTGGCGAAGAAGAGTCCGCATATTGAGACATCAGAGAGGTGTATTTCTTAATTCCATGAACAATAACAATGCACGAATACTTACACACCGAAAGAGGTTCTTGTCCCAGGCCCCACTCCTCATTCTTGACTAACTTTTCACTCTTTAGTATTTCTTTCCATGGACTATACATCCCCCTGATTTGTTTACTGCTCCTCAGTGGTTGAATGGCTCTGTTTTCCATCAAGGATAACAGATTTAATCACAGATCTCAAGCCCATTATGAACATTAATTAATGTCTGACATCTCTTAATGAGGTAGGTAAAAACTATCATCATTTCACAGATGGAAAAATCAGGTCTAGGCAAGTTTGGTAACTTGTTCTTAGGCCACCCAAGAGATTGTGGCTCATTTCTAGAATCAATGCTTATTCTCCTCACATGCAAACTTTTTTGATTCACCATACACCAATCTGTTGGAAAAACAACCTGTTTTGCAAAACATTTCGTTGATGATAGATGTGGAAATAATCTTTCTTAGGGTAGACACATCTGATGGTATCAATATTCATACTACTTCGGTACCAATAATTTATTTTCTGTTTTGTTCTCTGAAGAAGAATAGATGTCCTGGTTGGAGAGAAAAAGCCCCAAGCCAAAATAAACCATTAAAAACCACTATCCATTTTGAAATAAAGCAATTAGCTTCTTCTTTTATTTAGAAACTTTACCCGGTTAGAGAGTTGGAGACAAACAAAATGAACATTGGTTGTCAAAATGCATTGATTTAATTTTTGCCCCTAGATACACACACAGTCAGTGAGTAAGGACTTTTGTCTTTTTTTTGGTCAGTTTGTTTCTTATGGATTCATGTTGCTTTGATCAATGTTGTTTGTGTGTCTGATCTTAATCTAAGTTTTTTGTTGTTTGACTAGTCCATCTGGTTAGACAGGATAGTGCAAAAAATTTGAAAATACTTTGGGAGTTGTCTTTTTAAATGATGTTTGTTTTTATCTATTGCTTTGCTAAATTCCTACTGGCCTGGCAAAGAAGGGAAACAGAGGGAACACACAAGCAAAAATGAAGGGCACAAATGAATGAATAAATAATTGAGAGAGAAGGGATAGCTTCTCCTTAGAGAAAAATTCCAACTAATATATATAGAGGAATGAGGAAAATTGAAAGTCTTCATTAGCCTCTTTTTTTGTGGTGCCTCGGAGGTAGTCGGCTGCTTCAGGATGAAGCTGAACATCTCTTTCCCGGTCACTGGCTGCCAGAAACTCATGGAAGTGGACGATGAATGCCAACTTTGTACATTTTGTGAGAAGCGTATGGCCACAGAAGTTGCTGCTGACGCTCTGGGTGAAGAGTGGAAGGGTTATGTGGTCCGAATCAGTGGTGGGAATGACAAGCAGGGTTTCCCCATCAAGCAGGGTGTCTTGACCCATGGCCGTGTCTGCCTGCTATTGAGTGAGGGGCATTCCTGTTACAGACGGAGGAGGACTGGAGAAAGAAAGCACAAATCTGTTGGGGGTTGCATTGTGGTTGCCAATCTGAGTGTTCTCAACTTGTTCATTGTGAAAAAAGGGGAGAAGGATATTTCTGGACTCGCTGATACTACTGTGACTCGTCGTGTGGGGCTCAAAAGAGCTAGCAGAATCTGCAAACTTTTCAATCTCTCTAAAGAGGATGATGTCCGCTAGAATGTTGTGAGAAAGCCCCTAGACAAAAAAGGTAAGAACCTAGGACCAAAGCACCCAAGATTCAGCATCTTGTTCCTCCACGTGTCCTGCAACACAAACGGCGGCCTATTGCTCTGAAGAAACAGTGTACTAAGAAAAACAAGGAAGAGGCTGCAGAATATGCTGAACTTTTGGCCAAGAGAGTGAAGGAGACCAAAGAAAAACACCAGGAACAGATTGCCAAGAGACGGGGGCTGTCCTGAGAGCTTCTACCTCTAAGTCTGAGTCCAGTCAAAAATGAAATTTTCTAAGAGTAACAAATAAGATCAGATATCCAAAAAAAAAAAAAAAAGAAGAAGAAGAAGAAAGAAAATCTTCGTTAGACAAACACCATATTGATAATTATCAGAGGCAAAATATATTGAAGGATGCTAAAATTAGTGGGTAAAAGTTTGAGGAGAAGCAGGATATTTGCATAGTCTCAGTATTTCCCCTAAGATATTTATTAATGACAAGGGAAGGGGAATAATTACATGGAGAAACTTGGCAGAGACCACCATGTCTCCTGACTTTATGCTCTGAGAAGGGCACAATGCCATTTCTGTGGTGTTCTTGCCAAAAATGCATAACCTTCATCTAAACATGAGAAAGCATTAGACAAACCCAAATCGAGGGATATGCGACAAAATAACTCCACCAGTATCTCTGCCAAAGTGTCAAGGTCACGAAAGAGAGAGAAAGACCAAGGAACTGTCTCAGATTGAAGGAGACTAAGGAGACTTGACAACTAAATGCAATGTGGGATCCTGGATTAGATCCTGCATCAGAAAATGGACCTTAGTGGAAAAATGTTAAAGTCTGTAGTTTAGTCACTAGTATTGTACCAACATTAATTTCCTGATTTTGATAACTGTACTGTGGTATGTAAAATGTTAACATTAGAGGAAGCTGGATGAAAGGTATATGGAAACTACTATTTTTGCAACTTTTCTGTAATTCTGAAATTATTTCAAATTTGAAAAGTCAAGAGGGCATTTATAGCAGTTCCCTAAATAACTCTGCATAGATGGTGGGAAAAAAAGATTTCGATGGCCTTGAAATATCTGGATAATATATCTTTCCAACTCAGTCCAATAACTCTTTACCTGGGCATATACAGTTTGAGAACTTTACCACTTTTAAACGCATAGAAGATCATAGCCTTTTTCTATATGAAATACTCTATTTTTTCCTCATATGACATAGGCACTCAAAAAATATTTGTATAAAATGGAAATAATGATTGCTGTCCTGCTTTTCCCTGCTGAACTTACAGTGTGGTTATAAAGTGTAAAAAAGATAAAGGAAGTGGAAAGTATTTTGCAAGTTGTAAGCATTGTACCGGTGTAAGGTGTTATTTTGATTATTGATGGAAAATTGTCTAAGGTATTTTTGTAATTTATATATACATCGAATCAGTTTCTCCTCTTACTTTCTCTTTACTCTAATCATATTTCCACATGTTTACCAGGCTTAAAATTTCAAAATTGCCCTTGAAAATAAGGACTGAAGGAGAGGGGATGGGTGTCAGTTACCAAAACTCCGGCTAGTCATCTTAAAACATGCCCTTCACCTTTGTCCTTCACTTTTATTCTCTTCTATGCCGTAAGAAATTATAGACAAAAAAAGGAAAAAATTTAGAGCAGGGTAGGGCCCTAGAGTAATCTAACTCAGTTCTCTTAAACATACCTGATTATAAGAATCACATAGTGAGGTCATTTCGAATATGAATTCCTGGAACCCTGCAATCATAATCTATGGGAGGGAGCCTCAAATCTGTATTTCAAAAATGAGTTTCGGCTGGTTATTATTGACAAGCAAATTTAAAAGCACTGTCATTTTATAGATAAAGAAATCGAGACAAAATGACCAAATTTATTTAAAAAATAGCATACACTATCTGGTAGATATTAATTTCTGGGATATAGTCTAGAACAGGAAACAATTTTGTAAACAACTCTAGTACATACTTCACTAGGGGACCAAACAAAGCTGAATGCAACTAATCCTTCCTTGGGAGGAAGAGGATCAGGAAAGCCACCAGAGACTTTTGTAATACTGCACCTGCTGGATAGACAGCAGAGGGTGAATATTCCAAGAAGAAAGGACAATATGCAGAGACACATACATGTGCATGGCATTCTCAGGGACTGGGAGTGCTCCAGTGGCCTGGACTGTGGTGTGCAGTGGTGTGATGGTGAAAGCTCAAAGAAGAAAGGCAGGCTGGGGCCAGAATTTGAAAGCCGGGAAGACCTTGCTAAAAGGTTTGTTCTTATATATCACCAGAAGCACAGGCAACAAAAGCAAAAATAGATAAGTGAGACTGCATCAAACTGAAAAGTTTCTGTGCAGCAAAGGAAACCATCAACAGAATGAAGAGGCAACCTACAGAATGGGAGAAAATATTTGCAAACCAGTTATCCAATAATGGGTTAATATCTAAAATATATAAGAAACTCATAAAACTCAATAGCCGAAAAACTAACAACCAATTAAAAAGTGGGCTAAAAACTTGAATAGACATTTCTTCAAAGACATACAGGGGTCTGCCCGGTGGCGCAGCGGTTAAGTGTGCGTGCTCCGCTTTGGCGGCCCGAGGGTTTGCAGGTTTGGATCCTGGTAGCGCACCGACGCACAGCTTGTCAAGCCATGCTGTGGTGGTGTCCCATATAAAGTAGAGGAAGATGGACACAGATGTTATCCCAGGGCCAATCTTCCTCGGCAAAAACAGGAGGGTTGGCATCCGATGTTAGGGTGCCATCCGATCAGGGCTGATCTTCCTCACAAAAAAAAAAGACATACAAATGGCCAACAGGTATACGAAAAATGCTCAACATCACTAATTATCAGGGAGATGCAAATCAAAACCACAATGAGATATGACCTCACACCTGTTAGGATGTCCATTGTCAAAAAAACAGAAAATAACAAGTGTTGGTAAGGATGTTGAAAAATTGGAACACTTGTGCACTGTTGATGGTAATTAAAATGGTGCAGCCACTACAGAAAACAGTATGAGGTTCCTCAAAAAATTGAAAATAGAACTACCATATGATCCAGCCATCCTACTTTTGGATATTTATTTAAAAGAATTGAAAACAGAATCTCAAAGATATTTTGCGTTCCCATGTTCATTGCAGCATTATTTACAATAGGCAAGAGGTGGAAACAACTTACATGTTCATTAACAGATGAATGAATAAAGAGAATGTGGTACATACATACAATGGAATATTATTCAGCCTTAAAAAAGAAGAGAATGCTATCATATGCTACAATATGGATGAACCTTGAGGACATTATGCTAAGTGAAATAAGTCAGTCACAGAAGGACAAATACTGCCTGATTCCACTTATATAAGGTATCTAAAGTAGTCAAACTCATAGAAACAGAAAGTAAAATGGTGGTTGCCAAGGGCTGATGGGGGGTGGGCTGGAAGTGGGGAGTTGCTGTGCAATCCTGTATTTTCTATTTCCATTTAAATCATAACAATTAGCTAGTTTCTTGAAGTTGAATTCTCAGAATAATCTTGGACCTCTCCTTCAAGATTTTCCTTTTCTTCCTTTGTGCCTTCCTTCTTTCTCTCCTTGTTTCCTTCCTTTCCATAGTTATTTGCCAGGCGCTGTATTAGTCATTGATAGTACTAGTGAAAAAGCAGATGCAGCCCCCATTCCTCACGGAGCTTATAATGTAGTGGGGAATACAGATAATAAACATAATAAATGAATAAAATAATTACAGTTTGTGAGAGGTGCCATAAAGAAAATGTATAGGGTGATATGATAGAAATTTGCTAAGGTAAAGGAGCTGGAGGAGCCTAATTTCAGGTAGGCCTCCTGAAACTGAGTCTTGAAGGATGAGAAAGCCAATGTCAAATGCTGCCAAAACATGAGCAATTATAAACATTAAAACTTTTTGTTCTGAAACAATCACTGTTAAGAGAAGGAAAAGATAAACCTACAGACTGAGAGAAAATATTTAGAGGTCTCATTTCTGACAAAAGACTTCATATTCATTGCATGTTCATTGCAGCATTATTTGCAGTGGCCAAGACATGGAAACAACCTAAGTGTCCACTGATGGATGAATGGATAAAGAAAATGTGGTGTATATATACACTGAAATATTATTCAGCCATAAAAAGGAATGAAATCTTGCCATTTATGACAACATGGATGGACCTTGAGGGCATTATGCAAAGTGAAATGTCAGACAGAGAAAGACAAATACTGTAGGATTTCGCTTACATGTGGGATCTAAAACAAACAAACAAAAAAACAAGCTCATGCCTACAGAGAACAGATTGCTGGTTGCCAAAGTTGAGGGGTTGGGGGTGGGCAAAGTGAGTGAAGGAGATCAAAAGGTACAAATTTCCAGTTATAAAATAAATAAGTAGTGGGGATGTAATGTACAGCATAATAACTATAGTTAATACTGTACCGCATAGTTGAAAGTTGCTAAGAGAGTAAATCTTCAAAGTTCTCATCACAAGAAAAAATTTTGTAGCTATGCATGGTGACAGATGTTAACTAGACTTATTGTGGTGATCATTTCCCAATATATACAAATAGCAAATCATTATTTTATACACCTGAAACTAATATAATGTTATATATCAATTATACCTCAATAAAATAAGACTTTTATTCAGAATATAAAGAATTCACAAAATTCAACAAGAAATAACTCAAAAAACATAAACATAAGTTTTGAACTGACACTTTACTCAAAAAGACATATTGATGGTAAATAAGCATATGAAAAGATGCCAATACTCATGATGGAAACACAAAGTAAAATCGCAATGAAACACCACTATACGTCTATTAGAAGGTAAAAAAAAAAAATCCTGACACTACCAAGTGTTGACAAAGATGTGGAACAACTGGAATCCTCATGCTTTGCTGATAAGACTATAAAACAGTATGGCCACTTTGAAAAACTGTTTAATAGTTTTTTTAACAAACAAATTTAAACATATACAGTGCTTATATGTTTACTTATTCCTATATGGGAGTAGCAGTCTTACTCCCAAATATTTACCCAAGAGAACTAAAAACTTATGTGCACACAAAAATCTGTACACGCATGTTTATTTCAGCTTTATTTTTAATTGTTAAAACTTGGAAACAACTCCAATGTGAATAAATGAATCAACAGTTTGTGGTATGTCTATACACTGGAATACTACTTAGCAACACAAGGGAGAAAGTAACCCTGATGGATTCATGCAACAACATGTGTGAATCTCAAAGGTATTTTGTTAAGTGAAAGAAGCTAGAACCCAAAGGCATCATATTGTATGACTCCATTTATATGACATTCTGGGAAAGGCTAAACTATTGAGATAGAAGACAAATCTGAGGTTGCCAGGAGTGGGGTGTGGGGAGGGGTTGATCACAAAGAGGTAGCAAGCAGGAATTTTTGGGGTGATGAAACTTTTTGGATCATGACTATGATGGTATACACAGTTCTATGCATTTGTCAAAATCCATAGAAATATACATGACAAAGAGTGAATTATGTAAATTTAAAACATGTAAAGTGTTATTATTGATTTCTAGTTTAATTCCATTGTGGTCTGAAAGCAGGCATTGTATGATTTCTATTTTTTTAAATTTGTTGAGGTGTTTTATGTCTCAGGATGTGGTCTATCTTGGTGAATGCTCCATGCAAGCTTGAGAAGAAAGTGTGATCTGCTATCATTGGATGAAGTGCTCTATAGATGTCAATTATATCTAGTTGATTGATGATGCTGTTGAGTTCAACTGTGTCCTTACTGATTTTCTGCCTGCTAGATCTGTCCATTTCTGAGAGAGGGGTGTTGAAGTCGCCAACTATGATAGTGGATTTGTCTATTTCTGCTTATAGTTCTATCAGTGTTTGCCTGACATAGTTTGACACTCTGTTGTTAGGCACATGCACGTTCACAATTGTTATGTTTTCTTTGAGAATTGACCCCTTTATCATTATATAATGCTTTTATTTATCTCTGATAACTTTCCTTACTTTAAAGTCTGCTCTGTCTGAGATTACTATAGCTACTGTTGCTTTGTTTTGATTATTGTTAGCATGGTATATTTCTCTCTGCCCATTTACTTTTAATCTATATGTGTCTTTGTATTGAAAGTGGGTTTCTGGTAGACAACATATAGTTAGGTCATGTTTTTTGATCCCTTCTGACGTTCTCTGTTTTTTAAGTGGTACATTTAGATCATTGACATTTAAAGTGTTTTTTGATATAGTTGACATATACTTACTATATTCATTACTGTTTTCTATTTGTTTCTCTTGTGTGTTGGTTTTTTTTGTTTGTAAGGAGGACTAGCCCTGAGCTAACATCCGATGCCAATCCTCCTCTTTTTTCTTGAGGAAGACTGGCCCTGGGCTAACATCCGTGCCCATCCTCTTCTACTTTATACGGGACGCTGCCACAGCATGGCTTAGCAAGCGGTGCGTTGGTGCGTGCCTGGGATCCGAACCTGCGAACCCCAAGCTGCCGCAGCAGAGCACGCACAGTTAACCGCTGCGCCACTGGGCCGGCCCCTGTTTCTTTTGTTTTTTGTTCCTGTTTTTGTCTTCCACTCTTTTTCTGCCTTTTATGGTTTTAATTGAGCATTTTGTATGATTCCATTTTCTCTCCTTTCTTAGCATATCAGTTACAGTTTTTTAAAACTTTTTTAGTGGTTACCCTAGAGTGCAATATATATTTACAACTAATCCAAGTCCATTTTCAAATAACACTATACTACTTCCTGGGTAGCATAAGTATTTTATAATAACAAAATAATCCTAATTCCTTACTCCCATCCCTTGTATCATTGCTGTTATTCATTTCACTTATATGTAAGCACACATAAGCATACATATTCGTAAGCGTACATAATCAAATACATTGTTATTTTAAACAAACTGTTATCTGTTAGATAGATTAAGAATAAGAAAAATAAGAGTTTTTGGTTTACTTTCACTTATTCCTTCTTCAACTCTCATCCTTTCTTTATGTAGATCTGAATTTCTGACCTATATTATTTTCCTTCTCTCTAAAGAACCTCTTTTAACATTTCTTGCAGAGCAGGTCTATTGGCAACATAGTCCCTCAATTTTTGTTTGCCTGAGAAAGTCTTTATTTCTCCTTCACTTTTGAAGAATAATTTCATAGAGTATAGAATTCTAGGTTGGTGGGTTTTTTTCTCTGAACACTTTAAATATTTTACTCAACTTTCTACTTGCTTGCATGGTTTCTGAGAAGTTAGATGTAATTCTCATCTTTTTTCCTCTATAGGTAAGATGTTTTTATATTCTGGCTACTTTCAGGATTTTTTCTTTATTTTTGGTTATAATTTGAAGATATACCTAAGTGTAATTTTGGGGGGCTTTTATCTTGCTCAGTATTCTTTGAGCTTCCTGGATCTGTGGTTTGGTGTCTGACATTAATTTGGGAAAATTCTTGGTCATTATCTTTTCAAATATTTCTTCTGTTCCTTTCTCTCTTTTTTCTCCTTCTGGTAATCCCATTACACATATGTTACATCTTTTGTAGTTGTCCCACAGTCCTTGGATATTCTGTTCTTTTTTTTTTTTTCAGTCTTTGTTCTTTTTGCTCTACAGTTTTCAAGGATTCTATTGATATATCCTCTAGCTCAGAGATTCTTTCCTCAGCCATGTCTGGCCTACTAATAAGCTCCTCAAAGCCATTCTTTGTTTCTGTTACAGTGATTTTTATTGCTAGCATTTCTTTCTGAATCTTTCTTAGGGTTTCCATCTCTCTGCTTACATTACCCATCTGTTCTTGCATGCTGTTTATTTTATCCATTAGAGCTCTTAGCATATTAATCACAGTTGTTTTAAATTCTCAGTCTGATGATTCCAACATCCTTGCCATGTTTGATTTTGATACTTACTCTGTCTCTTCAAATTATGTTTTTTGTGTTTTGTTATATGCCTGGTAAATTTTCTTGATAGCTGTATATGATGCACTGGGTAAAAGGAACTGCTGTAAATAGGCCTTTAGTGATGTGGCAGTGAGGTGTTCGGGGGGGGAGCATTCTATAGTCCTAAGATTAGGTCTCAGTTTTTCAGTGAGCCTATGCCTCTGCACTGTGAACTTCATGACTGTTTCTCAGTTTTTCTTTTTCCCCCTTAGGTGAGACAGGATGGCTAGAGTGGGCTGGAGTTGCGTATTTCCCCTCCCCTAGGTCAGTTAGGCTCTGATAATACTCCAGTAGGTTAAGCTCTTGTTAGGCAGTTTTCCCTGAGGGTGGGCCTTGTTAAGAAGAACAGAGTGCTCTGGAGTGAATGGTTCCTTTTCCCCTCCTCCTGCCAGGAGCACAAGGGGATTTTTCTCAGATATTTACTGTGGGAACCTAGTCAAGTTCCTGGAGGTAATCTCACAATGTTCTGGGGGCCCCTCTATGACTGGATCACCCCAGAGTTCTTCACTTTCAGAGTTGTCCACACTGAGCCTTCACCAATCTGTCCATTACAGTTCAGGTTTTCCTACCCTGGCCCTGGTTCTGGAGGTGGTTTCTGCGCGCGAGTCTCTGCTCTGGTCAGCTGCGGCTTTCTGTATTTGCCTGTCCATCTCTCCACTCTTGGGGGCAGCAGTTTACCCTGTGTCCTCCCCTGTCTTATGGATCCAAGAATAGTTGTTTGTTGATTTTTCAGTCTGTTCAGCTTTTTACTTGTTATCAGGATGGAGCGGTAACTTCCAAGCTCCTTATGAGCAGAACTGGAAACTGAAAGTGAAAACGTATAAATTTTTTAAAAATCAAGCAAGATAAGGGTCAGGAAAAAACTTGTGGATTTTTAAAGTTGTGTGTGTCATCAGTGACTGAGCAGTTTTGATGAAGTGGAGCTCATTGAATCCAAATTGCTTTATGTTTAAGAGGAAGTGAGGTGAGTAAATGGAAACATGTAGTGTAGACAACTCTTTCAAGATGTTTGGCTATAAAGTGGAAAGGGAAATAGCTGCATGAGAATGTGAGTCCATAAAAGTTTTAAATTTTTTATGTGAGACCGATTAGGACTAAAACTAACAAAAATGTACTGACTTCTACTGGGAAAATTATAGAGTTTAATAAAAGATATAAAATGGCCAAATAAGTAGATATATCATGTTCACTGATGGGATAACTTAATGTTATGAAAAATTTCTGTGTTCCCTGAATTAATTTATAAATCCAAACAATCTCAATAAAAATGCTAATAGAATTTTTGTGTGTGTGGATTTTGCCAAATGGATTCCAAAATTCATTAGGACTAGCAAATATATAAGAATGCCAACATATGGGGCCGGCCCAGTGGCATAGTGGTTAACTTCTTGCACTCTACTTCAACGACCTGGGGTTCGAGGATTCGGATCCTGGGCGCGGACCTACACACTGCTCATCGAGCCATGCCGTGGCAGCATCCCATACACAAAATAGAGGAACGTTGGCACAGATGTTAGCTCAGGGACAATCTTCCTCAAGAAAAAAGAGGAAGATTGGCAATAGATGTTAGCTCAGGGCCAATCTTCCAAAAAAAAAAAAAAAAAGAATGCCAAAACAATCTTTGAATATATTAGGAATTGCCTTATCAATTTTCAAGACACATTATAAAGCTGTATTAATAGAAACAGTTTGGTACTGGTGCAGGAATAGATATTCGAAATTGAGATATGAGTGGGGTCCCTCTGAGGAAGAATGCTATAACCCTGCCAACATAGTACACTGTAAATCTTCCTCTTTGCTCTTCTGAAAGTGACCTGGGACCCTTTACCAAGGTATCTGTGCATGGGAAGAGGGAAATAGCCAGATTTTTTTGGAATGACTAAGATAGAATTGGAGTTGATGTTAATTCCTGGGGATCCCAAATGCTTTTTGGTCCAATAGTCAGAGTGGAGATTGAGAGAGATTAGATGATATATAGTTCTTTGGTCTGATTCCTTCTCACAGTGGGCCCAGTGGGTCCACACATACAACTCAATAGGAATTCTCTTTGTACCTAAATTTTACCTGAATTTATAGTTCTCAAGAACACATTTGCAAACTAGCAGACTCTTCACACTGGCTCCCTGCCTGTAGAACAATGGCTTATATAATAGGAAAGACCAACTGGAAACCACTGGAATTGCCCTGCTCAACCAAAATAATAAATCAAAAGCAATATTGCATCCCTGAGGAAGTCTGTGGAGAGTAATGCCACCATGCAAGTCTTGAGAGATGCAAGTGTGTTGACTTGGCCTGTATGCATGGTAGTGGGGTTTTGGAGAGTGGTAGCAGATTTTCATACACTTAATCAGGTGGTGATCCTAAATGCTGCTGCTTTTACAGATGTAGTCTCCTTACTGGAGCAAAACATCACAGTCTCTAAAAACTGGTGTGCAACTATTGTTCTGGCAAATGCTTTATTCTCTCTATATCAACCAAGAAGTAATTTGCTTCCACATGATCGGGTCAACAAAACATTCACTGTTGCTTTCAGCTCTAGCCCTCTCTGTCATAATCGAGGCTAAATAATCCATGAAATCATGCTAATAGATTTGTTGAGCAGGAAGTAGCAAATACCCTGGAAGCTTGAGTAAGATATATGAGTGGGAGATAAACCCCATGAAGACTTGGTGGGTTTGTAGGGCTCTAGGGTTCTGGGGCATACTGAGATCCCTCCTTCAATGTGAAAGTTAAGTTGATGTATCTTCCACCTATTAACATTAAAAAAGATCCAATGCTTTGTAGGCCTCTTTGGGTTCTGGAGCCAATATGTGTCTCATTTGAGTGATTTACTTCGCATATTTACTGAGTTTCAAATGGGGCTCAGAGCAAAAGAAGTCTCTGAAGCTGGTCCAGGGTACAGTATAAGCTATTCTACCATTTAGGCCATATGAATCAGCAGGTCTTTGGCATTTAGGGCTGTTTTCGGGATCTTCTGGCAGCCCTCCACAAGAGAATGACAATGCATGCACCTAGGATTTTAAAGCAAAACCATGCAGATATCCATTTTCCTTTTGAGAAATGGCACCTTTCTTGCTACTTGGTGCTGGTTGGGACTAAATACCTAATTATGGGACAGTCTGAGATGACTGTTATGAACTGGGTATTTTCTGATCCATAAAGCTCTAGAGTTGGGCGTGAACAGCAGCACTTCATCATAAAGTGACATGAAACAAGCGGGAAAAGGACTTCCAAGGGCATGGGCCAGGATCCCAGGAGGATTCCAGTCTAGGCGAAGGGTGAACAGGGAGCCCTAGAGGCGGCATGATGGGGATGTCCTGTCGGCCCTTAGTCCATCTGCACCTGGTCTTCCTCTGTCCTTGTCTGTTCCACATGCAAAGTTTTACCTTTTTACATTTTTTCCTCATTTAGTGTTGATGCGAATCCAGACACTGATTAGAAAACGGCAAGTTCCAATATCTGATCCAAGATACCTCAACAAGAGAAGCAAAAAACATTCCTTCTTCCTGGAAAGCTGTAGAAAGACAGCCGCTGTCCTGGGGAAGGACATGGTCCTGGTAAGTGCTATTTGAAAGACACCCACATTTCAGTGGTTATTGCTCTGCCTGGGAAAGTCCTTCCAACCTCTACATCCAGGGAGATCTGAGGGGCTGTCTCTGCTCCTGGCCCAGATGAACCACACTGAAATCCACCTGTCCTCTGAGGAAGGGGGACTTGAGGGTTTCATTCAGTAGCCAGGGAGGAGGCTGGCCCTCCTCCATTCTCCCACATACAATAAGCTGTGACCATACACAAGTTCTTCATTCAAGGAGGAAAGTGAGATTCTGTGTCTCATTTACATGAACATAAGAAGTGAAAGAACCACACCACAACACCCAGGCTGTGAAAGAAACAGGATATAACGTAAGAGTCAAATCTACCATTTACTATTAAAGAAATAATATCACTCCTCCCCAGTGGGTTAACAGTGGCTGGCGTGGTGATGTCAGGGAGAGGGAGGGGGTGATGCCCTCCCTCTGGGGATTTAGGGGAAACCAGGGAAAGTCTTAGGATGTCCTCATTCACTCAGGGTGGGAAGACCTGGCCCGGTGCACCCCGAGGGCGCCAGTGTCCCTGCTGGTCAGGAGGAGCTGCACTTGTGGTCTCCAGAGTGTGATCGCTCATCGCCAAGGGCATGGTGGCTGAAGAGAAGAAACAGACTATTTTGGGGATCCTTCCTGAGATTCATGGCACAACTCCCTGTCCCCCTGCACTCTGATCCAAACCCTGTACCGAGTGCTCAGTCCATCAACAGCACCTCGTTTGTCCCTGATGCACAAGGCATCATTTAGCATCACCCATTTCAGAGGATGCAACCGAGTCCTAGAGAGGAGAGGGGAGCGGCCTGTCCCAGGCCTGCTCAGCAGTGGAGCTGGGATCCAGGCCCATGCTTAGCCCGAAGCTGTACTGAGCCCCTGGATTCAGTCGCTCCTGGTCCCAACACTCACTTGGCCCTGAACTGGAGGATGTCCGGTTCCTCTTTCTCCTGAAGAGCCGCATTTTGCTCGCCTTCTGGTGTGCGGGCTCCAGCTGGCAGGAGACCCAGTAGCTACAGGACAGAGTGGCCTGTGAGCTACCAGGAGCCACACCTCAGGTGCCCCTCCCAGAGCCTGCCAGCAGCTGAGTCCTGGTGCCCCATGGGTCACCACGCTACGAGTTCTGTGGCTGATCAGCGAGCCAGGCCACAGGCTCTGGAGCTGGACATCAGAGAGAGTCTGCCCTGCCCTCACCCAACTCCTGTCCCCCTCACCTGTCATGGACGCTGATGGGCTCCATGGCCTGGAACCAGGCCCCAAATCGCTCGTCGGGCTCCAGCTCATACTGATTTGCAGCCTGCTGGAGCAGCTGGATCCTATGGATGACTTTGAATTTCTGGGAGGAAGGACAGGATGCAGACAGGGCTTGGGTGGGGAACGCTGTCAGGGACTTGTGCGGAGTGAGGATCTGGTCTGGGGTCTGTGCTCACTCGGGAACCCTCCTTCCTTCCCTCTCCATTCAGGACTTGCCTGTCCTCACAGTTGGCTTGAATTAGTTCCTCATCCAGGAAGGTGTCCTTGATGCCAGCCCCTCCCGCACCCGCCAACGTGATGGGATGCCCAGCTTTGTGGATCTGACTCTCCCAATAAATGTAAGACCCAAGGGATGAGGCCAGAGAAAGTCTTGCCAGGGGAAGTCTGTGATTTCCACTTCCCCACCCTCCCCTTAGCTGCTCATGTCACACCATTTCTGAAAGTTGACCCGATTTCCCTGGAAGGGAGACAGCCAATGTCCATCAGAAACAGCCCCCTAAGCCCAGAACCAACCCCCATCCCACCCCTTCTCAGGCTGCAGGAATGTCAGGGCCCAGCATAGGGCAGACCTTCCACAAAGAGAACTTGACACTGGGCCAGGCTCTGGGCTCCAGGGCAGGAGGGACAGGGGAGCTGAGACCAGAGACCTTATGTAGCACACCCTCTCTGATGACAGACGGGGAGACTGAGGCCTCAGGGAGGAAGGGACAGCTGGAACACAGAAGTGCTTCCTCACTTGCAGGGGCTGATGGCACTCCCCCAGGGGCAGGGCCCGAGGGGGAGCCTGAATCCATCTGAGACACAGCCTCCTGCAGCTCTGCAGGCAAGCAGCTATGAGCTTCACCAGCGGAGCGTCTATTCACGCATTGCTAAGATGGGCCTGACTCCCCAACTCCCAGGGGTGGCCATGGGGCTCTCATGAGAGGAGGTTTGCCAGGTACTGAGAGCTCAGGTCCCAGTGCAGGGCTCTCGCCTCCCAAACCTCAGGATCCTGCTCCCTGGCCCCACCTCCAGGCTCACTCACTTCCAGATCATCCTCCATCCCAATGTCCAGCAGCTTTAGGTGATAGAGGATCATGCCCAAGAAGGGGACGACACCCTATGAAATCAGGGTGGGAGTGGTGAGATGAGTCCCACCTCTCAGGTGCCCCCATGGACCCTCCCCCAAATCCCTTCACCCCAGCCTCCTGCCCACCACAGACTCTCACAGAGAACAGCCTAGGACCCTCAGCGGCCTCCCCCCAGTTACCCCCTCCAGGACCACCCACCTTCCCCAGTCACCTCCCAGGGGCGGCTTTTGGCAAATCCCACGGTATGTGGTCCCTGCCCCTCCCCTCCCTAACACATCCTGGGCCCAGCCCTTCCAAGCCTCCTCCTGGTCACTTCCAGGGCAGGCATTTCAGGCTCTTGGGCTCCTGGAGCTGGGCTGGAGGAGGAGGGACCCCTCTCTTAGGGAGGCCTCCAGCCATGAGGTGAGTGACCCCTCCTCTGACACCTGGATCCTCCCCCTCAGGCCACCTCACCTGCTGCTGCTGCCTCTCCTGGGCTCCCTGGGGGTCCATCTGCAGGGTGGCCCTCACAGATATCACCTCCTGCAGGGTCAAAGACAGGCTCAGGGAGGCCATGTTCCCTTCCCCATGTCTCCCAGGCCCCTGATCTTGGACCCTGGCCATCTGGTGTCTATGGCTGCTCTCATTCCAGGGTGCCCTGATTCTAGATCACTCCCAGCTCCAACACTCCCTCTTCTGTGCCCTCAGGCCTGCCCATGCCCCTAAGCCTCTCTCATCAGGAAAGTGTGAGGAGGACTCCCCATGCCTCCCAGGGTCCCCTGAGGACTCAGTGTCATCTGACTGTCACCAGTGCTGTCCCCTCCCCCCTCGAGGAGGAGGAGCACAAAGCTCCTGCACATTCCTCTCCCCCTTGTACCTCATCACCCCTGTCAGGCCTGCAGCACAGATCATCTCCCTCCATTTCTCAGATGAGGAGACCGAGGCCCACAGAGGGGCAGTGACTTGCTCAGGGGCCCACAGAGGAGACCGCTCCCCCTCCCAGCCAGAGGCCCTGGCCCCCGGCATTCGCTCTTCCTCCAGACACACCTCGGACCAATGTCCTGTCCTCTGGACTCTCGGGGTGTGTTGAGGCCCTCAGTCAACCTGAGCCATGGATGGAGAGGCACAAGGTGTCTTGGGGTCCCATGCAAGTGGCTTCTGTGTTTTCCAGCCCCCTGGGATTCTCTGACACCAGGCTGGACCTGAGGCCATGCCAAAGTCCTAAGCTCCCTAGGATCCCCTCAGGATGGTCCCTGCAAAGAACTCCTCATTCACTCACTCAGGAAGGGGACCCCCGTGTGCCACATCTGAGTGACAGTGTAGGGGCTGACCACGGCACTGTGTAATGGTGACATTTGCATCCTTTTTCACTTGGAAACTTCTAATGTCCCTTCTCCTTTCTCAGCTCTCATGTTTGAAGTCTGTGGTCTGAGCCTTTGCACAATCCTTAGGCCCCTCCTGCCAGGGCCTCGATGGAGGCCATTAAGAATCTGTCATGAAGGTCCATTAAGTATCTGTAGGTTCCTCGATAATTTTCATTGCCATCTGGGGTGTATCCTTGTCGACAAGCACCGGGGGAGACTCACTGGTTTGTCAGCAGTAACCACTATCGGCCTAGAGTGCACAGTCCCAGAGAGCACACAGTTCTGTCCCAGATCCACCATTTGGCCCAAGGCTGGGCAGCCCCTGTGTCCACAAGGCCTGTGTGACCTCACAGTGCCCATCCCTGGGACAGGCAGAATGCCCTCCCCTGCGAGGTGCAGTGAAGACAGAAGGAGCAGCAGGGGCCTGGATTCCTGAGGACAGACTGGGCTGCTTTAGGAAGAAAGGAACCCCCACCCACTCCATCCACCCGCCAGCCTGGAGGATGATGAGGGCCAGCTGATGGGTCCGCATGGAAGCCAGACACCTGCTCATTCTGCCAGCTCCTCACCTCTTGGAACAGTCCAGGCGACACCACTGTATCCCGTGACCAAGGCCTCCTGCCCCAAACAGTCCCCACCTGCCCCTGCAGCTCACACCCCCCGCTTCCCGTCCAGCTGGACAAGACAGACCGTTATTTCTCGGGGAACCTTAAGTGAAAAACTTACCAAAGCACATCCTGCCTGGTCCCTCCCCACCTCACCTCCCGTCCTTCCAGTTCTCCAGCCTCCACTCACCTCCTTGAGAAGCTTCCTGCTCTCCCGGTGGCATGTTCGCATGATGTTTTTAAGTATTTGCCAGTTCTTCCTGAGGAGGGAAAAAAGGAAAGAAACACTGTGGAGTGGTTTGAGGATAAATCCCTTTTGTTTGAAAACCCAGAAGATCCAGACAGCCTGGATGAGCATTTTCACTGTGTCCTCTGAGCCCTGAGGTGTCTGGGACTGGGGAGGGGGCTCTCCTATTGTCACTTGGGGCCTCCATTCTCTTATTTTCTCAGCAGATGTGTTTTAAACAGTCTTAATTTCACGTGGACAGAGAGTTCTGTTGCTGCAAACACTTGAAAATCTTCAATTTGGTTCAAGCCATGATCTGTCACTTAGGGAAACTGATTCTTGAAGCAGAACCACTGGCCTAAGTTTTCAGAAAGACTTCAAGCCTGCCAACCAGGTCAGACCCTAGCCCCAGGGTTTGCTGTCTCCCAGGGGGTCCCAACTGACTGAAGGGCAATGCCAGCCCTGTGGGGGGTGTCTGGTCCACCCAGGTGGTGCTCGCATGGAGAGAGGCCTCCCCACCTGGACACCTGTCTCCACGTCTCTTTTAAACGTTGAATGGAGGGGCCCTCCAGAGCCCAGAAGATCGCATGGAGAGAGGAAAGGTTCCTCAGGCCTTGGCATTCCTGGGGAAGGGAAGAGAATGAGCTATGAGGGGGAGCTGAGCCCTGTTTCCTCTGGCTTCTGTCGCCTCATTGACGTCTCCTGTCCTGGATGAGATAGCGGCTCAGGGAACCCGGGAAAGGCACAGCTGGAACCTGATGAGGAATACTTCCAGGGAGGAGGATTTCAGCTCAAGCCAAGAAAGGAGCCCAGGAAGGGGTGAGCCTCCCACCACTGGGACCAAGAGTCAGGTCATCGAGGCCTGGCAGGAGGGGCCTAAGGATTGTGCAAAGGCTCAGACCATGGACTTCAAACATGAGAGCTGATAAAGGAGAAGGGGCAGTTCCCCCGACTCCAGAGAGGGGCTCCCAGGGCCTCTCACATCTTACCTTGGCCACTTGGATCCAGAGCTCCACCACCCTGGCCCTGTCCTGGGCCGTCATGCTCGGGTCCCCAATGCAGGTGGTGACGATACATTCAACCACTCTGTTAAAGTGGGTCATGGTGGCATGGATGGTCGGTGCCAGGTGCTCATTGCTCCTGTTGTCACACTGGGACCAGATGGAGTCCAGGAAGTCGTGGGGCCTCACTGTCTTGAAGAGCTCCTGGGGAGGACAGGGAGTGTCACCCAGTCCTGCCACAGCCCAGCTCAGCTTCCGCAGCCCCCAGTCCCAGGCCGGGTCAGTGGTGAGACCTGGAGCTCAGGAAGCTGAGAATGCGGCCTGAGGCTTGTGGGAGTCCCTGGGTGTTGCCTGTGTCCCCTGAGGGCACCCAGCACAGGATGACCCAGGAACCGATACTGTGGCGCAGGGAAGTGGCATTTGCTCGCCACCCTGTCTCACTTCCTCTAAGCACCAGAACTCGGCTCCTGCTTGACCATCTCTAGGGGCATCTTCCACCCATTCTGACCATCCTGGGGTCTGACTCCTCTTTCAGATGCACATTCCCCCAAGGCAGGAACAAGCAGGGGCTTTGTTTGTCTGCCTTGTAGTCATGTACACATTAAGTGCCTAATTAGTGTTGAGGCTGTTGAGGCCTCCTGGGCAAATGAGTAAACTACCCAAGGACTAGACAGCACTTCAGTGTGCTCCCCTCCCCCACCAAAGCGCAGACTCTGCCCAACTTCCTCTCTGCTCCACCTCATCCACCTGCACAGCCACTCTGCATGGCAGCTGCTCTCAAAGTCCATCCCTACTGTCCACATGAGGACAGCAAAGGCTTGGGAGTAAAGAAGGCTGCTCAGGTCACATGAGGGTAAGTGGGGAAGCAAGAGGTTGGACCAAGATCATGGGATTCTGGATCAGGAAATGGCAGGTCTGGGGCAGCTGATGGCACAGGGAAGGCCTGCCTCACCTGCCCTGAGAGCCCCGCTGCTCACCACATCCATCAGTGTCAACTGCTCTGCCACCAGCCGGGGAGGGAACTCCAAGAAGTCAGGCTTCTCCTCCCTCAGCAGGTTCTTGTTGGTCACGTCCCAGGGGCAGGCGGGCTCTGGGGCTGGATCTGGCTCTGCTGTTATCTCTCCAGGTGGAGGGAGGATTCTCCCTGGAGCCAATGGTCCAGCTGGCTCCAGCTCAGGAGCTGGCACTGGGGCTGGAGCTGAGGTTGGTGGTGGCTCTGGCCCTAGAGGGACTGATGGAGGTGACACTGGCTCCAGCTCTAGCACAGGTGGTGGAACTAGAGCTGGAGCTGGATCTAGCCGTGGAGCTGGCCCTTGCTCTGGCGCTGGAGCTGGAGGGAGCTCTGGAGATGGTACTACAGCAGGAGAAAGAAACAGTGTCACTCAAGTAGCTGACTTCGTCTGTGCCTGTCAAAGCCAGGAAAGACCGCACTGCCTTGAAGTGAACCAAGCCTCTGACCACTCTGCAACTTGTCTTCCCAGACTGCAGTTGCCTCACCTTCCAACTCTGCCTCAATGGGCCGTGGATGCTCCAGCTGGACCTGGAGAAGGTAGGCGTGGCCCTGAAGCCCCGAGCCAGGCAAGCTGAGATGCAGAGAGGCCAGCTTCATGCTGAAGCAGGGGTAGTGCAGGAGCTCCCAGAAATCCTGCCCTGGGTCCAGGCAGGTTCCCACCAGAGAAGAGATGGCACTGAGGGAGGCAATTGGGCAAGAGAGTCAGAGGCCTGGCCTTTCCCTCCACACTTCTCACCCAAGGCACCCTGGCTTGGGGCTGGGCCCTATGCCTGCCCCTCTCCATCCAGGTGAGAGCCACATGGCAGCCCTGACCCCTGTGAGGCTGTCCTGGCAGTGGCAGGCCTGCATATCCAGCAGGTTGACACAGAGTCTGTTGTGACTCTCTTCCCACTGACACTCTTCTTCTGAAGGTCTGGGACACAGCCCACCCCAGCACTCCATGCACTTGTGCAACTGGATTGAGCACTGAGACAGATTTGTGAGCAGGTTGCTCACACACCTCCTGTTCTGGGCCTGGAGGTGGTGGTCAGAAGAGGTAGTTGTGGAGAAGGGGAGGCCGATTAAAATGGGTCTGTGGTGGGTATGGGTTTCTAGGGAGAACTCAGCCCAGCCACCCCTCTGGTTCCCAGGGGTCCTGGCACCCATCCATAGCTCTTTGACTCCTGTCCTCCTGGACTGGAAGCCACCGGACCTCTGCCTTCCCATGGGAATCAAAAGATGCGTGAGATGCGTCTTCTGACAGGCTCACCTCAGCCACAGCCTCCATCTCTCCCCCCACAGCTTGTTCTTTAGAGACAGGAGGCCGTCCTTCTGGACCCAAAGACCACTCACTTTTTTAGGTGGTCCTGCGCTCTGCCCTCCTGGCTGGAATAAGGGGAGGTGCCTCCAGATGTAAAGGAGGCTATGAGGGCATCCCTTGGGATGGACGGTGGATGACAAGACCTGCAAATGATGTCTAATGTCAATGTCTGACTCTCAGACGGAAATTGAGGCCACGCATTGTGTCTCCTTCATTCACTGTTTACTGTCTCCAAATGTCCTGCATGCAGTAGGTGCTTAATCTACATGGTTGAATGAATGTAGTCCACCCAGAACCATCTCAGACACGTGAGTGGGCCTAGGGCCTCTCTGCTGCCCCAGAGATCCTTGATTGGCTACCCCAAGGAAAAGGACCAGGACCAGCTGGATGGAATCTCCAACTCCTTGACAGGGTGGTTTCCATGTGCTTTTCCAAACTCAGAAAGGCCGCATCTCAGAGATGGGTGAGGCAGACTACTTTTCACGGGGAAGAGAGAAATAAACACCATGCACAACCACAGCACGTCCACAGCCCTCTCTGCAGAGCCAGGCACCATGTAAGCACCCGTCATGGCTGATCCCATTAGTTCCTACAAGATCCCCATGAAATTTATCCTCTCCCACCCTGCTTCTCAGAGGAGCAAACTGTGGCTCAGAGAGATTTGGTGACACTCCCAGGACACACAGCTGGCAGGGGGCAGAGTCACCACTGTGCTGAGGAGGGAGTGGCCACTCACCTAGTAAACAGCTGGTCCAGGACGTGGTGGGATGTGTCTAAGGCCGAGTAATTGACCACGAAGGTGGTGAAGCTAGAGATGTTCCTCCTCAGGAAAGCTGGTGCGATGGACTCTGTCATCTTCTCCATCATGCCTGTCTGGAGGGCCCGCATCCTGCAGGCCTCATTTAAATTCACGGTCGACTCATCCTCACACTGAGGGAGAGGAGGAGGTACATACACTCAATGACATCATGATGAACCACTGGGAGAATTGAGGTGACTTTCTACCCTCCTGTGTAGCTGGTGGGAAGGAGTGGAGGTCCAGATTCCTTTGGGAGTGGGACTTGGAGCACTATAATGAGAAAACCCTGGGGGGTTCCAGGGGAGACTGAGATTTGAGTCTGCATTCTAGTAGTGCCTTGGTCATCTCAGAGTCCTGGGTATGAAGACCCCTCTGCACCCACACTCACCTCAGACCAGCCCTCTTCATTGACGGACTGGTGCACCTGTGTCCTCTCCAGGGAGATGGTGAACTGGAAACCATCTACCAGCTCCTCAACCATCACTTGGGTGCAGCTCTGCAGTGACAGTGCCCAGAAGTCAGGCCAGGAGGCATCAGGGGCCTTCCTGGACTTCGCCACAGAGGGAAACCCCACCACAGTTCAGGCACAGAGGGGCATCTGCATAGTCTCCATCAGGGAAGGAATGTGTTGACACCTCGAGAGCCTTGGATTCACATGTGGGTAGAAGAGCTTGGTCCCCAGCACTCACTTTCCTCTCCTGCAGCCAGATCTTCAGTATGAACATGACACACCACCAGATCTCCACCATTTAGCTACCTGCTCCTGCTCAGCGTCATTCCTCCTCATACTACCTTCTCTAACTCCACCTCCCACATACACACACACACACACACACACACACACACACACACACACAAAATGAGGGTCAAGGGGTGTGGGGCTGTCCATTTGGGATCACACTTGTGGCCTGACCTAGAGGGGCCTGCCCTGGGCTACGCTGTTACCTGATGGTTCCTCCTGCCAAAAGGCCACAGACATTCGAGGTGAGGGCTGAGCCAATGTCTAAAGCGACTTAACATGCTCTCATTCTTGGCTTTCCGGGGGCCAGAGCCTCGGAAAGTCACGGGACAACACGAGAACATCCTGCTGTGTCGAGTGTCTCCACTCAAATGAACTGGACAGGAGGCTGTTACAGTGTGGGTGCCTGGTAACCAGAGTTCTAAGTTCTGTTGGGGGCTGTCACCAAGGAAGTGAGGTCACTTCTTCAAGGTTCTATTACTTGGCCCCTTCCTTCAATCAGACCCACCCAAAGCCCCCGCTAGGCTGTTGGCTGCTCTCCCTCCTTGCCCATGTCATCTCCATCACTGTACACAAATATCCATCACCACCCTCCCCACATCTCCTGGGAGCGGAACCAGTGGCCAGCTTTGAGGAGACAGAGCTGAAGTCACACCTCTTTTATCCTACCAGTTGTGTGTCCTGGGAAAGACACTGTGCCTCTTGAGATCTCCCCAGTCTCCCAACCTGCACAATGGGAATGGTGCTAAAAACAGCTTTCTAGGAACATCGTCAGGTGTATACGAGATAATACCTACAACACCTGTGGATTGGTGTCACATGTGTCTAATGCTGAACCTCCCATCTATGTCAGTTCCATCTGTGCAGCCTCCACAAACCCCGACTCCATACTTCTTGTCACACATCATTGGCCTGAATTTGCTCTGGTTACTCTTATCTGCAGGAAGGGTTAGGAATTTTATCTTTTAGTTTGTTGAATTGTCACCCAAAATAAAACTGATTCTCTGTTCTGAATATTAAGGGAGAAGTTGAACAGTGGAAACTACCCGTGCTCTCTCCCTACACTAACCTTCAAGTTGAAGGGGAGAAGACGACATTTTCAGATGAATCAAGCGTGTATTTACCTACCACAGGCTCTCTTTTCTTGTTGTTTATTCATCCACAGAGAACAAGAAATCTTGCTTCCAAACCAGAATGTATGAGACGTCCACTGCCCTCTGTTCCCAGCAGAATGACCAGAACCAATTTGTTGAATCAGTTTTGGTAATCACATTTTCAATTTTTAAACTGTACAAGGCTGTGTCTCTTAGACTCCTAAGTGTTTTCAGTTTTAACTCCTTCAAACTTCTCCCGGATGTTTCTGTCTTATGGTGATTCCTCCTTCATGGGAGCTCTGAAGCTCTTCCTAGCTCCCCGGTTGTTGATGGTGGCAGATACACAGGTTTGATGGGGCCGAAGGTGAGGCAGTGTGATTGCCAGCCTTCTGCTACACCATTCTCAACCCACAGACACCCTGCTTCTCTGCTTGTCCCAGAGCCTTCAGTTGTAATTACTCTTCCTCCCCAGGGCTGTCTCCAATCTCATGTTGACATTATTGCTGTTCTCTGAAGCATTTGATGATGTGTTCAAATGAACAAGCATTTTGGATCCTGAACCAAAGAACCATTTAGAAAACACACTCTGAATGTGATCTGCTTTTCCATTCATTAAACTTTTCTCATAAACTTAATCACTTTTCTCCATGTGTGTGGAATTCAGTAACGATGTTCCAGAGCCCAGGTGATGTTACTTGATTTAGCTATAAATTCTAAGGCTTCAAGAGAGTTGTTGCCACAGATGGAATGAGTTGGCTGGGCATTCTTCCTTAATTAAGTGGTTGCATTGGATTTGAAGATAATTGTGGTTTGAGTCTGTTCCCTAAGGAGCCCCATCCCTCTCAGCAGGTTTCAGTATAAGAACTATCAGTATGTTCTGGCCTTGGTTTTTGCCATTGAGGAAATCAACAGAACCCCCATCTTTTACCCAACATATCTCTGGGAGTTGATCTCTATAATGTCCTGCACAATGAACAGAAGGCACTGGAGAGTTCCCTCATTTGGGTCTCAGGGCTGGGCAAAGACAACCCAAATTACACCTGTAGGAGAGAGAGTAAGTCTCTAGCAGTCCTTACTGAAACAACATGTGCAATTTCCGCCCAGATTGGAACACTGCTGGAACTGTACAAATTTCCACAGGTAAGGCTGTGTGGGATGGGGAGACATGAAATCATGTCTACTTTGATGCCATTCTCAGGTGCCTGAAAAGGAAGAAAGGAGGAGACTGTGTTTATGCATCTCTCACAGGATGTAATCTCCAAGGACGAGTGTATAGAGTCTTAGTGAGGTATGCACATTTCCTTTATTTGGCAGCCCTAAGCACTATGATTTCATCCATGTCCATTGATAACAAGGTTCCAGGGACCATCTGCACTTGGCCAGATTGGGTCCCAAGCCTGAGTCAACAAGTCATTTGCATGAACATCATTTGCAGTGATGCAAATGAACTGCATCAGAGGAGGCAATGTCAGGTGTAAGGTGCAAGTGTCAGAAAGGGCCCATGTCACTCAGGGCTCAGACAAGAACATTCCAGCATCACAGCCTCCAAAGTGCAAGACAGGGAGGGACAGCCTCACACACCCAGGGCCCAGGGCAGCCCAGGACATTCTATGTGTGACCCATGCAGGGCTGCACACCAATCATGAGTGCAGAAACATCACAATCCCATGAGGCCCTGCCTGGGGAAGCAAAAGTCATGCTGAATTTATAAGATTCCAAATCAGTAACTCAAGATCAATGCAGAAATAAAGTTGCATTTTTGATTTTCTAGAAATTGACCTCCTTTCCTATTCCTCAGTTCTTTTAACCATGCTAATTCCGGGATCAATATGTTGTGATGATCCACTTCTGCACCCTCAACATTGGTTTCCTACATTATTAATGCTGTTGTGAGAAATTCCTCCCTTTCCTCACCCTAAAGCAGAGGATACTAGCTGGAACGAACCCCTGTATTCACCATCACCCCAAACATCTATGACTATGACAAAGGTCACACACATCTCTATGGCCCTGGAGCAAAGGGGATTTTAGGGCAGTGAAACCATAGTTCCATATGATTCTGTAATGGCGGATACATATTACTATGCATTTGTCAAAACCCGTAGGATGTACAACACAAAGAGTGACCCTGATTCCAACTATGGACTTTCATTAATTATAATGTATCTGGACTGGTTCAGGAATTATAACAAATGTACCACACTAAAGTTAGTAATTTGTAGTTAATAATGTTACAGTAATAATGTTATATAAGTTATAATGATTGCTAATGAGATGTTAATAATAAGAAAACTATGCTGGGAGGGATGAGGGGATATATAGGAACTCTCTATAATGTCCACTTAATTTTTCTGTAAACCTATAACTGTAAACCGTTATATGAAATAAAATCTATTTTTTTAAACCGTATTTTCCTATCTGGTAGTCTCTAGATACATGTCACCATTGAGAATTTAAAATGTGGCTAGTCTAAATTGAGATGTGTTGTAAATGTAAAATACACTATGGGTTTCAAGGATTTTATATAAAACCATGAATGTATAATACCTCAATGATAATTACATATTAACTACATGTTGAGATAATAATTCTTTGGAGATGTTGGGTTAAATCAAATATATTAAGATAAAAAAATGAAAGGCTTACATGGCTACTGACTTGGGAATTGCAAGATGCACCACCACACACACACACGAGACTCTGGCTGAGGCAGGGGGTTCTAGATTTTGCAACCACCTCATAAATTTATGGCCTCCCACACTCAAATCCACCTCTCCTGACTTGGAGCAAGGCTGTTGCTATGGGTTGAATTGTGTCTCCCAAAAGATATGTTGATGTTCTAATCCCTGGAAGCTATGAATGTGACCTTATTTGGAAAGAGGGTCTTTGCAGATGTGATCAAGTTAAGATGAGGTCCTTAGTGTGGACTCTAATCCAATATGACTGGTTGGACAGGAAACAGCATTTGATGACAGAGGCAGAGATTGGACTGATTCAGCTGCAGCCAATGAACACCGATGATTAGCGGCCACCACCGCAAGCTGGGGGAGTCAAGGAAAGGCCTGCTGATACTTTGATATCAGATTTCTAGGCTTCAGAACTGGGAGAGAATGAATTTCCTTTGTTTTAAGTCACCCACTTTGTGGTATTTTGTTACAGCAGCCCTGGAAAGTCATACAACTATAAATGGCAGAGCTCATGTCACACAGGAAACATAAAACAGAGGCAGAAAAGGGGGATTTATTCTCTTCCTTCCAGGTTGGAGTGGTTTCCAGAAAAACTGGTTGCTGTAGCAGAGGTCCCTGGTGTCACTGTGGTTTTTCTGGGGCCACAGGAGCTGGTGAAGATGTTGGGCTGTTTGAGGAGACAGAGATAGTGGTATGCGGAGCTCTAACTATTATGCTGGAAATTTTGGAGATATTTGTGATTCAAGAGTCCTTAACTGGGGAAAAGGCCATCACAAGGTTATTGGAATCAGGTCCAACTTGCCCTTCCCCACCGTTGCCTGAGAAAAATGGGACCTTGTCCAATTCATGATGAACCAAAGAAGAACTTCCATGTAAGCTGATTTATAATATTGAAAATTTTCCAAACTCTTAAGTGTCTGTTGATAGGATGCTGGTTAAAGCTATTATAATAAATTCAAATTAAGTACTCTAGACATTAAAAATCAAATCGGAGTCTATTTTTTGAGCAAAAACTAAGTTTAGCTATTATAGGGTACCAACGTTGTGAAATGAAATTTTTGCGTTTATATACATAAGAGGAAAATTGGCTGGAAGACAAAGCACCAAAATATTAATAGGGAATATCTTTGAAAGATGAACTTACAGTTGACTCAGTTTTCATTTTTTTTTCTCTTTGCTTACCTGATTTTCTGCTAAAATGATCATGCAATTTTGGTAATAAGGAAAATTGTGTATTGTTTTACATGACTAGACCATCATCGTTGAAGATTCTATGAAACAGATGGGAGAAATAAGGGATCAGGTGTGTCTCTGACTTTTGTCAGGAAACAGCGCTCAAATCTCTGGCTACAAGAGGAGTGCTGCTTTTCTGGAGTAAGGGCTTAAACAGCTTATTCCCTCTCCAAGGAGAAAATGATCTAACGTACAGTTCAAGCCTGCAGATAAACTGCTGAACCTAAAAGACAGTTGTCTTCAGATCACTGTTATCATCTCATCTTCTTTTAGTCTGCTAAACTGCAGCATCGCCTTATCCATCCTGTGTCATCCATGCGCCCCTGTTGTTGATGGTGGTGGTGGTTGTGTGTGTGTGTATGTGTTTGTGTCGAGGTAAAGGTGAGGGGAGGGAAAAGGTCAAGGAAGTAATAATAGCAAAGATGGCATCATAAAATTGAGACTTCACAAGTACTAGCCACCAGACTTAATCTTATGCACCTTAAATCCTGTGTCATTAAAATGTGACATTGGTGACAATCCCAACTAAATAAGAATACACCTCTAATTGTTGACTCTGTTTCACTCTTGAGTTTCTGTCCAACTTTCGCGTTTTTCTTTTTTTTTGGCAATACTTTATTTTCTAAAGAATGAAACTCCTAGGAAACAGTCCCTTAATAAACATCGAATCTGATTTCCAAGGGCCAATTATCCACTCTTATAATGGTCTCTCCACGATCAAAAATGTGAAAGGCCGTTGGCTAGAGTGGAAATCTTGGAGTTATGCCAGTGGCACACTGTATTTCCCTACTTGAATTTCTGCACCTGGTTTGGCGGGAACTAAGAGACAGTACTGAACTCTGCAATGTGCAGGATGGCAAAAAAGGTCAGCCCCAGGCTGACTCCAAGACCCAGAAGGCATTTGTGGATGCCAGCAATTAACCTAAATTATCTTTGTTCCCTCTCAGGACTCTACTGCTTTCTTGCTTTCATTGAGATTCAAAAGTGTTCAACCCAAGGTTTGTTGATGGTGAAGGAAGTGGTTAGTACCTCTTGCATTTCTACAGCACTGGGTTTTCAACACAGTCCCTGTGTGTGATTTTATATTATCCTACAACCATTTGGAGGTAAGAAAGACAAACATTGTCCTCAACCTGTTTCCGATGGAGAAAGTGTGGCATAGAGATGGTAAGTGAACTTCTTAAGTAATGAAGAGAATATCATACAGAGAATGGAGGCCAATGCTATTTGATCTACAGGTAGACAATCGTGAGTTTGAACCTCTGCTCCCATAGATACCAAGAGATGACCTTGGGAGAATATAGAACCTCTCTAGGTTGCTTCTTCCTCAACTTGAAATGTGAATGATAATATTTACATGATATGGCTATTTTGAGGAAATGCAATAAAATAAATAGAACATCTGAATGACATTTTGTGGGATGCCTTATGTGTGATAAATGCTTAGTAGTGATAGGCATTATTTTAATCAAAGCTTCATTTAACTAGATTCTTTTTTTTTTTTTTTTTTTTGTGAGGAGATCAGCCCTGAGCTAACATCCGCCAAGCCTCCTCTTTTTTTGCTGAGGAAGACGGCCCTGGGCTAACATCCATGCCCATCCTCCTCCACTTTATATGGGACGCCGCCATAGCATGGCTTACCAAGCAGTACTTCGGTGCGCGCCCGGGATCCGACCCAGCAAACCCCGGGCCGCCGCAGCGGAGCGCGCGCACTTAACCACTTGCGCCACCCGGCCGGCCCCTTAACTAGATTCTTAATGGCAAAATGAGATAAGGCAGATTGCTTCACTCCTTTATTAATAAATAACTTTATTACAAAATAATGCAAAATGGCATTTTGTCCATTGTTTCCATTATGTAAAATTCATGACCCTTCAAATGCTTCTGATACTCACTCTTTATAACCAGAAGAGAGGAATCTCACTGTTTCCTCACTTCCTGCGGCCATAGAGGGGCAGCTACAATAGGTACCATTTTTGCAATATTTTGCAGAATATATATGGCTCTTTTGTCTACTTGAATATACTTCTTTTTTTCCCTAAAAATAACACCTTAATCAAATGAGCGTGTATAGGTTTTCATTGGAAAGTAAATCTACGATATTTGCATTTGAGTACTCCATTACTCGCTAAAATGGAAGCTGATTTAGATTCAGAAAGGATATGGATTTATAGCTGTTAAGGAAGATAAGAGGGTGCAAAATATTTGTACATAATTTGAAAATTACATGGAATCTAAAGACCAGAATTATCCATCAGTAGTTTCTCCTGGGAAAACCTAAAATGAGACCCCATTACAACTGCTGTTGTGTGTCCACAGTGATGCACATGCACATTGAAACATGGTGCCGTAATAGCCTCCATGAAGGTTTTTCCCTGGTATGCCAGACTCTATCCGTCCTGCAATCTACCAGCTGGGAGACCAGGGGCAAGCCTTCTTTGGACCTCATTTTCCTGGTCACTAAAATGGCTTTAAGAGTTACTGTATGAAGAGGCCTGCTTCAATGATTAAGTAAGATAACTCCAGTAAACTGCCTATTTCAGTACTCGCCAGAATAAGTGCACAATAAGTGTTGTTTCTATTTCCTCCGACTCAAACACTGATCATAATGTTGGAAATAAGATGACTTCTCTATTGCACACCAGCAATGAAGAACACTTCTTCAGAGGCCTGCAGAAGCAATGCATTAGTGAGTTCAGGACTCAGGGCTTACATAGGGGCTCAATGGATTCAGATCATTTCATCCTTTCCCCAGGTGGTTGGTCAAAGTGAAATGTCAGAAATCATACAAAATGGTATTCAAAGTGTTGTTTCTTCTTCAGTTGAAGATGGTATGTCTTTTATTTCTTTTCAAAAATACTATTTGGAAGAAAAAGTGAAAATGAAGTGAATTTTCTTGTCTTTCTCAGTAATAAAGTCCAAGGACAAAATGTATAGGTGTGACGAGGGAGGAAAAAAGGAAGAAGACCAGAAAAATAAAAAGGAAGAGAAAAGAATTAAAAGATATTATATGGATTGATTTTATTCAAATGAGTACATAATCTCCCAGGTGAACAATTTAGATGCATGTTTTGGCACACATTTTTAAAAATTTTTATTTACTTTATCATATGTTAGAGGATGAATCTCTTTCTTTATAATTTTATCTCATTTGGATTCAATACAAAAGTTTCAATATCACAACTAATGAAATTAAAAGTAATTTAAAAATTAAATCTTATACAAATAAATCTGCCCCCTGAATCATAGCCATCTGCTTCCAGAGATGATGGAGAAAGGGTGTGAGATAGGACAATGGATAAGAAGATATGAAAGGGACTTGGATCTTGGGAAAAGGAGAGGAGATGGAGGGGATTAGAGAGAAAGCTTCATGAGGAGAGAGAAAATGAGTCATAGGTTTGGTGAGGTGATAAAGAAGGAAGAACTAGAAATAGAACTGGTGTTGGAAACAATCTGAGGTTTAAGAAGTCCAATATAAACCTGGGAATTTTGGCTGATGGGAAACCATGGCTTTAAATTGTGACAGGGTGACTCATGACATCTCACTGAGTTGATGTAAAAGAATGAAATAAAGGTCAAGAAATTCTAAATCAAGTCTTATTAAAAATTCTTAGGGTTTTCATCAGAGAACTCTTTTATTCTAGAAGCAGCTGAGATGCAGAGGTTCTCAAGCCTGAGCATCATCGTCATCCCCTGGGGAGCTTGTTCAAACAGATTCCTAGCCCGGGACCCAGACTTAGATTCAGTAGGGCTTGGGTGGAGCCAGGAAATTTGCATTTGTAACAAGCTCCCGGGTGATGCTGATGCTGCTGGTCCTGAGACTATACCTTGATTAGGACACTTCAAGAGGATTGCTCCAATGTTTTCCAAAAGAGTTTGAGTCCCTGCCGAAAGAAAAATTTTTTTTTCTAATAACATAAGCTGGCAACACCAATCATGTTCATTGATCATCCATTGAACAAATGTTTACAAAGTGAGTACCACTTGCCGAGTGTCACACTCAGCACATAAAAGGATTCGAGTAACCAAGACTCAAGTTGACTTGAGGCAGCCCAGGGTCTAAAGAGAGTTCCTATCCTCTCCTCCACTCTAACGGTTGTTGTGACTGTGAAAATGTCTCCACTACTTGTCCCCCAAATGCAACGTGCAATAACATCACAAAGGGTTATGGATCTACCACTGACACAGGATTTATATCATGTCCTGGAAGGGAGAATTTTACAAACGGCACAGAAGATTGCAACGGTAAGTCCAAA
This sequence comes from Diceros bicornis minor, assembly GCF_020826845.1. Lineage (NCBI taxonomy): Eukaryota > Metazoa > Chordata > Mammalia > Perissodactyla > Rhinocerotidae > Diceros > Diceros bicornis. The sequence continues at coordinate 1,268,342 of NW_026690930.1, read as the reverse complement.
TAGAGTAACAGCCTTCAAAAATCAGAACAGAGTTAGTTGCGGCAAAATTGAACCAGTTCCTTAGAACATGACCTGAAATTCTAGAGAAAACCTACCGAAGTGAGCAAAGATGCCAGGAAGAAAACAGGTCATAGAACCGAAATGTGACACCAGGCCTACAATTGATTTTTCTCTTTTATTGGTTGCTTTAAAAAAATAACAGTGAATGTTGAAAGTAGTCCACACCTTAGAGTCTTAACTCATTCTGCAATAACAGCCTAATAGACCAGGGTTTTCAATCAAAGCCCAAGGCCATCCATAGTTGGAAACGTTACTAAGCAGATAGAGAAGCCTGTGCACATTATCAAATTAAAACCCAGGAAACAAATGGGAATCGTAACAGCATAACAGTTGACTTTTCCCATTTATCCAGTCCCCGTCCTAGATGTGGACATTGTATGAACAGGTTAGTCTTCTATTCCCATTTTGATTATCTCTATGATACTGGAGAATTATTGCCTCTGTGCACAGCAGGCTGTTACTGCTAAGAATTCTCCCAAAGATCATACACTCAGATAATTTTTAAGCTCTTAATATCTTAGGAAAATCTCTTATCTCTTCAGTCCAGCTGTCCTTATCAGTGGCTCCCAAACCTGTATGCTGAATGAAATCACCCAGGGTTTTTCTGAAAACATCAGATTCTGAGTCCCAACTTCTCTGAAATTCGTTTTACTGGGTCTGAGATTTACTTCGGGATTTATATTTTCAACAATTATCTCTAAATATTTCTGATGCTGTCAGTCCACAGAAACGTCTTGGGCACCACTGCCAATGGATAGGTGGAGCGTATACATTCAGCTGGTTTGATTATGAACTGTTTGCTCCATTCCACAGATGAGGATGAATGCCACTGACTGACCACCACAAAATTATTGGACCTATCCAATTGGAAGCTACCTTCGTACCCCTCAACCTGGTTTGGCTCCAAGTAAGGGAAAGTCAAACTTCACACCTGAAGAGGAAGAACGCACGGGTAAGTATTGATAAAGCCCAGTGCCTGCGGACCACCAGGAATGCATATGACGTCCAAAGTGTTAGGTTTATTAATGTGCTGCAGCAAAGTGTACCTCCCATTGGGAAGCTTCGGTGTCTCAGTAAGAAGATGCTAGAAGGGGCTTATTGAAGTGTCTGGCCTTATGCCACGTGGCTTTGAGGAAAGCTAAGGAAGCAAGGGTTTCTTCTGTAAATGGTCCTGTCAGGAAATGAGTGCAAGTTGATAACTGGATATTTTCACTTTCAGGTAGGAGAAGAGACTAATGAAGTTGGGTAAGAGTTGTCTTTGCTTCAGAAGCAGAAGCATCCGTGTCAGCCAGGAGAGTGGAATGTTTGGGAATTTGTCAGGAATGCAAATTTTCAGGCCCCAGCCCAGACCTACTGAATTGAAATCTGTGGGGATGGGACCCAGCAGCGTGTTTGAACAAGCCCTCCAGGCAGTGCTGATGCACACCAGAGTTTGAGAACCACTGCCTTAGCCCAACCTACAACAGTAGTCAAAAAAGGTGGCAGGGGACACGCCATAAAAATCATGTCAAGAATTATTGCCCACCAATGCTGGTGATAGGTTACACTGTTTTATATAATAAAACAGGGACCGTGGCTAGTATAGGGAATAGTCTATAGAGATGGTATAAGGAGTTTGAGAGAAATATTCAGGAACATTTGAAGGTAAACATTCTTCATTAATGCTACTCTGTTTCCCTGGGTCTCCAAAACATTTTTTTTTTTTTTTAGAAAACTTGATCCTGTCTCACGTTTAGATACTTGATGCTACAGGAATGTGAGAAGAAAAATGGGGAGACGTTTTTTCATCTTGTAAGGTCAAATAGTTCCTGACCTTGAGGAAGTAACTCTCTGCAGCTTCTCTTCTATTTTTCATTCTTGGAAATCAACCCTAATTCTTCTCAACTTGGCAAAAATAAATTTTCCAGAGACTGTGAAGTCCAGGTGAGTTTCATACCGTCATCATCTTGTGGACTGGGCATGAGAAGGGGCAGACATAGAATATACTTAAGACTCTCGCAACATTTTTCAATATGTTGTGTGGTAGATATTTTTCCAAATACGAACCTAAATGTACCAGCTCTATTTATTCGTTAGATACCCGCTAATTTAAAATGCTACTTTTCAAAATGCAATGTGATAACTAAAACATGGTGCGGTGTGCATAGAAATTCTGTGTACTATTTTGCAATTTTTTTGTGAATTGGGTGGGGAAGTGACCATTAGCCCTATTGCAGCCCTGGAGCTGGGCATCCCACACACATGAATTTAGTTCTTACACTCTCTGCTCTCTTCGTTTCACCTATTTTCTTATTTCCCTAACAGGAACAACATTTTTAATTAATGCAGCTTTATATATTTTAATAACTCATAGGTCATGGCATTAAAAATTTTCCTTTTTTTCTGAATCTCAGTTGAGCATGCCTTTCTTTAATACTAAATGTGTTGAATGCCAGAAAATATCCCTCGAGTGGTCAATTCAGATACTAAATCTCTTATAACTGATTTTGATTTTTACATATTGACTTGTTCTGAGAAAACTACTGGCAAATTGTACTAACCATCTATAAATGCATAATTAGCTTTAAGTCAACATCATGGTCACATGAACTATCAGCCACTCAAAGTCTTGGCTGCCCAAGTTAAATACACATATTTCTATGAAGCCCAGATCTCTGTGGTATAAAGAAAATGTCCAAATTGCCATTCTAGTGTGTGTTTTATTAGCTGACTTTCACAAATTATCAGAATAACAATAAATGGATTTGCTCTGACTTAGTGAGGCTCTCAAATAGGTGTGGAAATGGGAATGCAACACTCTCTTTAAAGGTTTGAAATCCTTTCTAATATTTTAATATCTTTTCATGCTTGGTGATTCTCAAACTTGACCATACATTAGAAACACGTGGAAGGCTGTACAAAATGTACTTATACCTGGGTCTCTGATCAATCAGAATCTCTGAGGTTAGAGCCCTATTGTCTATATAGTTTAACTTGTCAAATGATTCTAATATACAAGGGTGGTTGAGAACCATCACAAATGGCTCCCAGGGTTTCCTCTCAATCATCTGGCTGGCAGGCCAGATCACTGGAATCCTAGTTCATTTTCGAAGGAAAAGGGAGCACATACAGAATAAGTATCCAAATCACTAGGAGAACGGGAGGTTCGGAGAGATTTTAATAGTTAAAACTATTTCCAAAAGAGGGTCTGTGAGTCTGCACTGAGGATACTATGCTTCTCTCTCCTTCCACCCACCCCCTAAAAGTTCCTCAGTCTAGAAGCCCACAGACGTATATGTATTTGGCTTAATTCAGTAGGTAAACAGGTGAAAACAGATGTTCTTTTCTGGCCCAATACATGAAGTCTCTGATAGTTCACCAGATTATTTTACCATATTGATTAACTCTATTCATTTTACTAGTTTTTAATATAGTTGTTGTTTTACTCAATTGGTTAACAATGAATATTTACGGTAAGAGAATAGCAGACAGCAGAACAGGGAGACCGTGAACAAGAAAAGCAACACATACATGAAAAATAATGACAGAAAGGACAGAATGTGGGACAGGAAGGCAGAGCTGTATTCATCCATAGTTTTTCGAGAAGCGACCCGATAACAGGAGAACAGTTACTTCCTACTAGGTTTGAACAATTGCGTTGATTTTCCAAGCATTCTGTTGCAATGCACCCATCATCTCGATATGTAGGAAGACAAGCATCCCCAAGGAAGGTGTTTCTTTAGTTCCAAATCTCTAGAGAAAGGTCTTGGGCACAGAATATTCAGTTTCAGGCATCTCTTTCCATTTTCCTTAGTGACATTTTCTATATTTTATGGCAGGGGATAGCTAATTCTTTTGATCTCCTCGCAAACGTTACTGCCTACGGAACTTCTGGAGACAAAGAAGAAACGGCTGTGGTGCTAACTCTGCGTCTTCAGGGTGTTCAATCAGCAGCATACGGTGCAGCTCAGAAACAAACCACAGAGCGGAAACGGAGGGTAGAGACACAGTTTATGGGTAAGCCCACACCGGTCACTCTTCCTCACAAGGCATCTGCTTGGATGAATGTGTTTCAAAATGGGTTGTCTCTGCAAAAAAAATTCATGGACCACAATGAAAATAAGACCCTTTCAGAACCTACACAGGCCAGGAGTCATGAAGTTTCCACAGAGTGTTATTGAATAAAGTAACTTGTGTCCTAGAATAATGAAATCATGGGTGGAAAGATTGCGACTGGTCACTCTCAGTCTAACCACATATTTAACATTCTTTTTGGGTATTTTCCAGGTTTGTATTTCAATGGGCACTTGTCCTTCAGCTGCTAAGCTGGAGGACTTATAACTTATCTAGTGCATGGTTTCTTGACTTTGGCAATATTGATATTTGGGGCTGGTTCATTCATTGTTGTGGGGACTGCCTTGTCTATTATAAAATGATTAGCAGCAAACCTGGTATCCAGATGCCAGAACCTCACCCTGCCATCATGACAAACCAAAATATCACCAGATATTCCCAAATGTCCCCTGGCGGGTACAAATCACCCCTGGTTCAGAACCACTGATGTGGAGAAATAAGATGTAAGTACATGAAATAGTAACCATACATGGCAGATATAATCAGTGTAAAATGACTATATTTCCCAGAGATTGGAAATCTTACTTTCAGGCAGGGTTGCCAAAGAAACGCTTCAAAGAGGTAAGAATCAAGGATGTGGTCAAGAAGGGAGAAGAGAAGGAAATACCATAAAAAATAAACTGACCCATTATGCGGTGATTGATGGAAGGATATCTGCATAAATAAGTGATGAAAGCAATATAGCAAAATGTTAGCAATTGTAGAATGTGGGTGGTGGGTATTTGGGTGTTTAGTGTGCAATCTGCTTGACCATTTGTGATAAATTGTTGGGAACATATTTTTTTAAATAAGGCAAAATACCAGTGAAAGAAAGCCAATTGTAAAAGTTACTGCCCTCAAAGCATGATGACATGTGACTGTAAGATAAGTGCACAAATAACAACTCCTTGACTGCAAGTCTAAAGCATTCTAGAACTAGGACTATACCACTGTACCATATTTCCAAGGTGAAGCACATAGTTCAAGAGCTTTCACCAACTTTAACCAATTTGGTCCTCATGACAGTCCTGTAGAGTGAGCAAGGAAGGTGCTGCATTTTATGGATGAGGGAATGGATTCAAAGAGGTTGAGATTTAATCACTATGTGATATATGAATAAAAAGGCAAATTATGATTATTAGTAATTCAATCCATTTTATTGCAAAGTAGTTTTCTGTTATATGAGCATACCACAGTTTATCTCTTCTATTGATGGACGCCTGAGCTGTTTTCAATTTTGGCACTATTGTGAATGAAACTCCTACAAGCATTCTTGTACAAGGCTTTTTGTGGACCTAAATTTTTGTTGCTCTTGGATGTATACCTAGGAGTGGAATTGCTGGGTTTCAGTTAAGAAACTGCCTAACAGTTTTTTAAAGTGATTGTACCATTTTACACACCAAAATATGAGAGTTCCAGTTGTTTCTCATCTTCACCAACACTTGGTGTTGTCGGTCTTTTTCATTTTAACCATCCTAATGGGTGTGTGGAAGTATCTCATGGGGTTAATTTGCATTTTACTGATGACTTATGATGTTGAGAACTTTTTCATGTGTTCACTGGCCATTTCTTCTTTGTTCACTGTCTACTCAAGTTTTTTGTCCTTTTAAAAAAGTTGGATTGTCTGTTTATTATTGAGTTGTAGAAGTTCTTTATATATTCATGACACAAGTCTTTTGTCAGATACATGTGTTGAGAATATTTTCCCCAATCTGTAGCTTGCCTATTCATTTTCTTGATGAGTAAGTGTTGAATCCTGGATCCTAGGAAAGAGCTTGCAAATGGATCAACTCTCCCTTATTCAACTTATGTTCCAGTCCTCTTGATCAAGCACCCTAGACTCCAGTCTCACACATGCTCTCCTGACTTATGCTGGTCCATGCTGGGTAGGTTTTGTAGCTCCCTGGTGCATAGTCCCTTTGCTCCCTTGTCAGCCTCAATGTGTCAGCAGCTTGGTTATGTTGTGACTTAATCCTAATTTTGAGATTAAATCACAGTTGTAGGGATTAAAGTCCTGGTGGCCAGGAAGGGCAGATCCTGAATATCCACACCCCACTGAGATGGAGGTGGGTGGGTGAACATTGTCTTGTGGGGAAGCAGCCTCTGCATCATCTCCAAGCAAGTGGGAGACAGGAGGTTAGTGCATAATGGAAATGAGTGGGCTACCTTTGGAGGCTCAGAGGGTTCAGGGGAATCTGGGGATTCAGGATCTTCAGGGACATCAATCTAGATAACTCCATCCATCTTTTTCCCAACCGGGCCCTGACCTTGGTACAGCAGACCTACCTTTGTTGGGAATTTATCCTTCTTTGGAGTTTGGCTGTTCTGACCATTGAGTCTTGGGCCTGGTCCCCAGTTTCTCTGCCTTCCCCCAGAGGAGATGAGAGCCTGTTTGTATACTGCCAAGGTGGCTATGGTGGTTTGAAGATATGTCCACAAATTCTTTGATATTCTTCCCTTCAAAAGGTGGAGCCTAATTCCCCTCTCCTTGAGTGTGGGCAAAACTTGACTACTCACTCCTAACAAATAGAAGAAAGTACAAGTGATGTTGTACATTTCAGAAACTGGGTCAGAAAAGGCACTGAGGTGTCTTCCTTGCTCTCTCTTGGATTTCTTGCTCAGGAGGAAGTCAGCTGACATGTCATGAGGAAATTCAGGCAACAGATGGAGAAATCCTTGAGGTGAAGAACCGAGGCCTCGTGCCAACAGCCACACGAGTGATTTTAGAAGCAGATCCTTCAGCCTCAATCAAGTCTTCAGATGACTGTAGCCTCAGCTGATATCTTTTATTGTTGTTGTTGTGTGTGTTGATTGTGGAGTGTTGGTTAGAAGTAAGCTTGTTTTACTAATAGAGGCAATTCTCACTTTAAAGAACATTTTTTTGCTGCACAGATAAAAGGAGGGCATGTTGGGAGAATAAAAAAATAGTAGATTAAAGATAGACTTTGAAATACTGGACACCAGAGATGTTCTAGAATGATAAACTCAAAGATGATGGTACATTGTACAATAAAACAGGGGTCAGCAAACCATGGCCTTTGGGTTGACAACCTGTTTTTTTTAAAATAAACTCCAGATGTTACAATGTTATTACGGTGGTAGAGTTTTTATTTTATAACTTTTTTGAGATATATGTCACATACCATACGATTCACCCACTTAAAGTACACAGTGCAGTAGTTTTTAGTATATTTACAGTTTTATAACCATCACTACAGTCTAATTTTAGAACATTTTCAACACCGCAAAATGAAACCCCGAGCACATTAGCATCTCTCCCCATTCCTGCTCCATCACTTGACCCAGCCCCAAGCAACCACTGTTCCGTCTCTAAGGATTTACTATTCTAGACCTCTGCCCATTGAGTTCTGCAGATCTTCCAAGTGTTGACACATTTCATTATACGAAAACAAAACAAAACAAAATACCATACAGTGCTTAACACTACCCCCGACCTATCAGAAAAGTCTTACATAGTGGAAAGCTGTCAAGCTCTTTGTATCAAGTGTAAGTTTTCCATAATTTTGGCTGAGAGCTTGAATTTTGTCATTGTCAACAAATACTGTCAGTTGTTTTCCTTGAAGTGATAGGCTCTTGGAGGTAATTTTTGAGAAAATGTGTGCCAAATACCCAAAACTGAATAACCTCAGTTTGTCAGTCGTTCTTTTAAGTAAAAATGACGTTCTATCAAGAGTGGCTAGGTCAGCTCAGATTGTCACACAAGTGCTTCTCCTCAAGACAGCCATTGTCCTTCAGTGCGTAACAGAAGTGCTTCCCGCCTACTTCCCATTTCATCACATACTACGTATTATATCAAAATATTAAAAAGAGGTATATTCAAGGTCAAGATTTAATAAAGTTAATAACATACGGGCCGGCCCCGTAGCATAGCGGTTAAGTGCGCGTGCTCCGCTGCTGGCGGCCCGGGTTCAGATCCCGGGCGCGCACTGAGGCACCGCTTCTCCGGCCATGCTGAGGCCGCGTCCCACATACAGCAACTAGAAGGATGTGCAACTATGACATACAACTATCTACTGGGGCTTTGGGGGAAAAATAAATAAAATTTAAAAAAAAATAATATTACTGCTCCATCAAGAACGTTGTTTAGGGGCCGGCCCTGGGCGCAAGCGGTTAAGTGAGCGCGCTCCGCTGCGGCGGCCCGGGTTCGCCAGTTTGGATCCTGGCACACACCGACGCACTGCTTGTCGAGCCATGCTGTGGCAGCATCCCATATAAAGTAGAGGAAGATGGGCACGGATGTTAGCCCGGGGCTGATCTTCCTCACAACAAAAAAGGAATGTTCTTTAGTAAAACTGGCTTTTTTTTTTTTTTTTCCAGCGTGAGGTCATGCCTGTGAGGACTACGATGACTCTAATATAGTTTGGTGCAACCACCTTGATTTGTGCTGAGGCGTCATCTCTCTTCAGTCATATCTGCTCCCCTCCACCTGGGGGCAGATGACCTCTGTCCCAGCTTCCAGTGGGACAGATAAGTTTTGCCTGTTTCTGAACTTCATATAAATGGAATCATAGAGCATATACTTTTTCGTGCCCGGCTTCTTTCACACAACATTATGTTTGTGAGATTCATACGTGTGTATGGCTACGGTTTGTTCTCTTTGCTATTTGTATTTTCCTTGTAGAAATATCTGTCCCTTCTGTTGTAGATAGATATTTGGGTTATGCCCATGTTTTTGTTTTTGACTCGTGTGAGTAGTGCTGCTCTGAGTACTGTACCTGTCTTTGATGAACATATGTGCATGTTTCTCTTGGTATTTACCTAGGAGTAGAATTGCTAGGTTGTAAAGTATGTGTATTTCAGCTTAGCAACTGCTGCTGGTTGGTTTTCTATGATGTTATGTTTTTAAAATCATGAAATTAGATTGGACAAACAACTGTGATTTATATATAACAAAATAAAAGATGGGAAAATGTGTACTAGATTGGAGAGGCAGTTTGGGGCCACACTCTCCGGAGCCTGAATGCCATGTGAAGGCAGAGTGGGCCGGGTGGTACAGTGAAGATGGGGCTAGGTTGAATCCAATCCTTACATTCTGTGTTACCTTGGCCAAATTACTTAACCTTCTTCAACATTAGTTTCCTCCTCAGTAAAACGGGGATAGTACCCACCTAAAAGTGTTGTTTAGAAGATGAAATAAATAATGTATGAAAACTGCTTAGAAGAGGGCCTGGTACTTAAGACATCCCCCAAAGTATTAGTTTCTTTCCTCCCAAAGGATTTTATTTGGAAATATTAGGAGATATGGATAATATTTGAGCAGGAAGATACATCATTAACTGTTATATCCTTTAAAGTGTTTAATAAACTAAAGGTAAGTCTGAGACTGAAGTGTTGGAGTTGCAATCCCCTAGTTTTCTGCTGGCGGGTATATTTTATGCCTGGCACAGAATGGGAGTGAGTGCATTTTGAGCTTCATTCTCAAGATATTGTTCTACGGAATGCACAGACCTGCCCATAGATCTACCGGGCTTTGAAGAGTAGAAATAACTTATTGTCATCACATAGCAAAAGCATTTTGGCGTTCTTCTTTCTGTAGCATCTGCCCCAGAGGATGAAGCCCTAAAAGGTAAAGAGGAGAGACCAAGATGCAAATAATTGGTCTTTGTCTCAGCTGTAAAGAGATGACCATTGCTGTCATAGCCAAAGAAAGGCAAGGCCAAAGGAGCTGAAGTCCCAAAGTCTTAGGACCTAATAGCATGAGCAGTGACGTCAGATATAAGGAGAAGGTAAGGAACAGCATCAGATGAACCTGACTGGAACAAAGGGAGGTGGCCTGGAGATGCTGGTGTTTTGTCTGGATGTAAGGGAGGAGGGAGCAGAGTGGAGGGCACCTCCTGCTTTCCCAGTGGACACAGGCTGAGTAAAGACTTGTCTTCTTCAGTCTCATCATAAATGTGTCAGCCTGTGATTTAGTTATCTGTGGTCTCTTCCAATTAAACAAGATATGTGCAGCCATGACCATCCTGGAGATGCTCATCCAGAAACTGTTGTTGGAGGATAACTGTTCACAAAGCTTATGTAAAAAAAAATGAGAGCTCCCTATAGGGAGGCTGAGTGGATTAGTGACAGCTTCCTCTCATCCTTCAGTCTCACACCATGCCAGAATAATCTTCCTAAAGTACCACATTGATCATAGGAAGCCCTACATCAAATGCTTAAGTGGCTCTCATTGCCTATAAAATCAGTCAGACTTCTTACCCTGGCATTCGTGGTCCTCGCTGAGCTGACCTCATTCTGTTGTGAGCCTTCTTTCTGATGACTCAGTAAACCATACTTTCTTCTTTAGCAAAACTAGTTTACTTGAGCTTTTATGACTTTTTAATTCTTTGTGCTTTTATAAATCCTACTCATTCTTCAGGGGCCAATTCAAATTTATTTTCTGTCTTCCCTGAAGTTTTTTCTTTCCAGTCCAGCTTCCAGTATTTTCCTTCCTGTGAATTTCTGTAGCAAATAATTTGTTCATATTTAATTTGGCAACTAATCTTGTGCCATCTTGTGATGATATTTTATGGTGGACTGTTGTTTACACCTTTTTCTCTTTGCTTACATTTTCATTGTTTTATTTTTTTCTCCAACCAATTCATGAGCTCCTTAAGCCAGAGTCCCTGTTATCAAGTTACTTTTTAAAAGAATGAGGTTACTTTTTATGTCTCACTATATCAAGCTAATGATTTACAAGTAATAGGCCCTTAATGAGAGTTTCTGTGTGTGTGTGATTATATGTGTCTTTTGACAGTAAAAATGAAGATAAATAAAACTATATGCCAGAAAACATCAAGGATATCTTACAAAACCAAAGATTTTCATAAGAAAAGCAGACCTGAATTTTCCTGGAGCCAGACATGATGAGATGTTGCACAGAACTGAGGATGCCACGTCTACTGTGCAGAGACTGGATTGTTGGAGGCAAGTGTGGAAGCAGAGAGATGAGTGAAGAGGCTGTTTCACTCATCCAGGGGAGAGAGAATTGTAGCATATGCCACTGTGTTAGCAGCGGAACTGCAGAGAAGTGGATAGACTTGATGTGTAATTTTTGACCATACAATTGATAGAACTTGGTGATAGATTAAATGTTTGGGGAGAGGTAAAATCAAGGAGATGAGAGAAAAATCAGGGATGACTTTTGGAGGTGGTCAACATTGTAGAAAGAAAAGTAGGAAAGTGTCGGGTCATGAAAGTTGAATATAGCCAGGAAATCAGCTAAGATGAAGAGAAGAGCATCTATTGGATTTAGCAACGTGGAGCCCAGTGGCGATCTTAGCAGAACATTTTGGGTGTGTTGTAGGAACAGAATACACATCACTGTGTGTTGAATAGTGAATGAAGACTGGGAGGGGAAGAAGTGTAGACATGGTGATGAGAGTCTTTGGAGAAGCTTGTCAGTGAAGGAGAGCAGAGAGAGAGCCATCACTGAAGGAAGCCAGAAGGTCAAGGAAGCAGGAGATAAGACAGGCTTACTAAGCAAGTCGGTATTCTGTGTCAAGGACCCCTTGTGGGCAGTGTCAGCAGAAACATGTGGACTGATGATGAGTAACGATGGTTTCTCCACCTTTGTCCTCCATGCAGATACATACCATGGCTCCACAGAAGCCCCCAGTTGAGGACACGGTCCCAGGGCCAGGGTGGACTCAGCCTCTGAATTGAAGGAGATTATTTCTGACACCTAGAGAATGGGGGATCCTAATGGACTTTAAGGTCCCAAAGGAAAAAGGCAATGGCATGGTTTGCCACCTGAGCGTGTGCACTGAAATTTGAAACCATTACACTTCTGTGGTGTTCCCAGTGGTATTCTTCTGTTATTTCTGCTGCCTGGACTTCTCCCCAACTTACATCGCCCCATCTCCACTTTCTGTCATTCAAGAGTCAGCTCAGTGGCCCCAACTTCTGGGGTGAGAGTACCCCTCCATGCTCCGATGGCACCTGGGTGCCCACTTCCATCCGACTTACTGTGTTGGGTTGGGATGGCACCCACCTGTCTCCCGGTGTGCATTCTCTTTCTCCCTATGCCCCATCACGAGCCTGAAACCTGGAAGCAGAGCAGCTGAAACACAGTTGACATCTGGCAGTTAGGAAGGAGCCCAAACTCCCGAGTCATATTTGAGCGCCACCATTTCTTGACTGTGTGGCCTCAAGCACATTATTTAACTTCTCTGTGTTTTGTTCTTCATCTGTAAAATGGGGGATACTAAAAGCACTTACCTCATAACACTGTTGTGAGGATTAAATGAAATAATACCTATAAAGCAGTAACAGTACCAGGCATATAGTAAGCGCTCAATAAATGTTGCTATCATTATTAAGGCATGGTAGATATTGATACATTTTTTATTGAAAGAATAAGTGAGTAAAGGGAAGAATAAAATCTGATGTGAAAGGAACCAGAACATGTGTCAGCCTGTTTTTCAATGCCTCTTCTGCCAGGCCAACTTGAGTCTATCTCTGGTGAATTGCATAAGTTCTCTGAGCCAATTTTCAGGCCATGTACAAGGAGGAGTGAGGACAGACAAGCAGTGGTTTCCTGGGGGTGCCTGGAACCTGACAGAGCCGTCTGGCCAGTCTGATCAATGAGGATCAAAGGAAGGCTGCCTCTCCATGAGAAGGACAGTATTACTCATGACCTCTCCCTGCTCTCTCACTCCTGGTACCTCCCAAATTAAGTATCTACGTACAAGACCTTGTCTCCAGCTCTGCCTTTATTGATAAAGCTGAGACACAGATTGATAAAGGAGAAGTATGTAAATATGATTGTGTTAATCAGCGTTCTCCAGAGAAACAGAACCACTAGGAGACATAGGAGTGCCATGATCTTCCATCTGCAAGCTGGAGACTCAGGAAGGCTGGCGGTGTAGTTCCAGTCTGAGTCCACAGGCCTGAGAATCAGGAACAACAATGGTATAAGTTCCAGTTCAAGGGCGGGAGAAGACTGATGTCCCAGCTCAAACCTTCAGGCAGAGAGAGAGAGAGAGAGAGAGACAGAGAATTCAACTTTCCTCGGCATTTTTGTTCTATTCAGGCCCTCAGTGGGTTGGATGAGGCCCACACACAACAGGGAGGGCAATCTGCTTTACTCAGCCCATAGTTCAACTGCTAATCTCTTCCAGAAACACTTTTACAGACACCCTCAGAAATAACGTTTAGCCAGCGATCTGGGCACCTCATGACCTGGTCAAGTTGACCTATTTAACAGCCTAACTAATGATCACAATTATTAATACAGTTATGGGATATTGACGTATTTATGAAATGTGTATACCACTTTCAACTGTTCTTTGATAAGCAGGCCTGTCTTCTGATATGAGTTTATGGCCTTTCTGATTTCTTGGTTTTAAATAGCTGTTCTTTTACAAACTGGCAATGATGATAGATAGTAGTCTCTTAAAAAATCTTGACTTGTCAAAATTAAAAAATCCATAACCCTACTTGGGTCTCTTGTATTTCTAAAACATTTAACTTTGAAGGGATATCCAAAAGACAGAACTCTTGGTTTGAGATTTGGGGGCCAAAGGGTATGGTGATGGACCCTGCGATGAGAAGCAGAGCCATGAGGTGGTGATGCTGGCCCGTCAATTTTGTGGCTCTTGTTCGTGGAGAAACAGGCTAAAACAGCTTCAAAGTTGGTTTTGGCCAATGAAGAGGTAGATTTAGAGTGACAACTGGGCTTTTCCGTTTTATTTTCAAGACCTGGTTGGTTTTATATCTTGGCTGTATCCTGGCAAATACTTGCACTTTTGTCCCAAGGTTTGCATGGCAAAGATGGTCCTACAGCAAAATATCAGCTCCCCTAATGTATGAAAAATGTCTGCTCACGTTAGCCAAGCTCAATTGTCCCCCACCTATGCTGACATTTTCCTGTGGACGTTCTGATTTCTTAGTTACTTTGGGGTAGCTGAAATTCTCTAGTAGGAAAGAATGAATTTAATTAGTCTTATGTATTTCAATTTTTCATTATACAAATAATATATGAAGCAGTACCTTTATAAAACATTAATTAATTAAAAGTTATATATGGATCAAGCTAAAGGCTCCTTTAACCACAGCCCCACATATATCTGTCGCTGTAGAAAAAATATTCTTTTCTTTTTGTTTTGTGTGTTTAAAGAAAATGGTATAATATGCACCTCATTCTGCAGCCTCCTCTTTTCACCCAAAACCATATGGGAGATACTTCTGTAACAATTTGCTTGGATCTACTCCATTCTTTGTCACTCTGACATGTTACTATGAATAAACTACGTCTTGTTGAACCATTCTTCTTTTGGTGCACGTTTGGGTTGTCGCCATTTTTTGCTATTACAATATTATGAAGAATATTCTTATACATGTTTCTTTTTGCATCTGTGTGAAGGTATCTCCTGGGCAGATACTAATAAACAGAATTGCTGAGTCATAGAAAATGCTCATTTGAGAAATTCAACAGGTATTTTCAATTTGTTCTCCAAAAGTTGTGCTTCAGTACCGTATGAGTGGATTCATTTTTCCATGTAACCAACACCTGAAACAAACTTTGTAAATGTTTGTCAATCTGATATCTAAGGCATGTCTCTTTGTTGATTTATTTTGTATTTCTGTCATCTCTGGGAAGGTTGAACACTTCTTGGTTACTGGCATTTCATATTTCCTCCACTGAGAATTGTTTGGCTGTTCGTGTCCTTTGCCACACTTCCACTGGATGGTTTGTCTCTCATTAGTTTACAGGAGTTCTTCATATAGTCTGCAGAGAAACCCTTGATTACATGTTGGAGTGTTTTCTTCTGTTTTTTTACTTAATTTACGGTGCCTTTGGTCTTACAAAGTTGTATTTTGCTGTAGTTAGTTTTATGAATCTTGTCGACTAGAGTTCTGCTTTCTGAGTCTCGTTTAGCAAGACTGTCTATTATCCAAGATATAAAGATGTTCTATAATCTTTTTAAAACAATCTAATACTTTTAATATTCATTCAACTTTTATTGTTTATTATATTCAGATTTGGAGTTGATTTTTAAGGAGTGGTGTGAGACCAAATAGAATATTTATTAATATTTTGTCAAATGAATATCTGATTGTCCCAAAATAATTTATTGACTATTACCAGACTTTATTAACATACATAGTGAATAGTTATGTCAAGTGCTGGTAGATCAAGTAAATCACAGACTGACAAATGACTGTAGGATTTAGCAATGTGGTGGTCACTTGTGACCGTGGAAAAAAGAGTTGTAGTGGGGTGGTGGGGGTTCATTGGAATGGGTTCAAGAGAGAATGAGAGAAATCAGAGATGGTGAGTACACACAGCCATTCCTGAGGTCAATCAGTTGTTCTTTTAAACCAATCAGAAGATGTTTTTGACATTTTTAACAAATGGCTCAAAACCATGAAACTCTTCATGTAGATTTTAAAGCAGATTAGAAAGCCTTCCATGTTGAAGTTCTGAAGTATGAGTTTCATACACTCATTGTTTTTGGCAACAGAACAGAGTCAATCCTCCTTATTCAGTAATTTGATATTCGTGAAATCACCTAGTCACTAACATTTACAGGTGAATCCAAACCCAACACACACTGTGTTTTCCCTGGTAATTCCTGGACGGGTGCAGAGTGGCAGAAAGTGGGAGTTGCCTGAGGCGCACGTTCCCAGCTGAGGTAGAACAAGGTGACACTCTTGTTTCAGCTCTCAGGTCAACAAGTGTCCTTTTCCTGGTCTATTAAATGGTACGTTTTTCACCTTTTTTGCTTCTTGCTGCTGTTTTTCCTCTTTGTAATGATCCGCAAACATAGTGCTGAAGTGCTGTGTAGTGTTCCTAAGCACAGGAAGCCTGTGATGGGCCCTATGTAGAAAACACTTGCGTTAGATGAGCTTCCTCCAGGCATGGGTTATGGATAGTGATATTGGCTGGGAGTTCAAATAATGTGTCTACAGTCCATACTAAATAAGGTCTTTTCAAAAGAGACAACCATAAAACAAGGCTATGCGTTGACAGGTTCCCAAACATGTCACGACCAAAGACTGCAGAAACCTAACCTTGTCCTTCCCCTAGGAGCCCTGGTTCAGTCTGGCTCATGCAGTGTTTGCTAAAAATTAATAGAATGTAACTCTTCCAAATAGGGAGGATCAATGGTAACATGATGGAGATATTTTCAAACCTCTCTTTTAAAAATGATGTCTAAAAAGCAGGTAGTTTCTCAACTAATGGTTGACTTGTCATCTTTACTTTGAAAGGACAGAGTTTTTAACAGCATCTGCTCAGAAGCATATCTTTGATAGACACATAAAAAAATCTCAGCAAATTGGGGACAACTGTTTTCTGCAAGAGAAAATGTGTATAGAATACATATATTAACTTCAAGACAGTAGTTACCTTTGGGGAGGAAAGAGAGAGGAAGGAGAATGGTGTCTTCCACTGTGTAATGTTTCTTAAAAAACGACATCAATAAGGTGTGCTCTGTTAAATCTCAGCAAAGAGTAAATGGTTTCTGTTATCCTATTCTCCTTCTAAGTATATTTAAAATAAATATGTAACTGGGGGCCGGCCCGGTGGCGCAAGCGGTTGGGTGCATGCGCTCCGCTGCGGCGGCCCGGGGTTCGCTGGTTTGGATCCCGGGCGTGCACCGACGCACTGCTTTGGCAAGCCATGCTGTGGCGGCGTCCCATGTAAAGTGGAGGAGAATGGGCACAGATGTTAGCCCAGGGCCGTCTTCCTCGGCAAAAAAAAGAGGAGGATTGGCGGATGTTAGCACAGGGCTGATCTCCTCACAAAAAAAAAATAAATAAATAAATAAATAAATATGTAACTGGAACTGAGATGAAATAACACTAATGTAATAGATGCTATTTGCTGGAGTGCTCCCACCCTCTGATGGACAGCTCGTGATGGGTTGGTGATGTCACTGACACCATCTAAAGGTCAGGACACGTTGTTTACCAGCTGTGGAGCTAGAGAAGGCTCGGTCACCAGCAGCAGAGCCAGAGTTACCTCAACCTACAAAGTTAGAGCCACATAGAAGCAGATCCTGCTCCAGCTGTGGACTAGTGAGAGCTCTGGCACCAGCTCCAGAGCTCAGGTGCAGCCAGCTCCAGAACGAGAGCTCCTCCAGCTCCCACACTCGACCAGCTCCAGAGCACCAGCCATTCCCATCACTCGCTCCCGCACCACATCTGTCAATAAGGCAGAGCTAGAGTCAGTCTCAGGACCGGAGCCAATTCTAGAAGCAGGTCAGGCACCATCGCCTGAGACAGGCCCAGCTCTAGCCCCAGCTCAGGTCCAGCTCCTGAGCCAGTTGCACAGCCAGAGCTGGTGGGATCTCCAGCATCAGCCACAGCAGTGGCTCCGGCACTAGGGCAGCTGCAGCACCACCCACATCGCCAGCAACTAAGGCCCGGCTGGCTCCAGCCCCCACCCAGAGATGTCTTTCCCTTTTCTATGTTTTATGATTTCTTATGTTTTATGTGTTCCAATTCAGATTCAATAAAGTTTAATGTTTTCATCACTTAAAGTTGTACAATTCAGGGCCGGCCATTAACTACATCCTCTATGCTGTGTACCGTCACCGTTATCTAGTTCCAGATCATTGCTTCACCCCACCAGAACCCCTGTACCCATGAAGCAGCCATGCCCCCATATCCACTCCCCCACCCCCTGACAAGCACTGATCTGCTTCCTGTCTCTGTGCATTTCCCTGTCCCTGGTGTGGCTGTCCTGAGCACAGCCAACCCTCCTTTGGCCCCTCCCCTCCATGCTGAAGACCCCTGAGGATGCCAATGTGTTCAGTGCCATGAACCCGATGCCTAGTATGACTTTGACCTGAGGAAGCCCACCGTCACCAAGGGGGTGAGGTCAGGCATGGAGCCAGCTCAACCCTGCTTCACATGAAGAAGAGGGACTCGATATTGCCAAGGGCACCTTCTCCTCAGTCCCTAGTGCTGTTTAGCCACAGGGCCACCCTCCCCAGGGTCTGGCTAGCTGGGGAGATGAGCACGTACAGACTAGAGTGACAAAAACCAGGTGGCCATCTTTTCTGTCCAACCAGCTGGCCCAGGCTACCCAGGAGCAGTTTCACCCTGAACCTCTCATGCTGCAGGCCTGATGCCTGCCAGTCAGCAGGCTGTCCTGGCCTCCCGTGGACCACTGGGAGCCTTAGGTGCCTTCTGCCCTCTAGGGTCCAAAGGACTAGCTGACCTTTGCCAAGGAGTGCTGCCCATGGGCATGAAGCCCTGCCTGCCACTGAGGCACTGCCCTCTGTGCACCTCCCTCACACCTTCCCAGGTGCGGGTCACTAGCATCTGTGACTTCAGGTGCCCCAGAGTCCCCACTCACCCAGGGGGCGTGACCTTTTCAAATGCAGCCCTTCCATCCAGCCTCCAAGCCAATAGGCCCCAACACAGGCTTCAGGACCAGGCACAGCTCCCACTCCAAGTGCTGGGACACCTCAGGTGGGGCCAGGACCTCAGTGGCAGGGACATTGTCCAATGCTCAGCGAGCACTTGGCTGGTTCCTCCAGCTCCAAGGTGGAGGAGAGCAACATGAGTTTTGACCCAGAGGCCCCTGATAGCAAGGAAAAGAAGGTGGCTGCCCTCCCCATTCTCCCTGACAGCCCACTCCCAGTCCCTTCTTGCCCGGGACCAGTGTTCCCGAGCGACACCTACAAAGGGGCCAAGAAGCCCAGGAGCTGGATGCCGGCCTGGGGTGTCCTGCCGGGTCCAGAGACTCTGCTGACCATGCCACCCCCACAGTTATGGAAATCAACCACCCCTGGGCCCCGATGGTCTCTGGTTTCATCTTGGCGTCCAGCAGCACTTCCTCCTCCTCAGCCTCCACCACACCCATGGCAGCTTTGGTCACACACAAGCGTCGTGTCTCAGGCTCTTCAACCACAGCTCCTCGCTGGCCCTCTCCATCCACACGGTGGGCGATGCTGCATCATCCCTGTCCACCTGGAGTAAACAACAGCAACGTGGACAGGAGCGTCTTGTTTAGCCCACTGGTGGGACGTGCCCTTGGTCCCGTCACTCAGAGCTCTCTGAGCACAGACCTGTCCTGAATGGCTACTTTGACATGAAGCCCTCTCTGGGCCCTCCAGGCAGCAGGCCCAGCCCAGGCAGGAGATAGGCGACCCCCACAGTGCCCACTGTACATGGGAGGAAATGGAGGCAGCCTTCTCATCCTGTTGGTTCTTGGGGATCTTGGCTTGAGTGGAGGTGGATAAGGTGTCCACTGAGCTCCCTCCAAATCTAGGATCTAACCGCCTGAGGCTCTGATGAGACTGCTCGTTCAAGTCCAACCAACCTGTAGTGAAGCCCGACTCCTTGCCTGAGTCACGGCCCTGTGTGATCTGGTCCAGACACCGTCCCCAGAGTGCACCCCTCACCGCACCCCACCCTCCCTAAAGCCTTCCTCCCCAAGGACCCTGCCAAGCCCCTGCCCCCTTCAGAGCTCCTAGCCTGCAGTGCCCCTCCCCGGAGCCCCCATCCAGGATGGACTCACCTCTGTGCTGGGCTCACAGGCCACCTCCTCAGGCTCCTGTGCTAGCAGAGCCTTTAGGGTCAGATTGACCTGGGGTCAAACCCACAGCTGGGTCACCTCACAGCCCCGTGACAGGCAAGGTCATGTGGTGTCTTCTCGGAGCCTCAGTTTCCTCCATGAAAAATGGGGTCAGTGACTCTGACATCAGGAGAGTGTGTTGGGATTCAAGCAGGGAGACGAAGCTGCCCAAAGTGCTTGGACTCAGGAGGTCGCCTGGCTGGGGGAGCCCCAATGCAGGACAAGGCCTCGATGGTCAATGCTGGGCTCAATGCTGGTGAAAATCAAGGATTTCTAGTCCCCTGTTCACGTCTGGACTTGGTCACTTAGAGCAGAGTGACCTTGAATGCTGGGACCACTGGTCATCTGTAAAATGGGGTGCAATCACTCAGCACCCAGTGGGCTCCCTAATAACAGTAACTCCCTCCAATAGTTGCCCAGCTGGGCTCCCTTCAGCTCCTCCTACACCCGCCAGGGCTGCAGGTAGGGACTGGCTGGACCTCATGTGGTAGGGAGGGGGTGTAGAGGAGGAGGGAAAAGGGCAGCCTGGCCTTCTCCCTGCCCAGGGTCTGTGTCCACCACTGTCTTCGTGTCCGCAGGACCAGCCATGCATGGAGCTGGACCCTGGGATGGAGTCTGTGAACCAGGACAGTGAGGTCGGTGTATATTCAGTGACCCTCACGTCCCCAGATGTCCAACCTACCCAACTGTGCACCGTGTGGCCCACCTGGCTTCTGTGGCGTGTTCCTGTGACGTAGGGGATGTGAGGGTCACCGAGCAGTTGGCTGGGGAGGGGACAGACGAAAGCAGCCACGTCAAGGGACCGTTGTGTTACACGTGTGTGCTGCGAGCTGTGTCACCCAGAAGTGCTGTCTGCAGGGCCCCTCTGTGTGCCTGACCATGGACAGGAGGCCTGGTTGCCGCACAGGAGAGAGGCCTGTGAGACCGTGAGGGGATCCCTGCCACACTCATGTGGGCGGAGATCCCGGGCCATGTCCATGCTCATCGGGGCTGATGTTGCTCCGTGTCCAACCCTCACAGGACAGTTGGGAAACTGAGGCCAGGAGAAGCAGGGACAGGCCCTGGGGTCACAAGGTGGGCAGAGTCCAGAGGGGAAGAGAGCATTCCAAGCTCTTAGGCCAGCCTCAGCAATTCCAAGGGGTTTGCTTTGGGAATGAGAGCCCCTAATACCCTGGGGGACCCCTGCCAACGCCCTCCCATGTAGGGCCCTTTGCTATACGCATCCCCACGTGGACACACTCACACACACAAGCATACACACACACTCTGAATGCCCAGCCCAGTCTCAGAAGGGAAGTGCTCACTGGGGAGGTGACAGGAGGAAGGAAGAAAGAGGTTGGAGGCAGCTCTGCCATGGGGCATGGGCATCCGGTCCCCTAACAACATGCCCAGGCCCATAGCATGAAGGGGAGAGATGCCAGACTGGTGGGCAGGGGGTCCCCAAGGTACACAGGGGGATGCAGGGGTTGGGGCCATCCCTAGAGCAGCCTGTAGTGAACCAGGTCTGGCGTCCTGTGGCCACCACTCTGGGCACCGGGAACTAGGATGTGACCCCCTAGGGGGAGGGGATACAGCAGAGAAGGCTAGATCTTACGCCTCTGTAAATTGGGCTGCATAGATGGGGTGACTCTAAGGGTCCCACAGGCTTGTAGAAGAGTCTATTGACCTTCGTTCTCCATCCATGACCCACTGTTCTCTGAGTCCTTGTAAAATGCATTCCATTCCCTCGAGGTCTTGCTGAGCAGAAGGCAGCCTGAGAGCTTGGGGACTGGGGCCCCGGGCAGTGCAGAACATGGCAGAGCACTGGTCGACTTGTCTGGGGACCAGGGACAAGGCCATCCTTGTCGGAGCCTCGGGGGCCTCCTTTGGAAGTGAGGTGGAGTCATTGCCCTGGCTGGGGCGAGGAGGCCTTGTGAGTCAACGGGACACGCCAGGGCCAGTGGAGGGAAAGCGGGGAGCAAGAGAGGCTTCTGAGGTCCCTCACGTCCCTCCTGGAGCCCACAGGTCCTGCTCCTTTGCGTCCTCGGCCCTGGTGGAACCACTGCCTTGAAGACCCCAAACAAAGAAAGGTGTGTGTTTTGCTTTCTGCTTTCCTGCCTGGGGCTGCAAGGCTGGGGCTGACCACCAGGGGTGTCCTGTGTCCACTCATGCTCAATGCAGCAAGTGGAGCAGGGAAGGGACGCCCAGGGCTCGTTCTGGGTGTTCCCCTGTCCAAAGCAACAGGCACCTTTGATTACTGGCATCCACGTCCACAACGGGAGCTGCTCAGAGGCGGGAGGGGACCCTGAGATCCTTTCATGATTCTTTCAGCTACTGTGGCCCCAGCACTCACCCTGAGCAGGGCCCATGTTAGTCCTGAGGGCAGTGCTGAAAGCACCCACATGGTCTCTGTCCTCCAGGAGCTCACAGCCTGCAGGTGGAAAGGACAAAATCATGAACAAATCCATGTGAAAAAGAAGAGCAGGTGCTACAGAGCAATGAAGCAGGGTGCTGGAGGAGGGAGGGCCTGGGGCCCCTAGGTGGGTGTAAAGGGCCTCCCTGGGGACATTTGTGCCCTGAGCAGAAGGACAAGAGGAGCCAGCCCTGCATCTGTCTGCAAACAGCGTGCTGGGGGGAAGCTCAAAGGCACAGAGACTTGGAGGCAGAAGAGGATTTGACGAGAGAGGAGGTGAGAAAAGAGCCAGTGTGGCTAGAGTGAGCTGGGGAGGAGAGAAGTGAGGGAGAGAGGATGGCAGGGCCAGACCCAGGCCTGGAAGGAGGTACTAGCTGTCTATGCTGGGTGACAGCATTAGCCTCACTTAGCACTTACGAGACCTATCATTGAGCATCTGACAGTGTCTCTACCAGGGTCCAGGTTCAGGTCAGCTGGGAGGCTCCCCGTCAAGGTCTAGCAGGAGGCTGGGGCTGTGTTCTCAACTGAAGCTCGATAGAGGCAGGAGCCATCTCGGAGATCATTCACAAGTATCGGGGCAGTGGTAGGATTCAGTTTGGATGGGGGGTTTCAGGCCTTTTCTGTCTGTGGGCCGGGACCCTCTGCCAGTTCTTTGCATTAGGGGGTGTCATAGGGAAGGAAGCTCATAATATCTGATATGGCTTCTCCTGAATAGTGGATCAGAGAGACAGAAAGAGGGAGAGAAAGAGAGACAGTGACACACAGAGATAGAAAGATGGGGAGGAGAGACAAAGAGAGTAGACACAGACAGAGACAGGGAGACAAAGAGAGAGACAGAGAGACAGGGAGAGACCAAGAGAGATACAGACAGCCAGAGACACAGAGACAGAGAGAGACAAAGACAGAGAGAGAGAGACAGAGACAGAGAGATAGAATGAACACAGGAGAGACAGAACCACACAGAAGTCACAGACTTTTCATTAAGCTGACCGTGGAAGTGACATCCCATCACTCGGCCCTATTCTATTGGTTAGAAGCCAGCCGCAAAGTCCATTCTCATAGAGGAGCGGGGATTACATAGGATGTGTGCCTAGGAAGTGGGAACGCTGGGAGCCGTTGTGGGGGCTGCCCACCACATAGGCTGAGATGACCACCACTCAGGCACTTGGACCTGAGTCTAAACATAACAGGAGGCCCTGGAGGGTTGCGAGCCAGAAGGAGATGATGTCTGAACGTCATTTCATTTCAACCCTCCCTAGGAACACTGGGAAACAGGCAAGAGGGGAAGTGCCTCTCCCAGACGCCCAGCAGACCCAAGCCTCTTTGCGTTGTATTCTCTGCCACAGCCAGCCCTTTCTGTAATCCTTGCACTGCCAAGTCTGTGCAGGAGCTACGTGTGGGAGCAGCCCACGGGATTCACAGCCTCTGAAGGGATCTCTAGGTCTATACACCTGATGACATCCCTAGGAAGTAGATGCTAGAATGACCCCCACTACACAGAGAGGGACATGAACACAGGAGAGACCCTGAGAGGGGAGGCCCTGAGAGGCGCAGGGTTGTCCAGGGTGACATCACTGGCAAGAAGCAGGAGCGGGACTGAATTCAACTCTGTGTCCTCAAAGCTGAGGCCCTGGTTGCGTCCAGACCTCCCCAGAGGCTGTGGGGTGGACTGTGTCGGTGTGACTGTGTCTGGACAGGGTATGGAGATGGAGAGTGAGTAGTCAGCAGCCCGGGGGGCCCTTAAGAAGGTCTTGTGTGAGGAGGAAGCTTAGGTAAGGAGATCCCAGGAAGTGACCTCACAGAGCCCAATAGAACTTGGAACCCTGGTAACTAGGCACCCACATCCTAAACACAGCCACCAAGTGAGCTCACTTCTCTAGCACTTGTCTAGAAGGAGCAACATGTTTAGTTGCTTCTTCCCAATGACCAGGGGCCGGAGCCCCAGGAAAGCCCCCAAAGACCGATGCAGATGCTGGTGCCCCTCTCATGGCCGACGGCTCTGGTCGTTTACCCGGAGGGATGGAAAGGTAACACCAGGAGGCCCAGGGAAGGACATTCCAAACCAGGCTACCACTGTGGTCCCATCTGGGCAGCCCTACATCCCCTCCCCATGTGTGCCTGGAAGGGCGGGTTCATGTGGGTAGACCACCATGAGCAGGAGCAGTCGGTGAGGTGTTAGAAGCCTTGGGGGGTCGGTCAGGTTCAAAGCTCAGGTCAAGGCCGGCTGGGTGGGATGTGGAGTGCGGGGTGGTGCCCTTCTGCCTGAGGTTTATCCCAAGCCCCTGAGGTGTAGGTCTTTCCTCAGGGGTGGAATAATGTGCAGACACAGGTGTGTGCCTGATCTGGGAGAATTAGGTCCAGAGGGCAGAAGCAGCAGCAAGGACAGCTGGGCAGGGCTCTGATGCCTCTGGGACGGAGCCAGTCACTGTCTTTGCAGAGCTCCACGAAGAAGATCAGCGTGGAGCTGGCGGAAGGGGATATTCCATCCATCTCCCCGATGGGGGCGCCGGTGTCCCACAGGCCTGGACCAGCAGCTACCGGGAGACGGTCTGCAGTGACAGTGATAAAACCCTCAAAGCCACCAGAAGACCCAGCTTCAATCCCGGGAGAACCATCATACCCACCATGTCCTGCAGCAGCGCAGGAGGCAGCTGAGGCCCCAGCATCCCTGCAGGGAGCGCCATCCCCTGCACAGTCTCCTGTAGCAGACCAGGAGGCAGAAGAGGTCCAAACCTCTGTGCAGGGAGGGCCATCCCCTGCACAGCCTCCTGCAGGAGACGAGGAGGCAGCTGAGATCCCTGCCTCCGTGCTGAGACAGACATCTCCTGCACAGACTCCTGCAGGACTCCAAGAGGCAGCTGAGGCCTCAGCCTCTGTGCAGGGAGAGCCATCCCCTGCACAGGCTCCTGCAGGAGAACAGGAGGCAGCTGAGGCCCCAGCCTCTGTGCAAGGAGAGCCATCCCCTGCACAGGCTCCTGCAGGAGAACAGGAGGCAGCTGAGGGCCCAGCCTCTGTGCAGGGAGAGCCATCCCCTGCACTGTCTCCGGCAGGAGACCAGGAGGCAGCTGAGGCCCCAGCCTCTGTGCAGGGAGAGCCATGCCCTGCACAGGCTCCTGTAGGAGAACAGGAGGCAGCTGAGGGCCCAGCCTCTGTGCAGGGAGAGCCATCCCCTGCACAGTCTCCTGCAGGAGACCAGGAGGCAGCTGAGGCCCCAGCCTCTGTGCAGGGAGAGCCATCCCCTGCACAGCCTCCAGCAGGAGAACAGGAGGCAGCTGAGGGCCCAGCCTCTGTGCAGGGAGAGCCATGCCCTGCACAGGCTCCTGCAGGAGAACAGGAGGCAGCTGAGGGCCCAGCCTCTGTGCAGGGAGAGCCATCCCCTGCACTCTCTCTGGCAGGAGAACAGGAGGCAGCTGAGGGCCCAGCCTCTGTGCAGGGAGAGCCATCCCCTGCACAGGCTCCTGTAGGAGAACAGGAGGCAGCTGAGGGCCCAGCCTCTGTGCAGGGAGAGCCATCCCCTGCACAGGCTCCTGTAGGAGAACAGGAGGCAGCTGAGGGCCCAGCCTCTGTGCAGGGAGAGCCATCCCCTGCACAGGCTTCTGTAGGAGAACAGGAGGCAGCTGAGGCCCCAACCTCCGTGCAGGGAGAGCCATCCCCTGCACTGTCTCTGGCAGGAGACAGGGAGGCAGCTGAGGCCCCAGCCTCTGTGCAGGGAGAGCCATCCCCTGCACAGGCTCCTGCAGGAGAACAGGAGGCAGCTGAGGGCCCAGCCTCCGTGCAGGGAGAGCCATCCCCTGCACAGTCTCCTGCAGGAGACCAGGAGGCAGCTGAGGCCCCAGCCTCTGTGCAGGGAGAGCCATCCCCTGCACAGTCTCCTGCAGGAGACAGGGAGGCAGCTGAGGCTCCAGCCTCTGTGCAGGGAGAGCCATCCCCTGCACAGCCTCCAGCAGGAGAACAGGAGGCAGCTGAGGGCCCAGCCTCTGTGCAGGGAGAGCCATCCGTTGCACAGGCGCCTGCAGGAGACAGGGAGGCAGCTGAGGCCAATCTCTGCGGCCTGGGAGAGCTGGCTCGGGAACCTCCCTCATTAGCACCTCCAGTCCCACCTGTTCCACCTACTCCCTTACCACAAATATCCTTCCCCATCCTCCTAATTGTGTTTCTCTATTTCTTGGTTTCTTTCATTGCTTTTTTTTTATTGTTTATATCTTGATTATTTAAAATAAATTTCACTTTCATCTTTTAACAGTTTAATGTTTTTCATTTTACATTGTACACTTCCTGAGCATTAAGTACATTCACAATGCTGTGCAGCCATCACCACTGTATGGGTTTAGAATATTTCATTCTCCAAAAGAACACCCTGTTCTAAAAGCACTCACTCCCACTTTCTCCCTCAGGCCCTGGCAACCCCTAATCTGTTTTCTGTCACTGTTTCCTTTTTTTTTTTTAAATCTGTTCAGGATGTTTCCTATAAGTGAAATCATGCCATAGGTGGCCATGTGTTTTTTGCCCATTTATTTTCGCACGGCCTGATAGGTTTTCCTTTTCTGTTTTTATTTGAAATAGAATTTCTCTAATTTGATAGGAAAATCCCAGATGGAGTCTAGATTTGATGTATCAAAGCCCTTTTGGTAAATATGTGCATAATCTTGGGGTACAGACTGCTGTTCTACGTGGGACACCAGAGCCAGAAGCCACACACGAAACGCGTTGCTCTTCCTGCGGCCTAAACAAAAACAAGAAAGGGTAGAAAGCTGGAAAGACAAACCAAGAGGCAGCTGAGGCCTCAGCCTCCAAGCAAGGAGAGCCATCCCCTGCACTGGCTCCTGAAGGAGAACAGGAGGCAGCTGAGGCCCCAACCTCCGTGCAGGGAGAGCCATCTCCTGCATAGGCTCCTGCAGGAGACCAGGAGGCAGCTGAGGGCCCAGCCTCTGTGCAGGGAGAGCCATCCCCTGCACAGGCTCCTGCAGGAGACAGGGAGGCAGCTGAGGCTACAGCCTCTGTGCAGGGAGAGCCATCCCCTGCACAGGCTCCTGCAGGAGATCAGGAGGCAGCTGAGGGCCCAGCCTCTGTGCAGGGAGAGTCAAGCCCTGCACAGGCGCCTGCATGAGACAGAGAGGCAGCTGAGGCCAAATTCTGAGGCCTGTGAGAGCTGGCTCGGGAACCTCCCTCATTAGCACCTCCAGTCCCACCTGTTCCACCTGCTCCCTTACCACAAATTTCCTTCCCCATCCTCCTAATTGTGTTTCTCTATTTCATGGTTCCTTTCATTGCTTTTTTTTATTGTTTATATCTTGATTATTTAAAATAAATTTCACTTTCGTCTTTGAACACTTTACTGTTTTTCATTTTAAATTGTACACTTCCTGAGCATTAAGTACATTCACAATGCTGTGCAGCCATCACCGCTGTATGCGTTTAGAATATTTCATTCTCCAAAAGAACACCCTGTTCAAAAAGCACTCACTCCCACTTTCTCCCTCAGGCCCTGGCAACCCCTAATCTGTTTTCTGTCACTGTTTTGTTTTTTTTTTTAATCTGTTCTGCATGTTTCTTATAAGTGAAATCATGCCGTAGGTGGCCATGTGTGTCTGCCCATTTCTTTTCAAACGGCCTGATAGGTTTTCCTTTTCTGTTTTTATTTGAAATAGAATTTCTCTAATTTGATAGGAAAATCCCAGATGGAGTCTAGATTTGATGTATCAAAGAAAGCCCTTCTGGTAAATATGTGCATAATCTTGGGGTACAGACTGCTGTTCTAAGTGGGACACCAGAGCCAGAAGCCACACACGAAACGCGTTGCTCTTCCTGCGGCCAAAACAAAAACAAGAAAGGGTAGAAAGCTGGAAAGACAAACCACAAACCGGAATGTATTCCTCATGACACAAGGCCAGGGAAAGGTTACGCATCCTTGTGGTCCAAAAAAACGCTCAAAAGTCAGAATTTTAAAAAGAGATAAAGAGCAAACACATTCAACGCCAACGAGAGGTGATACACAGGGGCAGCGTGTGTCAGAGATGCGCGAGCTCCCCGAGGAGGAGACGTGCACATGGAGACACTGTGGAGAGGGCACTGGGCCCCATCAGACGGGCTGGGTTCCAGTGTGGTGACGACCAGACCTGGTGACAATGTGAGGAAGCAGAGGCCCCAGTAGACCCCTAGAGACAAGTGTGAAAGGACACTCCTCTCTGGAGACCAACCTGCAGGACCCATCGCAGTCCCCAGGGGCACGCCTGTGCTGGCGGTACTGATCCCAGGACTTCATCCCACAGAAATTCCTGCCCAACTTTTCAAAGATGTATTTTCCAGACTATTCATCACAGCACTGGTTGCAATAGCAAGCAATTGGAAGGAACGCTACTGTCCATGGCGAGGCGATGGGATCCATCCGTCCCATCTGTAAGACCACTAATATGTGATATCAGCCGGGAGACATGCATCTAGGAACATGAATCTGTGTGTGAGAGAGAGACAGAGACAGACAGAGAAAGAGAGAGACAGAGCCAGAGAGATACGTACCAAATCATCCATGGGGTTCACCTCTGGGGATGGGAATTGCCACTCGCTTCTCTTCTCCTTTAGAGGCCTGCGTGATGTTTCAACTTGATAGAATGTGCCTCTATT
The DNA here is from genome assembly GCF_020826845.1 of Diceros bicornis minor. Taxonomy (NCBI): domain Eukaryota; kingdom Metazoa; phylum Chordata; class Mammalia; order Perissodactyla; family Rhinocerotidae; genus Diceros; species Diceros bicornis. Next base: position 1,239,642 of record NW_026690930.1, on the reverse strand, counting down.
CCTCTTATAATTCTAACAAGATTAAAATCACATGTTAATGTTATCCATTTATCACTCATCTTTGGACTGAAGTACATTATTTCGTTTTTCTTTGTAAAGGTTTTTATTACAAAGACAATGTACGTTAATTACAGTAAAAGAATGAATTCTAAGGGAATTAAGAATTAAGTGGAAACTGAGGAGTGCCCTTAACAGGCAGTGTTCACCGTTTCAGTCCTTTGCCTTTGTATGCACGTGTGTGTGCACGTGTGTGCATGTGCCCATTCAGCTGTGTGCATCTGTATGCACATGGGTATGTCTATGTGCAAGTGTGTGTGGGTGTGCACTTGCGGCTATCGTGTGGGAAGGACTGCAGGGAGTGTGCTCTTCTGGAACCTGATTTCCCCAGGGCTGGACCCTGGCCAGTCAATCCTCTTCCTCCTCTGCGTCGGCCTCAGAATTGCCTAAGAGCCTCTGCTGGGCAACACGGATCATTTCTGATTTCTCACTCCCGTCATCGTGCTGAAAGGAACACCTGCATCCATAAATCTCTACTTCTTTAGGACCGATCCCTAGAGGCGGAGATTCTGGCTCATAATGTAAACGTGATGTTAAGGTGTTGGTCACAGTCTCTGACCCCCAAGGTCTCCTTCTACCCTGTGATCTTGTTTGGGAACAGGGAGTCCAGAGACCCTGAAGCAGAGACCTGAGGGAGGGAGGGAGAAGGAGGAGCAGCTAGGATGCAGGGGATGAAGGTACCTGGGGTGACCTGCCCAGCTGGAAGGCCTCGCTCCTGTTGCTTCTGTCCCTCCCACTCCCCTCACCCCTGGCCCCGCCCCTAACACACCTGACCCCGCTTTGGCCTTGCCCATGCCCCTCCTGCTCCCTAACTCACCTGAGCTGAGCAGCCTGGCCTGCCATCCAGGACAGATGATGATGAGGGTCTGGACACTCCTGCCTGCTCCCTCTCCCTCCAAGCAGAGAGCCCCATCCTCAGTCAGGAAAGTACATCTAGGTCAGTGCAGTGAGTCACAGGGACCTCCTTGAACATGCTCCCTCCAGGGGGAGTTCTTAGTTGCAACAGCAGGACCCACTTGAGCTTGTGTGAGCAGAAGTGACTCTTACAAGACAGAGTGGAGGTGTCATAGAAGGTGCCAGAAGGTCAGAGCACGGGGCTAGAGGCTTTGGAGAAGGTCATCATGCCCAAAGCACACCTCAGGGTTTTCCAGGAGTGATGGCTGCCTCAGGCACTGTGCCAGCCCCAGCCCACATATCCAGCACATTCAGCCTCTGCGATGGAGGGGCCCTGCTCAGTGGGGATGAGGGAGAGAGCCCTGGTGACCTCGGAGAGGCACTGCCATTGGAGCCTCGGTTTCCTCACCTGTGAAGTGGGGTGGCAGCTGACCTTTCATGGTGGTGTCAGACAAGTTCGCTGAGGCTGCACCTGGAGTGCCCTGCACCTTCTCAGATCTCAACAGCTGCTAGCTCTAATGAAGAGGAATCAAGAGAGGAGAGATGGGGCTGGGTCCTGGATCCCCACCTGGCTGGCTGACTGCCGTGGGACGAGATGGGGTGGAGAAAGGCATTTCAGAGGAACAGCGGAGTCGGAGCGAGTAGGGCATGCCTGGTGGGAGATCAGAGTGGGCAGAGGCGAAGGGCCCCAGGGGGCTCTGAGTGGGGTGACATCAGCAGGAACAGCTCACGGTGATGAGCACTTACCGGGGCCTCTGTTCTCCTCTTGAGCTATCTCCTTGAATCCTCCCCACAACTCCTTGGGGGAGGAGCAATTATTGTCTTCATTTCACTGATGAGGAAACTGAGGCTCAAAGAGACTTGCCCCCTCTGTGCCCTGCAGAGTGGCAGAGCCGGGATTTGAACCCAGTGCTTCTTAGACCCCTTGGGCCTGCCTGAGAAGGGCTCCCCCATGCTGAGAGAGGGACCTCTTTTCCCTAAAGTTCTGAGAACTTTTGGTCCTGATGCCCAGAGAGACCTCACTCTGCGGGGGGATAGGCTGGTCCTTGGTACTGGGAGAGCCCACAGCGCCCACAGCTGGCCATTCCCCGGCCACCATACCCAGCCCCAGGCAGACGGAGTGGCCCTGTCCCTTTAGTTCAGTGATGGCTGGAGGCCAGAAGGGTGCAGGCCCCAGGGAGGCCAGGACCCCTGAGCCCGAGGAGGCCACAGTGCAGGACAGTGGTTTGGAATGATCCAAAGTCAGAGAAACAGGGGTCCTAGTCCCTGCTCAGCCTCTTTCTAGCTGGTGATGCAGGTGAGGCTCTCAGCCTCAGTTTCCCCATCTGTACAATGAGGAAATAACTTGGCCTCCTGATGGGCTGTTGGGAGACTTCCCTGAGGAATTGCTTGAGCATCTCTAGCCTGGTGCCCGGAGCGTGTTAAGAGCCCCCTGCCAGGCTATCACAGTGGTCCTCCAGGGCACAGGGTCTGGGAAGTCCCTCCTCAGGTTCCCTTCCTGCTGCCCTGCTCCCGGGAACATTCAGCATTGTTTGAGGAGGAGCTGAAGAAGATCCAGGACCACACTGTGTTGCAGGTGATGGAGGCTCAGCGCTGGGAGGACAGCTGGACATGCTCCATGCCACCGTCCAGGGCTTGTTGTGCTGTGACCCCCTGTGAGCCCCCCACAGATAAAGGCTCCTCCTGTGTGGATCCAGCTTCTGTGGTTTACTCACTTACTGCTTCATTCACCCAGTCATTCCTTCACTCATTCCTTCACTCAATCACTCCTGCACTCATGTACTCATTCATGCATTCGTTCATTGTTTCACTCACTCATTCAGCCAATACGTTCTGGTCCCTGCCATGGGCCGAGCACTGTAACTTCACCAGTGAGTATGACCCCACGTGGTCCCTGCCCACCTGGAGCTCACATCCACTGTGTGACCTGAAAGAGGGCTGTCCCTCGGGTTAGCAGGGGTGATGAGCACCAGGAATCCGCTTCTGAAAGTAGAGGCCACCCATGCAAAGAAAAGAACGGAGAAAACCCATGCTTGGCACTTCATCGACAAAAAAAAATAATTAAAAGTTAAGAAAAATAAAGATATCCTACACTTAACAAAATGTGGGTTCTAATCACAAGTGTGCACTCATTCCTACAGCCAATGAGAAGTAATCCAGAGTGGACTGGGTGTTTGTAACACATTCTTCCGGCCAATAATAGCATTTCAGTAAACATGTTCCAGGGCCTCATGATTTTCCTAAGGCCTCTGTGATCCTCCAACACTTAAATCTTTCTCCTTGGAAGTCTCTGTCCTGTCACCCTCCTTGTCGAATGGCTCTTCCACTGTCCGGGGGCCTACCCTGCACGGCCACACTAGTCAGCGACTCTCCATGTTGTGTGGACAGGCTGCCCGCGTTCCTCCCGCAGCCTCACGAGCTCCTGTTGCTTTGGCAAGGTTGGGGTTTTCCCTGGGTGATCAGCGGGCGTCCTTCTTTGCAGCGGTGTGCCTCTCTGCACGCTGCGTCTCCTCTGGCGACTCCGGGAGGCAGGCCTGTGTCCCCATCTCACAGGTGAGGAAGCTCAAGTCCAGAAAGCTGGACAACCTGCTCCACGTCACAGCCAGCGTGCAGCCTCCGCAGAGTCTGGGCCCAGAGCAGACCAGGACGTAGGGTGAGTGGTTTGTCTGCAGGTGAGGGAGGAGGCCCGAGGGAGGCCATGGGGAAGGGAGCCTGGAGGAGGAGCGCCAGTGCGGGGCCTGACGCGGGAGCACTGAGGTGAGCATCCAGCCTAGTCCTGCTGGGAGACGAGATCCCACCCGGACTGGCTGTGTGCCCGTGGGTAGAGGGTTTACCCCGGGTCATGAAGGCTTCTGTGCTACAGGCTGGCACAGGCTCGCAGCAGAGGAAGCTCCCGCTGCAGGAGAGAGCCCTCAGGCAGAGAGTGGATGCAGGTGCTCCAGGGGGACACTGTGGGCCTGCCGGGGACTGGCTCCCAGGGACTGCAGGGACTCAAGTGGGCTGAGGGAACTGAAGGGCAGCAGCAGCAACGTCTGCAGCGGGGGTCTGCACACATGTCCCACACGTATGCCCCCAGAAAGGCTGCTCTGCATGGCATTTCTCCTCCCACATGCGTAGTTGCCCCAAACCGCCCCTCCACTCCACACTCCCAACTCCTTTCCACTCGTCTCAGGTTACTAGAAATTCAGAATATTTTAGTTGGTGTTGGAGCACAGAGACTTTTGTTTGTCCTGCCCATGTTCTAACATTGCTGGCTTTTTAAAGATCTCAGGGCTTTGACTCCAAAAGAGCAAGATGATGAGGATCCCAGAGAGCTTTCTGGAAGCAAGACTTTATGCTTTGCAATACTGCCATCCCACCAGCTCTTCTCAAAATCCCTCCAGGACACAGACTCACAATCTTGGGTCCTCAGATTGCTGAAAGGATGTGCCTTCAGAAAGTGATCGGCGTGGGTCGGCAGGACGCACCGAATGGTTGAGTGAGGAATTCAGCCAATCCTCTTCCCGGAAAGCCATGATCACACCGGACGTGCTGTCAGAAAACAACCTCTGGGAAGAGACCGAAGACATACAACCAACTGAGGAGCATGTGAAGCTGAGGGAAGAACAGTGAGAGTCGTGGTGTTTTTGCCCAGGGCAGGTCCCGTCCCCACCCCCTCAGTGTGACGGCCCTGTGAGCGGCGCAAGCCTGAATGGGGGTGGCTTCACTGTCAGAGGTTGCCCACTTGATGTCGCCATGCGTGGGCAAAGCCCGGCCCCTAAGCATTCCTGCAAACAGTAGCCATCTCAGTGGCAAGCTGACGTGGAAGGTCAACTTTGCAGCCGCCTGAGGTTGGATCTAGAACAGAGCAGCGAATCAGCCAGGAAGGTGAGACGGACAACCACACGATGAGACAGACACAGCGGCCTTGATGGGCTGCACGTAACCCCAGGGGGTCTGGAAGGTGGTGTGCTTGTGCAGGCCTGTGCTCAATCAGGTGAGACCAGGAAGATGGGCATTGTGGGGATGCTTAGAGACCTGCCACCAGCCTAGGCCCTGCCCCCAGGGGTTGCTGCCTCCCAGGAAGTCCAAGTTGACTGAGGGGACAATGCCCAGCCCTGTCGAAGGTCCCTGTCCACTCTGGGGCTCCCATGGAGAGAGGCCTTCCCACCTGGAAACTTCTCCCCAGGTCTTCTTCAGAGGCTGAAACGAGGTGCTCTCAGAGCAGAGAAGATGGTGAGCAGTGAGGAGAGGCTCCTGAGGAGTCGGCCCTCCTGGGGAAGGAAGCAAATGAGCTGGGAGGGTGGAGTGGTCCCTGCTTGCTCTGGCCTCAGCCCCCTCAGTGTACATCTCCCTCCTGGAGGGGACAGGAGCCCAGGGAACCCGGGAGAGCACACCCGGGCCGCGATGAGCAACACTCCCAAGGAGGAGGATCTGAGCTCAACGCAGGATCAGCCCAGGTAGGAAGGGAGCATTTCGCCACCAGGACACTCGAGTCAAGGTCAGCGTGCCCCTGCAGGGACGATCTCCCTGCCTGTTCTATACGTCCCTGTGGTCCACTGACTGCTTAGGGACTGGCTTCTGACCAGCAGACCCAGCACAAGTGACAGGACGACCCTTCCCAGATTCCATCACCAAGGCTGTCATTCTCTCTCACTCGCTCTCTTGTGTTCCCTCTTCCCTCTCCCCTTGTTCCCCTCTCTCAGTCTGTCTAACCCCTGGACCTGGGGACATACATGGACGTCCTGAGCTCCCCTATGCAGAGGCCCACGCAGAAGAAAACCAAGGGAGTGCCCTGGCCAACAGACAGAAAGGAGCCAGGCTCTCAGTGAAGCTGATCCTGACCGAGCCCACAGGAGTAAGCTTGACAGCACATCTCACCCTGGTCCAGCCTCAGTGGAGGCCACAGCCCCAACCTGGAAGTCGTCATGAGCAGAGGCTCCAGCTCAGTTGTGCAGGATTCCTGGTCCACAGAGATGGAGAGAGAGTGAATATTTGCAGTTTACAGATGCAGGGTGGGGAGCAGTGTTGTCAGAGAGGAGGAGACAACTCACACCATCTCCCAGTTCCCAGGTCTGGCCTGCCCTTCTCCCTCCTCTCCCCTCCAGGTTCTCTGCAGCCACAGTGCCCACCTCTCTAACCTCCTCTGGCCAAACTCACTTCTGCCTGGGTGTCTCCACACCAGCAGTGCCTTCTCCCTGGCACGCTGATCACAGGTGAGTGCAGCGCTGGGTCCTCATGTCATTCTGGTCACAGCAAATGTCACCTCAGTCAGGCCTTTCAGACCCTCCTACCCAGTGAGACCCCAGCCCTCCCTGCAGGACTCTCTTTATTTTCATTCCAGTTCATGCTCTTCTCTTTCACGTGTCTCTGATTTTGTGCTTTTGTCCATCTGCCTCCAGACTGAGCTCCTGGTGGGCAGGGACCACTGGGTAGATTTCAGCATCACCCTTGGGCCCACCAGGGCTCCCGGCCCAGGGTGATGGCTTGGCACATAGCTGCCGAATGAACAAATAGGGGCATCTTGGATCCCTCCTTCCTGCTTTTGCTCCACTCAGTCGGTGAAGAGGAACACTAGTAATAGGAAGTGCAAGTGAGTCCTGAGGCAGGCGGAGGGTCAGCATGACGTCTGCATGAATCCTCCTTTCTCCAAATTGCTCCAGCAAAGCTCAGTGGGGACCACTGACACAGGAGGCTGCCACCTGATGGCCAGCATAGGAACTGCAGCCTCACGCAGGGACAGCACAGCACCAGGCAGGCATGTATTTCTGGTGGAGAAATGCCTATCCAAATGCATTGCCCATTTTTCATTGTGCTATTTGTATTTTATTGTTGAGAGGGGAGAATGTATTATATATTCTCAATAGTAGACCTTTATCAGATATGTAAAGATCTGTAAACATATTCTCCCCTTCTGTGAGTTGTCTTTTCGCTTTCTTGATCGTGTCTTTCAACGCACTCAAGTTTTACTTTTCATGAAGTTTAATTGATCTGTTTTCCCTTTGGTTGCTTATGTGTTGGGTGCCACAATTACAAAAACATTGCCTAATCCAGGGCCATGTTTTCTTCCAAGAGTTTTATAGTTTTAGGTCTTACATTTACATCTTTGATGGTAAGAAGATGTAACATTTTTGTATATGGTGTGAGGTAGGGGTTCACCTTTATTCTTTCACATGTGGATATCCACCTGTCCCAGCACTACTTGTTGAAAAGATTATTCCTTCCTCATTGTCTTGGCATCTCAAATAATTCTAGAATCTGTGGTTGTTGCAGGTGGTGTGACTTACAGTTCCTTAGAATTTTTCTTTACATGAAGGTTGCTTTTCTCTGGCCTTGTGGACTTTCACCCACTGCATATGTAGACTGATCATTAGCGAAATAATCATATCAGGTATTTGGACTAGTTTTTTCTTTGCTTGCGGTGGGTATGTAAGTCCACACCCTGTTACTCCCTGATGGCTGGGTGGACCACATTGCACCATTGTTCTGGCCTGGATTATCGCTGTATCCTTCTAACTGGTTTCTCTGTCTCTATATTTGACCCGCAATCTATCCTCAATGCACCAATTGGAGTGACCCTTTAAAACCAGATGTCACACCCTGACATTGTGAAATCTCTCAAGGGGCTCTCCATTTCTCTCAGGGGGAAAGTTCAAGTCCTTATGATGGACCTCAAGCCCAATACAGTTGGTCCCACACTCTCTCTGACATCATCTTTGGCCAGTCATCCCCTGTACCATTTGCTCCAGTCCCTCTGCCCTCCATTATGCTCCTGGTACATGTCAGGCACTCTCCCACCTGTAGACTTGTACTCTATGTTCCTTCTACTTGGAATCCTCTTCCACATGATGATTTCATGCCTCATCTTCTTCACTATCTTTAATTCTGTGTTCAAATGTCATCTTGGTGAGGCTGTATTGACCATGTCATTTAAAATATAAACTATCCTCTTGTCCTGACACTCCCTATACAATTTGTTCCCCTTTCATTTTTCCCCTTAGCACTAACACCCTATAAAATAATATATAATGATAAGAATCAGTGTTCAATCAGGACACGGAAACCAACCAATAGATTGAGCAGGGACAGTTTATATAATGAACAATTAACCATAAACCTTTAAAGGGAACTATAGAGAATAGCCCAGAATTACAGTAGAGTAGTTAAGAAAGAAACAAATTTGGGAGAGGACCCCCTCGCCAAGGCTGCCTTCAGGTCTTGTTGGAGAAGGAATGATTGCAGCACAGGGATGGTGGAGAAGATTGTCATGTTTCCCAAGGCCAGTACCGGTCCCTGGTCAGGGCAGAGCTCAGCAGGTAGGGAACAGCAGGCTGAGATTGCCAAACAGGAAAGCCCTGCCCCATCCCAGGGGCAGGTATGCTGAGGCTCGGATGCCTACTGGATTCACTGGGATTCCACTTGCAGTGGTGCCACTCATTCTCCTTATTAAGCTATCCAAGGGGATCCACTGAATCCACTGTGGATCACCCACTGTGGGTGAGTCCATGTAGACACCCCTGAATTGTGCCACTGCTGGTTGTACTACAGGAGAAAGAAAAAGAAAAGAATGGAAGCACCCTGGAATTAGGATGGAAGGCCCTTTGTCCTAAACCTTCTCTGACAAAAGCTTAACCCCTGCCAGGTGCAAAAGAGAAATGTCTACTGGGTGCAGCTCCATTATTGCAGAACAGACAATAGAGGCCAACACTCTGATGTTGTTACACAGGGGCCATCCATTGATAACTGGCACCATAATTCCCTTATTATTTTATGTATTCCATGCTTTTACTTCCAACTTGCCTCTATTGCTTTATTTGAAGTAAGATTTTGAAGACAGCATATGCTTGTATCAAGGTTTCTAAAAAAAGGTATTTTGACCCCCCAAAATGCCACTATTAGATCAAAACAACAGAAGAATTAAAAGTACAAAGTAGCTGTACTATCAGTATATGCCTTAAGTAAATAGTTTACTGTCAAATTCCTCTTATATAAGAAAGCACCATGCAGTTTCATTTTAATGATGTTAGCCTCAATAATCTAGTATAATAATAAACTCCTTTGTAATGAGTAACTATATAAAATGAAGTTACAATAATTTACAATTTACGTCTGTGACATGACCCAACTACTCTCTACAAGCACCACTGAAATCTTGATTGATGCTTGGCTACCTTGTTCTACTAGAACTAACGGGAATATTTCACTGCCAACAAATTCTGTTTACCTACTGTGTAGTTTATAAGGGTTGAATTCTTCTCTACTTGAAAATCACCATTTTCATCTCTCCATATGGATACCTGTTTATTGGCAGATAGCTTTGCAGCCAGTATAGTTTTTTTTCAGGAGAGTCTTATATAAGAAGTCATAAAATATGAGTATAAATAACTTACACTTAGGCAATTTTTCTTTTTCTTTTTTTTTCCCTGCTTGGAAAGATTTGCCCTGAGCTAACATCTGTTGCCAATCTGCCTCTCTTCTTTCTCCCTTCCCAAAGCCCCACTACATAGTTCTATATTCTACGTGTAAATCCTTCTAGTTCTTCTACATGAGCCACTGCCACAGCATAGTCAATGAGAGACGAGTGGTGTGGTTCGCGCCTGGGAACTGAACCTGGGACTCCGAAGCGGAGCGTGCCAAACTTTAACCGCTAGGCCATCAGGGGTTGCTCCAGGAAATTTTTCTAGAAAAATATTGGAATCAAGATGTATGATTTATTTCTAAAAATTTCATAACATACTTTAAAACATGAAATGCTCAACATGTTTAAAAGCACTTTACCACTCAGTTTACCTTAACAAAGATATAGCAAACATTTTGAGAAATATGCTTTCAACAGGAAAGTCCAATTGTAGCTTTATGCTTTTGTAGACCACTCCCAATAACGTGGCTTAAAAAATATAACTGTAAGATTCTCTCAAGAAAATGTATTTCATTTCTATAAAAATCTTTCTTTACAGTGTCTCAATGTTTGTTTCCTACTAAGCTTCTCAATGTTCTTTAGGCTTAACAATATAGTAGAATCAAGCTCCTATAATCTAGCTTTTAATCCCACAATCCGGAAAGCTCTATCTCAAGGTCATCAACGACCTCTTAAATCACCGAATAATATTATTCCCATTTTATAAGTGCGAATACTAGGTTTGAAAGAAGTCAAGTTCATGCCCAATATTGTTTAGCTAGTAAGAGGCAGAGCCTAGATATGACTGACTCCTGCTGTCTGATTCTAAAATCCATAAGCATAACCTCTAGGTATACAGCCAAACATGACACTCTGTATTCTTGCAACAGAATAAATGCATTTGCTTTTTCTTTAATATCTGTAACACGGTTCTTAACTATTCCAATACATTGGTTTCTCCCTTTCTGTAAATGAGAGTGTTCTTCAAAGTACCTTCCTTCTTCTCTGCTCTTCTCTATACATTCCCTCCACTCCCAGTTCTTGAATTCATTTAACAAGCATTTATTTTATTGAGCCCATACAATTCCAGACCCCATGGAAAAACAATGAAAAAAAACCAGTCCCTGGCCTTGAAGGATTTACAGACTACTAGGGGAGAAAGCCCTATAAGCAAGTCCAATACTATTTTCAAAAAAAAAAACAAGTTTGAGTCTGCACAAACACAGAAGGCTATCTATGCCACACAGCATGGGTTTTCAAGCCTTTTCTGAGGAGGACTACAGTTTTTTAAGAAATAGCGTTTAAAATTTCCAAAAGAGCACGCAAGACCTAGAACTTCCCTGATCCACTGTCCCCTTCCCACTACAAGCCATGTTTTTTCTAAGACTCTTAAGAACATCGTTTGAAAACCACTACATTCTAACATCTTAATAGTTTTGCCTTTCATGCCTAGGTCTTTAATCTACCTGGAATGGATTTTTGTGTACGGAGTAAAGTAGGCTTCCAATTTGAATTTTTTCCATACTGATATCTAATAGTCCCAGGACCACTTAAAGAAACGCCCCTCCTTTGCCCTCTGCTCTGTAAGAGCACTTCTATTAAAAGAAATCAAGTTTCTGGATACACGTGGAAGTGGATTTGGGTTCTCTACTGTTTTCCACTGGTCTAACACTGTGCTAATACCAAAGTGCTTTAGTTACTATAGCTTTATATATAATAAATCAGGATATCTCATAGATCAAGTCTTCTCACCTTGACCTGCTGCTTAAAAAATATCTTGGCTATTCTTAGTCCTTTGTATTTCCATATGTATTTTAGAAATCACACGTAATTTTGAGCTCTGTAATTTCCTGGTAAACTGGTAAAATACCCACAAAACAAATCTAGATCAGTGTTTCTCGACCGGGGCAATTTTAACACCCCCACCTCCCACCCCAGGGACATTCAGCAACGTCTGGAAACATTTTTGGTTGTCACAAAGTGGGGGGTAGGTACTACTGGCCTCTAGTGGGTTGAGGCCTGGGAGATGCTGCTAAGCATCCCACAGTGCACAGGACAGCTGCCACAACAAAGAATTATCCCATTCAAATTTTAATAGTGCCACTTTTGAGAAACCCTGTCCCAAATAAATCAAGGGGCAAATTTGCATGGGCCCATTAAAGGCCAGGGAACGTCTACCAAAAACAATAATTTAGTTTTAGAAAAACTGAACTGCCATGTGCCAAATGAGATTTACCCCAATTCATTAAAAAAAAAATCATATTATTTGCATAGACCAAAAGGCTATCTTCCTCTTCTCTATAGCAGGGACATTTACAGGAAGCTTATTGGAGGGGTTAAGTCTTTAAAATACAAAGTTATAAAGAAACAAGACGTATCCAGAAGATATTTAAAAAAAAAAAAGAAACTCATAGAAATCAGTAAGAAACAACCCAATAGAAATATGGGCAATCTAAATAGGCAATTCACTAAAAGGAATATTCAAATGACCAATAAACATATAAAAAGATGCTCAACCTCATTAGTCACCAGAGAAATACCAATTCAAACTCACGAGAACACCATCCATGCACCAGAATGGCTAAAATTTTAGAAGACTGGACATAGCAAGTGTTAACAAGAATGCTGAACAACGTAATTCCCATATACTACTGGATGTAGGGAAGGGGTTGCATAAACTGGTTCAACCACTTTGGAAAATGTTGGCAGTCTCTACTATAGCTGAACATATCCATACACTATGACCAGCAATGCCATTCCTAGGTATATATCCAACAGAAAATACTTACCTATTTGCAAAAGAATGAACAAGAATGTTCATAAAAGCATTAAAAGCCTAATGTAGAAACCATCCAAATGTCTAATAACTGCAGAACGGATTAATAAACTGTGATATGTTCATAGAAGTAAATAATATACCACAACAAGAACTACTACTATATGCAACAACACAAATGAATCCCCAAAATACAATGGTAAGCAAAAGTACGCAGACTCAAGAGTACAGATATCACTCCATTTCTATAAAGAGGCAAAACTCATCAATGGTGACAGAAGGGAGGATAGCCAATACCTGTGGAGAGAAAGGATAGTGACTAGAAAAGAGCATAAGAAGGGGCTGTAGGGTGTTGGTAATGTCCTATTTTTATCTAGGTGGTAGATACACGAGTGTGTTTACTTTGTGAAAATTCATCAAGCTATACACTTAGGATTTGTATGCTTTTCTGTATTTAGCTTATATCTTACTAAAGAATTTGCTTAAAAATAGAAAGAATCCAACCCTGATTTATCGCATCTGATGCTTCAAGAGACTATTCTAAACAGCCCAAACTCACAATGATGCTAAAATGCAAGTTGTGTATATATTGACAACTGATTTTTTACCAAGGAACAAAGGCAATGCAGTGGATAAAGGATAGCCTTTTCAATAAATGGTGCTGAACAATGAGATATCCATAGGCAAAATAAATGAACTTGGATCCATACCTCACACCATATACCAAAAATAACTCGAAATGGATTTTAGACCTAACAGTAAAACCTAAAACTATATTTGATAGAAAAACACTTGTATTCAAAATATATAAAGAACTCTCAAAACTTAACAATAAGAAAAAAAAAACAGGCAAAAGTTTCAGAAAGATATTTTATCAGAGAAGATATACAGATGGCTCATAAGCACATGAAAAGACGCTCAACATCATAAGTCATCAGGGAAATGCAAATTAAAACCACAATGAGATACCACACTACATGCCTATTAGAATGGCAGACAAGACTGACCATACCAAGTGTAAGCAAAGATGTAGAGAAATGGGAACTCTCGGACACTGCTGGTGGGAACGTAAAATGGTATAATGTATAAACACTTTGGGTAACAGTTTGGAAGTTTCTTAAAGAGTTAAACATAAGTGATCCACTCATTCTACTCTTATGTATTTGCCCATAAAAAGGAAAGCACATGTCCATAACAAAGACTTACATACAAATGTTCATAGCAGCTTTATTTGTAATAGCCCAAAACTAGAAACAACTCACATATACATCAACACGTGACTGGATAAACAATTTGTAGTATATCCATAGAACAGAACCTTACTCAGCAACACAAAGGAACAAACTGTTGACACACACAACATGGATGAATTTCAAAAGAATTATGTTAAGTGACAGAAGCTAGACAAAATTGGTGTACAAATTGTCTGATTCCATTTATACAAACTCTAGAAAATGCAAACTAATCTATAGTGATAGAAAGCAAATCAGTGGTTGTTTGGGGAGAGAAAGTCACAGAGGGGTGGGAAGGAGGGATAACAAAGCTGCATGAGAAAACTTTTGAAGGTAGTGGATATGTTCACTATCTTGACGCTGCGAGTTTCATGGAGGTACACCCTATGGTGGAGGCCATAACTTATCAAAGCGTACCATTTATTTTATTTTATATATTTTCATTTATATATTTTTATTTGGAAATGTTTATATCAGTACAGTGAAACTAAATTTTAGAGACACGGGATGTCATTACTTTGGATATCATTAGTTTATTATAAAAGAGAGACATGGAAATTATTTACATGATGAAAGATTTCAGTACTTCAGTGGAATGGGCAGCTTCACGTGATGCCATTTCAATAGTGATTCATTTCAGTCTACATACTTTCCAAGAATGTCACCATCTCTAAATAAGAAATAATCCTTGTCGTCTAGAGCTACTTTGGTGCCTCCGTACTCTAGGAGAAGAACTTTATCTCCCACTTTCACACTAACTGGTTGAATCTCTCCACTCTTTCCTTTAGAGCCTGATCCAACAGCTACTGCTGTTGCTTGCAATGCTTTTCCTTGAGATTTTTCTGGAAGCATAATACCTCCTTTGGTTACAGTTTTGGCTGCACTCCTTTCAACCAAAACTCGGTCAAAGAGGGGAAGAGACTCTCTAAATGCCTGTGCTGCCATGACTCCGGCCGCCGCAGCCCACGCTCCGCTCTAGCGCTGCCGTTGCAAGCAGAGACCCGAAGTCCCACCCTCGTGACACGTGAACTTGGGGCAAGGCACCCTGCGCGCAGGGGCGCTCGCCCCCGGCCCCCGCCCCTCCCCGCGCGAGGGGGCGGCGAGGCAGCGGGAGCCGCGATTCGCCAGGAGGGCCCTGCGCAGGCCCCAAAGCGTACCATTTAAATAAATGCAGTTTGTTTTGTCAAGTATGTTTCAATAAAGCTTTTCTAAAAAAAAATACAGGTTGTATATAAATATTATAAACCAGAGTTTCTATAATTAGCTCAAAATCAACTCCATTCATTCACACAACAAATAGTTATCTAGCACCTACTATACGCCAAGCACTCTGCCAGGTTCCAGGGTTACAATGGTAATCAAACTGACATGGCTCCTGACCTCATAGAGAACACAGTCTGCTAGGGGAAGCAGAGATCAACAAAAGATGCACACAGACACATGGATAATAAAAACTTCACAGACAAGTGCTGTGAAGGAGACAAACACAGTGAGATGACACAAAATAACAGGGAAACCAAATCTGATCTAACGGAAAGGTCAGCATGGCTCCCTCAAGGAAGTGAAATTTAAGCGATACCTAATGGAAGAGGAGGATCACAAGTTGAAGATGTAACTTTCCTCAGAAGAGACACTAACACAAGCAAAGGCTCTGAGGCAGAAGAAAGCATGACCCTTTGAAGGAATGGAAAGAAAGTCAAAAGGGCTAAGGGTCAAAACAGTGTAGACAACACTATTGGTCACGTCTCCAGTAACTATTCCATCTCCTCTTCCTCACTCCTAACAGAATCACACTTGGGTTCCAGCAGCCACCCTCCTCCACACATAGTCATGTGCTTTAGAGGAAGACGACTCCATTCTTGATTTTAGGAAGTGGATACGTTGAGACTTAAGTCAGTCATGGCCACCTCTTTTCTCCCTGCCAGTGATCAGTTAAAGAATGGCATGAGTGAAAGCAGGAAAAGAAGTTATTGCATGCTCTAAACAAGAGATGGTAGTTTGGACCAGGGAGTTGTCAATGGAGATAGAGATTTGCATGGAGAAATAAGGTAGAGCAACGTGTACAGGATGTCTCCTAGGTTTCTGGCTTAGGCAAATAACGACCAATCTTTTCCATATAGTCAAAGCCAGAGAAATATTTTTTAAAAATTAAGAGTCTTATGTTATTCTTAATATATTTCACTTAAATAAATCTAATTAGAACTATTCAAGGATCATACCTAAAACATATCTCATCCTCATGCAGGATACTGGCTTCAGAAGTTCATGCAAACTTATCAAGAATGAATGAGGCTAACTAGATTTTGTCTTACAATACAAATCAATGTTTTCTAAAATCCTAACTTATAATTAACAATCCTGCCTACAAATAACATCAATGTCTGAATATCATTTATTTTGCCTTGCCTGCTTCAAAAAATGATTTAAGCTAGCAAAATGTCCAAATCAATTAAAAGCCAAGCCAAGAATAAAGTAGTCCAAGGATTTCTGACCACTCTTGTGTTATCTAAAAATAATTCCAGAGAAATTAGATGGAGGTACCTAATGAATTATGCTCATCAAATTTATCAAATTGGGTCTCATAACAACAGTAATGAAGGTTCCTATTACACATACCAACAGACCCAGGCAAAAATATAACCTACCTTGACAAGTTGATGAAGTGCCATTTCTTGCAGAAGGTGGTGTACTTGGACTGTTGAAATGACGTGAAGCTCCTCGGTCCTCGCCATCGTTTGTAACACTCTTTGAGTGGCACGTACAACGACGTGACAACGGCACTTCAGCTTTTTCGCTTAAGCTTTCATCCGCTGGCTTCCCTCAAAGTGAAAGAACCTCTATTCATAATATTTCTAATTAAACAAACATTCATCATCCTTTGCAGCTAGAGTGAGCAACCACTCGAATTTGCCCAGGATTGGGAGGTCCCCCAGGCTGTAAGATTTTCAGGGCTAAACCTGGGAAAGTACCTGGCAAATCTGGACAAGTTGGTCACCCTATCTGTAGCATCAAATTAGGACAGGAGAGAAACACTTATGCTGTCAGAGACATTTATAGAGAAATTATCATCAATTTACATAACTTACAAAAAGATAATAGTCAAAGATTAATAATGTAATAAAGGCACAACCACTTGAGTATTCGTTTATATTGAGATTCATTAAAATATCAAACAGGGAGGATTAAAAGAAAGACCAAAAGTATATTCTTAGTTACTGCTATTTCCTTAAATGAATCATTCTGGATAAAAAGTACTTTATTATATTTTTTTCAAGTCCCAATAATCAAGCTGAATATATCAACCAAATACTTACCACGAAGAAGAGACTGTTGCCACGCTAAAGCAGCACAAAGTAAGACTAAGCTTTTCCCACTTCCTGTAGGGCTCTCCAACAAACAATGCTGCTTACTTTTTAATCCTCGGACAATCTATTGACACAAAACCAATAACAAAAAATCAGTAAACAATTTACTTCATTAGGGTCTGTCTGCATCACAAGTACAAACACAACAAGCAGTAAAGTTGTACTTGAGGGAACATAGCAATAGCAGAAGGGAGAATTAGTATTTCGTTCAATCTAGACCTTATTCCTTTATCTTTCTCCCTAAAATTATGTTGGACTTAAAAGCATATAGGCATAAAAGAAATGAACAAAGCAATTTGTGCCTTAAGGATGCAAGCACCATCATTTCTGTAAAACTAGAGTACACTAATACCTTTGAAGACAACTTAATGGAGGATACTGCTAGAGAGAGTGTAAATCACTACAACCACTTTGGACAGAAATTAACAATTTCTAGCAAAGTTGAAGATACCCAACACCAGGAAGTCCAGTCCTATGTATATATCCAAAACCTTTCCCACAGGAACATAAGGAAACATGCATAAGAAAGTTCATAGCAGCATTGTTTAGAATTGCAAAAGAATGTAAACAACTTAAATGTCTGTCAGAAGGAAACTGGATAAAAAAATTCTGGTACATTCATACAACGGAATACTATACAGCAATTAAAATAGATTAACAATCAATAAGGCTACTTCTTAAAAATAATGTTAAGCAACTAAAAACACTTCTGAACAAATATAGGTACAGTATCATATCATTGTACAAAGTTTAAAAACAGGTAGAGTAATGCTCTATATTGTTTACAGATACATACATATGTAACAAAAGTATAACAACACGTCTAGGAAAGAAAAAGAATAAATTCAGCATACTAGTAATGTTACTTGCAAACAAGGTATAAAGTAAATATGGCAAAATATTAAGATGGAACAACTCTGGAAAGTTGGCTTACTCATTTGTCAATTAATTTTCTATATGATTGAAACATCTCAAAAAATATGGTGAGAAATATAGTATTCTGTGTAAAAGAGAGTAAATACTTTGTAGAAAGTAGTAATTCCGTAAAGTAAATAGAAGTTCCAAATGAGCTGAGAATAGTTTTCAGAATATTCTCCTTTGCCTCCTAACCATGTACAGTTTATAGCGATCAGGATTATTTTTCGAAAGGTTACATGTTCTTCCATGAACCCAGCAAATATTTTCAATCCATTTACTATCTGAGAAAATGAATGTAGTCACAGATTCAGTATATGTTATGAATTATCAGCATCTTTATCTTAATAAAGACTTAACTGCTGAAAACTACTTGCAGAATTCATTATAGCAAGCTATGATGGACAAGCTTGACAAGGAAAGTTCATCTTCACCCCACCAACTGCACATTCAGACCATATTGAAGAGTCCTGCTTTCCTGTTTACTTAGATTCCTAACTGCAGCAGAAACGAAAATCAAGACTGAAACAATGCCATTCAAAGAAAACCAGATACCCAACTAGACTAGGACAGAAGTCTAGAAAGAAAAAGGGGATTCCTAAATGTATAAACAAAACAAATGCAAGTAAAAGAATGTCCTAGTCTTAACCATCACAGTGGTTGAGAACATGTCTCGGAATCTGACAAATCCGGATTTGTATCCCTACTCTGCCAAAACTGTAGACCAGGAGGTAGAAGTACGAGTTCTAGATCAGGTTCCCACAACTCAGACGTGTTTCCTTGATCATGTCTTCACTTCTCTAGACTAAGATCCTTATCTGTAATAATCCCTAATTGAAAAACTGTTGTAAGGGAGAAAATGCCTTGGCACACAGTAGGTGCTTGATAATTCTGATTTAAAGGTCAGAAAGGTATAATGAAAAGAAGATGGGCTTTGGAGTAAAGCAAGCCTAAGTGTGAGTCCCACTGTGTGAATCACTGAACCTCAGTCTGTTTCTTCATCTGTGCAATGGAGATACGATTATCTACCTGATAGAGTTTTGACGAAAATTAGCCAGGCATTGAGATAAGAAGTAAGTAAGGTAATGGATAGAACGTGCCTAAACTCCGTACTTGACACAGAGGAGGTGATCTACTTTAATCCCCACCTCTTCTAAACCACCTATGCTTAATCTAGGATCCAGAGACGGAAGTCAGAGACTGTGCTCTCTTGCTATTGCGTGCAGAAGTCTTGGTACATGACTGCGTTTCTCTGAAGAGAACGTCCGTGGATTTCTCATTCTCAGAACTATATCCTAATAAAATAACTGAAAATAGAGGGGAGACAAATATGTACTGTTATCAACTGAGGACTTCCTTGCAATAGTGAAAAAAAACTGCGAATTTGACCTGGGGATGGAGGGATGGCTAAAAGAGCAACTCAACAGCTTATGAAGCCAATTATACCCTGACCTCTAGCCTGTGTGTTCCAAAACAAGCTAAGAACCACTATTCTGAGGTATTTCCCAGTTCTAATATTCTGTGATTCTATCTGTGCAGCTCTTGAGAAGAGATTTGGTGGAGTCTAACCCCTTCACCGCAGCCAATAACGCAACGCCGGCTAGCTCCTCAGACACAGCCTAGAAATCCACCCCGCCCGCAGTCGCCGCCATCCCCCAGGGGATAAAGGACGAGGCCCCGATCCGCCTCCCGCCGTCGCCCCCGCCGCCACGAGTCAGCGGGGGGCCGAGGGGGCACGGGCCCTCTCCCCGGGGGTCGGGACAGGCTCCCTCCGGCCTCCGCGTGCTCAGACCCCCGAGGCCCGGGGACGCGGGCACCCCGACGGCCCGCACGGCGGCCAGGCGAGAGCAGAAGGCTCCCTTCGGGCAGGCTGCGCGCCGCCCCACGAGAGACAGGCTGGCCTGTTCTGAGGAAAACCGAGGCAGCGCTGCCTGGGCTCCGAGTCCCGGGAGAAAAGGAAACGGTATCCGCGAGCACACACGGCGGAGCCCGGCAGAGAGGAGAGGCCCCAACCCTCTCGCCTCCTCACCGGGCTGCCACTCCCCGGCCCAGCGCGGACTCCGGCGCCTCGCCCGCTCCCTCCTCCGCTCTCTCCAGGCCGCGCGCCCGCGCGCTCCCGGACGAATTCCCGCCTCCCGCCCCCTCGACTCCCAGCACCCAATCACCCGCCAGAGCAGAAACCAAGCAACCAATCCCGGCGTGAGGTTAGGGGGCGCGCACCCTGGCCCCCGAGGGAAGCCTCCGCAATAAAAACCGACGCAAAGGATTTGGCGCCGGGAGGTGAACGCCTGAAGAGCGAAGGACGCTCGCAGACCGCAGGGTTTAAAGGAAAAGTCTTCTCCGTTTTGAGATTTTGAAACCGGCGACTTAACCGGTGCATCCGTTTCCTTGGAAACTCGCAGTCTCATTCTTCAGGTCTGTAGACCAAGCAAAAGGAAACCCTTTGAAGCCTCGCCGGGTTCTTCCCAGAGCGCCCGGCAGTGCCGCTCAGCTCACGCTTCCGACCTTCATGGCGGCCCGGGTGTGGCACAGACGGAGGCGGGAACTGCCAGACGCCCGAGCCCGGCCAGGCGACAAGGCTGGCTGACGACTGGCCGCAGAACCTCAGGATGTTCGAGGCTTCCCCGGACAGCGAGTCCACCCAGAGCAACGCTCTAGAGCGCTCCCGCCCCGGCCGCTTCTGCTCCATCAAGGCTCATCCGCCTCTGTCCCTCCTAACACCCCATTGTTATTCTTTGCCATGAAGTACACTTCAGCTTCCTCGAAGGTAGGGAGTTAATCATGATCTCTCCAAATTGTCATTTTGTCAATTTCTGAGTAACTTAAGCTTGGCTCCAGTACTAGTGTCTCAAAAAAGCAAAACCTGAGACAGTTTCTCAAGTTTGAGCAAGTAGTTTGGGGAGAGGTTTGCTGCAGGGGGAGCAGCGGGAGGAGAGTGGATTTGTTTGCCTCCCTTTCAGTTTTACTGCATCTTCCCAAATTGCAAAATGTACAGTGCTAAATATAAATTCTACCTTTTAATTTAGTAATCTCAGGCTCAAAAATTTATCCTAAAAGAGTAATCCAAAAGAAAGAAAAAGTAAAAGTACCTCAGTTGATAACAGTGCCTACTGTAATCCTGAAAAAAGTCATCAACCTCCCGGTCTAGTAATAGCACCCTATACGGTTATGATATATCAGTTTGATCATTATGAAGCCAGTAAAATAATTATCAAAACTAAACAACTTGCAAAAAAAATTTCATATAAAGTTAAATGAAAGAAAGCAGACTCCCTACTGGGTATTATGAATTCCATTATGTGAAAATATATATGCATAAGCAAAGATAGAGGGAAAGTATAAAAAATGTAACTTGCTGTTAAAACAGTGGAATGAAGGATAATTTATCAATACTTAAAAAAATCTTCAAATTTTTATTCTGCTTTTACAATTTTTTTAAATATCAAATCGTGTAAGTAACTGCTCCAGGGAAAGTACTACGATTTTCCTCCGCTCAATTCCTAAGGCTCTCAACCCACTCTAGCCTTGTATGGCCATTTGACGTGTGGGGCGTTAACAGAAATGGATACACGTAGGCTCTGGAGCCAGACAGTCCTGGATTCCAGTCCCTTGAACTGTTCCTTTCAGGTGAACAGTAGTGAAAGAAAACACAAAAAACTACAAGTTCATTTGATAAAGAATAGGAATGTTTATAAACCAATATTCAAAATAGCTGCACACATCTGTTTTCACTTGAATAAAAAAAATCACATTGTGACAAATTTTGTAACCTTAACTTAAAATACATGAATATTAACATTTACTAATATAGTTACACATTTTGTTTACATCATCAATGAATGTGATGAAAAACAGCATGTTATTATTTAAACACAGCAGGTTTTGACCAGTCTTTGAAAACTGATGAAAACTGATCCAAGAATGTGTGCTGCATTTAGTTAGAAACCATTTATTTCAACCTTTTCTGAACTCCTAGAGGTTTTCTACTCACATAAAATATTCCAAAGCCTCAGTTTAAAACAAAACAAAACAGGAGCTGCTGTATTTAATCTTAGAAGCCTACAAAACTGCCTTGTTTAAAAATATGAAAATTCTTACAGTATTTTTCAAGTGTATGCTTTTCTTTTTCGCATCGAAATTACTTAATTGAACATTAAGCATCTGATATCTCAGGGAAAGCCAGCCCAGTATCCTGTTTTTCAGAGCTGACCAGGTGTTTCTGATGCAATCTATGGACCAGCAGAGACCCATTTGACTAAAGAAGAAATAATTAGTCAAGTGTTCTCTAAACATTGCTGCATAATGGAATCAACTGGGGAATCTTAAAAAAAATACCAATGCCTGACTCCCATCCGCAGACATTCTGATTTAATTGGCATGGGTTCCAATTGGGGATCAAGAGTTTTAACAGCTCTCCAGGTGATTTTAATGTGCAGCAAAATGTGGAGCCACCACAATGATGCAAGACACAATGGTGATCTAAATCACAATTAGCCACAAATGACAGATGCCTATAGAGGAGAACTCACTTTTAAAAAAGTTTCTCAAGTTGGAAATACTTTATAGTTTCTCTCTGTTTCTTAAGATCAAATTTATGCTTTTTCTTAAAGTTATAATGACTCTTTAATTAGTAGTGTTCAGAGGGGTTTTCTATTGTTAAACACTCAACACTTTTTTTCACCCATTAAGTTTAGGTTATTGTATATAATCACTGCTATACACTTATCTATCACGTGTAACAATACACTGAAATTACCTTCTAGGCATCACAGTTTTAAGAATCATCCATAGTTTATTGACTGTTTGAAGCATTCTCCACAGAACCCCTGAATTCAATAGCTGGTTCATATTGGATGTTAATACTTCTGCATATGGTATAAGTTCACTGGCAGAGAGTGGAGTCAAGCGTTCTAGAATCTGTATTGTGTCCATATGTCTTACTGGGACAGCTGAAAATGCTAAAGGGGAAACTTAGCAGTCATCATCTAAATTCTATACAGCTTACCAAATAAGAAGTAACATTGCTCTATCAGACTACAGGCCAAACAAATCAAGAAAACAATGTTGCTCTAAATGTAAAACTTTCAATCCTAGCCATAGTTTTGGCCATACTTAAAATAAGGACCTTAAGAAAAATTCATTTAGGTGTAGTTATTTCACAAAGAACAAAACATATCTCATTTAAGAAATCACCTTAGTGACCCAAAGACAAGGGTCATTTCCTTGGTGATTCTGACTGATTTTAAAAATTGATTGAAATATGAAAATATACCTAAGTATTGCCTTTGGTAGTCCCATTCATTTGAAAGATTGGAATTTGTTGATGCCTATAAGGGTGGCCCCCTTTATAGGTTATAAGCACCCAGCAGATTGCTGTTATTCAATAATATCAATCCTGTGCTCTTCAATAGAACAGACACTAACCACACCTGGCTGTTGAGCACTTGAAATGTAGCTAGTCCAAAATGAGATGTGCAGTAAGTATAAAATATACACTGGATTCCTAAGACTTAGTATGGAACAACAGTAAAATATCTCATTAATCGTTTTTGATATCGAGCACCTGATGGAATAATATATTAGATATATTGGGTTAAATAAAATAGTTATTAAAATTAATTTTGCCTTTTTACTTTAATGTGGCTATAGAAAGTTTAAAATTATATGTTAAAATTATATGTGTGGCTTGCGTCTTATTTCTATTTGACAGTGGTGATCTAGAACACTATCCAGTAACCACAAGTACGTTGCTCTATTCCACGGCACTTATTTCTGACTTCTTTCTATCGACCTTTCACACAACCTGTTTAGTGATATAACGTAGGACCTAGGAGGAAACAGATACAAGCATATCAGAAAGAAATGGTTAAAACTCCTTAAACTCAAAGAGAATGATTAAAATTATATTCACCAAAACCTTATTATATCCCTAGGGAAGTTCTGCATGATTGTAAGATTTCAATGAGCCTAACATCTCTTTGCACTACTAAAGGGGAAGAAGGAGTATCAATCTACTATACCTTCTTGGAGTTGTTTAGGAGAGTGGTTTTTGGCATTATTAGTCAGGAGCATTTCCCTTAACAGGGCGTCAGTCCCTGTGATGTTTTCTTCACAGACCCATCTTTCACAATGCATAAATGCGGGTAGTTAGTTACAAGGAGACATAGTAAAGCAGAATGCGACCCTTAACAATTTACAGAAAGTCAACTGGATTCTTCATTCTTAAACACAAAACTCATCTCTCTCCTCTCTCCCCCTCCCTGCTCCCTTTCACTCTCAGCAATCCAAAGGAAGTTGCACTTCGTGTGCATGCATACTAGAGTTTGAGAACTTCTGTTAGGTAGTTCAGCCAGGGAATCTGCTTAGATCAAGATCCCCAAGTGATCTGATACAGGGAAGTTGGAAACTACTACTTTTATCAAAAGTTCTCAAGCTTTCTTCCACTCTATCCCAACATAAAAGTCTTTCATCAGGAAAAGTTGTTTGACATAGCCATAGTTCTGGAGTTGAGAGGGGGAGGAAAGAAAAAGAGGAGAAAAGAATGTCCATTTGGGGGAGATCATATATGACTTTAAAAAGGCCTCACTCAGAAATTCTGATGA
Organism: Diceros bicornis minor; assembly: GCF_020826845.1. Taxonomy (NCBI): domain Eukaryota; kingdom Metazoa; phylum Chordata; class Mammalia; order Perissodactyla; family Rhinocerotidae; genus Diceros; species Diceros bicornis. Next base: position 1,215,424 of record NW_026690930.1, on the reverse strand, counting down.
CTAGTGGTGTAGCGGTTTGCATACTCTGCTGCAGTGGCCCGGGGTTTGCAGGTTCGGATCCCGGGCACAGACCTACACACCACTCATCAAGCCATGCTGTGGCAGCATTCCACATACAAAATAGAGGAAGATGGGCACAGATTTAGCTCAGGGCCAATTTTCCTCAAGCAAAAAAAAAGAGAGGAAGGTTGGCAAAGGATGTTAGCTCATGGCCGGTCTTCCTCACCAAAAAAATAAAAAATAAAAAAATAAAAGAAATTCTGATAGGCTTCTATAGGAGAACATGTCCTCTCCTCCAACCCAATTGACAATCATTGCTATATATAGGTAAAATTCAAGTTGCTCACTTTAAATGCCTAAAATGTCTCAGGCGCTTGATGTATATTTTCTCATTTCACCCTAACATTCCTACAAGGTAAGCAATATTGTCTCCATTCTGCTGTAAGGAAACAGGCTGAAAGACATTTATTAATATCCCAAAGTCACACAGCTAAGTGTGTCAGGCAGTCGAAGCAGTGCTGGTGACGCCCACAAGAGGATGCATTTGTCTTCCTTCAAGAAGGGTTAAGGAGGCTCCAAAGGAATGGGAAACCTTCCTTTTTGTAAATCAAATGCTTGTTTCTAACCTTTTGCTTATACCATGGTTTGACCATTCGTGACTATTGTTGTGTAATATCAATAATGAGAAAGTAAATGATGATATTGTAAAAATGCCTATTTAGATATATGAGATACCACTATGCTAAGTGCTTGGCACATAAATACTTAATAAATATTTTTGTTACTATACTACTAGTATCATCATCAGAGTTGTAAGTGTAGTAGTAATAATATTAGTAGCAACAATGGTACTTTAGATACAATCATCAACTTCTCATGCAACTTAAATCAAATCATACCAGTGCTTAGTCCCAGTAGGGATGGCATGACTCAGGGTTGGGAAATCGCCAGGTGACTCAGAGAGTCTTCAGTGGCCTTCCCACCTCCTTCAGCTTGTCTGGAGGGGGCAGGGCTCTGCCGGGCTGACCTCACTTTCTCCACCTGGAGGGAGCAGGGTGGGAGCGGAGCCTCCAAGTGAGTCCCCACTGCTGGGCGGGTGGCTTTTGGGTGAGGCCATCCACCTGCCCCATTAGCTGCCCCACCTGACCCTCCTGCAGGACATCTGCGCCCTCGGTCCCATCCCCTTCGGGCAGCTCCCTGGCCTTGAGGAGCCTCTGACCTCTGCAGAGACTCGCTATGGCAATGGTTCAGGACCCCTCTCAGTAATATATTAACACTCAGATAATGAATGCAGCAATGGCTTTTAATGTCCTCTGTGTGTCAGGCTGTGCTGAAGACTATTATCGCCTTCACCTTCCAAACGGCCCCATGGCAGGATGCGTGTGTGTGTGATAATCTCTTAATTACACACGAGTAAACTGAGGTCCTGCTGGCTGAGGTGAGGTGCTCGGCCTCAGAGAGGGGACCCGGAACCTCTGGAAATCTCCAACACCCAACACCTAGAGGAGCTCACAGATCCTTTTCTTTTTCCATTTTCATTGTATTTATTTATTTGTTCTTTCATTCATTTTAAACAGCTTTGTTGAGTTGTAATTCACACACCACACATTCACCATTGAAAGGGTGCCCTTTGATGGTTTTGGCTTATTCGTAGATAAGTGCAACCATCACCACGGTCAGTCTCGGGGCATTTTCATCACCACAAAGAGAAACCTGGAACTTTAGCTAACTGTCCCCCAACAGTCGGTTTGACCATAACAGTTGGTGTAGTTTGCGATGTCCAGCGACAGCCTCCTCTGGCTCGGCTTGCTGACGCCCCCGGGCCCCGAGCTGCCCCTGCCTCTGCTGCGGCTCTGTGCTGTGTCTTCCAGGCCTGCCCAGCTCTTCTTACAGACTGGCCACTTGGGGCAGGAGTGGGACAGGGGCTTCCTTAAAGTGGCCCAGACCGACCTGATGGAGTTACTGAAAACACGGATATAAAATAGGAGCAGACAGGTGGCCTCTCCTCACCTACTGGAATTCACCTCGATCCCCAAGGTCATGCACACTGTGCCCTAAAATGTCCCCCAGTGGCAGGGACACCTGACCCAGCATGGGCCGCACAGGCCGCACCCTCAGTCAGAGGAGTCCACGTGGCCCGGGTTACACGTGTTGCTGCTGCGGGTCTGGCTCGCTGGCTCTGTGCAGGGCCGACTCCCGCAGCCGTGGGCCTTCACCTGGCGGGCAGCTCCCACTGTGCTCACCGCTGCTTCTCTGCCCCCTGATGAAGCTGCAGGCCTGTGCACCCCGCTCCCTCCTTCCCAGAGTCACGCCCTCAACAGGCCGACAGACTGCAGGGCCTGGCGCTGGGTCTGGATTTGGGGGTGCGGGACTTATGGCTGCAGAGCCATCTCCTCTCCTTCATCCAGGGGCCCTGGCTGGGAGGGAGTGAAGGTGCAGAGAGACCGCTGGGCTCGGGCGGGTGGGGGCCCATGGGGCAGGGTGGGCAGAGGTCCAATCTCCATGCCCACCCATTCCCCACAGCCCTGAGCACCCCTTTCCCTCCTCACCTGATCTGCTGTGCACACAGCGGCCCCAGACGCTGCAAACAGGGAGAATCCACCCCTAATTACTTGCTGTCCATCATGTTACCAGTCCCTGGGGACCCGTCACTTCCCAGGTGGCCTCCAGAAATGTAAAGAGTGGAGGGACCTGTGATGGCCGATTCTGTGACCGGGAGGAGCCTCCCTCCGTCGTCGGTCACTTCACCTGGCAGGAACCGGAGTCTCTTCTCCCCAAACGCACGCACCTGTTTCTCTGCGTTGGAACCCGCAGCGTCCCAGGATTGCTCACTGTCACCCGAGAGGAGCCGATGGCCTGGCTCCCAGGCCTGGCAAGAGCGAGGGGCCTGGCTGGGACAGGGCCCGGGAATCTGGGGGAGATTCTTGCGAGCTGGAGAGCAAAGTGTGCTCAGGGGCCTGGGAGCTTCTAGTCAAGCTCTGGAAAAGTCCTCCAGGCCCCAGGGCGGAGGTAGAGCCAACCCCCAGAACAGGTGGGCGTTCCAATGGCAGCCAGGTCACAGAGCTTCACTCAAGGGACGTCTCCGAGGGCGTCCCTCATCCAAACTGGGGGCTCAGTGAGGTGGGGGCTTGTTCCCAGTCTAGGCCTAGTGCCTCTGGGAGGCAGGAAAGGAGGGAGGAGGGACGTGGGAGGAGGGAGAGGGAAGAAAGCACTTCCTGGGTCTTTATGAGGCACCATGCCACCAGGCTCCACCACCTTCTGGTTCACAGTGGTGCCTGAGGTGTAGGACCACCCTTCCTGGTCTGACAGTTACTCAGGAAGCCTTGGGTTCTCTGGGAAGATAACTGGCCTGGGAATGAGACCATCTGGGGTGGAGTTCAAGCTCAGTCATCACCATCCCTGTGGCCTCTTGACCTTCAGGTGAAGCCCCAGGTGAGCCCTGCACAGAGTCCCCACCTGCAACTGTCTGTCCTCTGCACACCCCACGCTCTGCCCAGGGTGACGTGGGCAGAGGAGGGCCTGACAGCTCTGGCCAGGGAGGAGGCCTGCCCCTGAGTCTCAAGGTTACCATGGAAACAAACAAAGGGGACAGGGCTGAGCTCCTCCTCCCTGGCAGCTTGGAGACCACCACGAAGGCAGTGGCCCGTGTGTGCCGACATGTCCACTGGCAAAGGACAGACGGCTGCCACTTGTCACCCAGAGGGACACGGCCCTGGGCTCCCACGACTGTCGAGCATGTTCTGGACGCTTCAGTGCTGCTGATGGGGAGAGCTTCTGGGGGGAGGTGTCAGACCATGGACGTGTTAAAGGTCAGGGGTGTGAAATTACTGCACACGGATAAACCCTGGACACAGTTGCCGAGAAGGCTCTTTAGGTTGGCAAATGTGCTTTGAGGTCATGAGTCAGGGTTTTATAGGCCGTTTCTTAGCTGGGCCCCAGGAGGGCTGACGGCTTTGCAGAAAGGCGGCGTCATGTTTAATGAACGACAGATGCTATCATCACCCTCCGCACTGTCGTTCTGGTGACAGGACTGTGGCAGCCCCTGTGGACGTGGCCCCGGGTGGTACCTACAGGCAGAGCCTGGGGTCTGGCCTGGAGTGAGGATCCCTGGACAGTGCTCATGAAGTTTGTACCTCCCTCTGATGTTCCTGCTGTCAAGTCACCGCAGCGAGAGCATCCCTGGGGCCCCTGGTGTCCGGTGTGGCCCTGACGCAGGCCGGCCTTGCAGGATTGGCGGTTCTCCAACGGGACCTGGAAGGGCATCTGTCCCAGGCCCTGGTCCTCCCTCCTCCCTCCTGTCTCCACAGGCATCTGCAGGAACATCCTTGTCCAAATCCCATTCTCCTCGTCCATTCTTATCTTTTGTTTTTTCTCAGCCCCATAATCTGGGCCTGACATTTAGGGGCGAAGGCTGTACGTTCTGCTCTCTGCGGCTCACGCTGATCACGGCTCAGATCTGCCCCAGTCCTGCTTCGTTGCAACAGAATTATTTTTAATAAACAGATTTATTTCTCAATCTGGGAGAAATCACTGCATTTGGCCAAAACAGACATGATTTATGTTTTTAAGATCAGCTCTGCTCTGCTCAAAAAATGTTTAAAGGAAAGATGGGCAGAGACATCTGGGCTCTTAGGGTGAGACTCCAGGGAGAAGGCGGGGATGAGAGCCAACCCAGGACCAGAGGGTGGTTTCTGAGCAGGTCACAGGGCGATGAGTCAAGGAGCAGAGATGCGATGAGTCAAAGCCACAGCTTGAAACTCTAGCCAGGCATCAGCTGCTGTGGTGCTGCAGGAGCCCAGCCCAAGGGGAGCAGGGGTCGGGGGTCAGGGGTGAGGGGGCAGGGGGCAGAGGGGCAGGGGGTGGGGCTGCGTCTGTCTGTCAGGTGTGAGTCAGTGTCCTGAACGGAACCCAGTGCCCAGGGCACCAGCAGGCCTGGCTTCTTCCCTGAGTCCTGGCCAGCAGGTGTGGGCAGGTGAATGAAGCTATGGGGACACTCCTGTCCTCTTCGTCTGGGCGGGAGAAGCACAGAGGAGTCTGTTCAGGCCAGGAGAGAGCTGCTTCAGCATTCTGGTTAGTTCCGTTTTTTTCCAGCATCCCGTGAGTCACACGGTCAGCACGGCATGGACCGCCTCTGACATCCTGCTCTGAGCCTCCCAGACCACCCCCCTAACAGCCTGGTGACATCTCCCGGCCCCTCTGAACAGGGCCTGCTCCAGGCCGCTGCCCCGCAGACAGGTCTCACCGTGGCCCTCGTGGGTGCTGTCCAGAGTGGTCTGTATTTTCTCAGTAGAGTCAGGGAAGAGGCCCTGGACAGGCTGTGGGGACCCCAAGTCCTCTGTAGAAAGTGACTTGGCCAAGCCCTCAGGGGACCCGAGAAGGCCCCAGCTTCTGCCTCAGAGACGGGGCGCTGTTCTCCTTGACACCTCCTGGAACAGGCAGTTTCTCCTCTCCTGGTGTCCTCTTCTCTCTCCTTGTCTCAGCTCACACCTTCCAGCTGCAGGGGTGTGACAGAGACCTGGACACATGCCAGGGCTGCGCTGGCATTCCCTCGGGAACACTTCTGGTGAAAGGGAGCTGTGAGTGTGCGTGCGTGTGTGTGTGTGCATGTGCGCACACGTATGTCACTTATAAGCATGCCTAAGCCAGCAGTGGCACACAACACACACACGTGCTCATTCTGAGGGTGGGCCCAGTCCCCCTCACGATGCCCAGCGTTTCCCACCGCCTTGACTGTGTCCGCCAGCTTCAGACAAGTGCAGTCAATCGTCAAGAAGAAGAGAGCGCTTGGGTCCCATAGCTGCTCCTGAGGGGACCAGGATGCAGACAGTTGGAGCAGAGGCTCCGCACGCATGTTCCAGGAGCGCCCGAGTGTGGCCAGCCTGGCTGCTCCCCACTCAGGAGCCACACGGCCGGACCAAGTTCTTGAGCCGCTCCAGTCACAGCGTCGCGTCTGTATGGGGGGCAAGCACCCCCACGAAGCTCGTGTCCTGGCCCTGAGTCCCGGCTGTGGCGTGGCCAGCAGAGCCAGCAGCATCCCCCTCATTTCCTCCCACCGCGTCACCCTGTCAGCTCACCAGGAGCATCAGACACCCCCATGGGGTCTACAGGTCACTTCCGGGAGGTGGTCAGAAGGGGAGGTGGTGCAGGTGAAGCACGGCAGGAGCGTGTGCTCGATGCACGGTGGCTGCTGTTACAAGATTTACTGTCTTAACAGCAGTGTGTCCGGGTTCTGGGGCCCTGCCGCCCCATCCACAGGAAATGAGTGTGCAGGGGAGAGCTCCAGCCCCTAGACCATCACCTGAACACTGAGCCCCCAGGACCGACCTGCACCCGCTTTCCTGTCCTGGCAATGCCCCTGGCTGGGCTCCCCGTCAGTTCCCTGCTTACCCCCCGCCCTCCCGTGCTGGAGCTCTCCACCTCCTCTCAGCTCCAAACCCAGGACCACAGCCCTCCCCCCTGCACTTGGTGGGGAAATACTGCTGCCGCCGGGATCCTTCTGGCTCGCGTCTGCCCCTCTCTGGAGACGCACTGGGCGTGCCAGGGGCGGAGGCTGGGTGGGAGCTTGTTAATGCTGAGTGAAACGCAGTCGGATCACAACGCTCCTAGCACAACACTCCTCGGTGCCCCAGCTCCTGCTGCCTGCAGAGTGAGGACCACCCTCCTTCCATGGCACAAGGGGGCCCCCAACTTCCCTCAGGTGTAACCTCCTCTGTCCTGACCCTCACCCATCTCCCTCTCACCTGGCGTCTGTTAGCATGACTATCTCTGCTGAGCTGTGAGGCAGAGACCAGACTGCTCAGTGGTGTGTCCTTGGATCCTGGGCCCACTCTGACCAGTGGGCATGTGTCAGGCTGACACTGAATGACTGGTGGGCATGGTGTCAGGCTGACACTGAATGACTGGTGGGTATGGTGTCAGGCTGACACTGAATGACTGGCGGGTTGGTGGGGATGAGGGGGGAGAAAAGGAGGTTGGCTTTATTTTTCCCTAAGGACATAGAAAGAAGGAGGGGAGGTGGCTTCTGGGCAGGAGCAGACAGCTGTGCTGAGACAGGGACTCTGAAAACAGAATAGGCTCCAGCTGTCCTCTCCTCCTCCCTCCTGTGGTAGCCGGCCCCAACCCTCGTCTAGTGCACCCGTGGCTATTCAGGGGTTCCGTTCACTACGCTGCACTCATGTCCTCTGGAAGATGGTAATCTATTCAAGTCCCCTGCAGTGAAGCTATCTCGACCTTTGAAACAGATGAAAAGTACACTTTTTCCAAATGTGACTCAAAGGATGTGAGGTTCGTGCACAAGGCAGTTCTAAAAGTGGACGGGTAATTACTGGTTCTGCTTCCTGTAATGATTTTGTGAAATCACGCCACACTGCCTCCCCCACAGAGAACAACTAGAAAATCTGTACATAACGCAACCTGGAGCCGCTTGACGGGACTGGGGAGTGAACAGCAGCAGACAGATTCCGGGGGAGTAGTTTGAAGTGAATTCCTGTGGCTTCCAGTCTGGGGCCATGTGCAGTCAGAGCAGGGCATGGGAGGCAGTGGCTCTGGGAAAACCACAGTCTTCACAGCCCAAGAACAAGAAAAATGAAACTGGGGGGCTGTGGTTGTTACCAAACCAAGTGGGCTTGTTACCGAACCAAGTGGGCTCGCCTCCTGGTGAGTTAAATAAGACTATACCAGTGGAAGTTGTCTCACAAAGTAAACTGTATTTGCAGCAAATAGGAGGCCGTGAGGAATCATTTCCAAAGTCATGGCGTCCCAGAACTAAGGGAAGCAGGAACTTTTATTTCAGTTGGGGAATAATATTCAAAAGGGAGAGGTGGGGGTATTCACTTGCACAGGCTCAGTTGGAGAACATGCTTCCACATAATGAGGCCTAAGCTCCTCCTGGAGAGATCTTTGCATTAAAAATAAAGCAAAGGTCATGGGCATAGCTCTTGTGGTGAGGCTTGGTCAGTTTCAGGATGGCTGGTGGTTACATCTCCCTTGAGTGCCTCATTTGGTCAGTTTCAGGATGGCTGGTGGTTACATCTCTCTTGAGTGCCTCATTTGGTCAGTTTCAGGATGGCTGGTGCTTACATCTCCCTTGAGTGCCTCATTTGGTCAGTTTCAGGATGGCTGGTGCTTACATCTCCCTTGAGTGCCTCATTTGGTCAGTTTCAGGATGGCTGGTGCTTACATCTCCCTTGAGTGCCTCATTTGGTCAGTTTCAGGATGGCTGGTGCTTACATCTCCCTTGAGTGCCTCATTTGGTCAGTTTCAGGATGGCTGGTGCTTACATCTCCTTAAGCTACAAAAGGAAAAGAAACAGCTTGGAGTAACAGTTAATTGCTTCCAAACCCACCTTTGAGTTTCTCCAGGCACCTAGTCCCGGACATGGTCACTGAAGAGGAAGGGGGATTGCAGGAGGGGAAGAAATGTGCAGGGGAAACTTCAGACTCTGCCCTCACCTTTCTGACGAACTGAACCACGCATGCGCAAGCCACTCGCTAACAACTGAAGATCTGAACTGAGACTGGAGCTGCAGCCAGGAGCCAGTTTGCGGTTCAAGACCAGCTGAGATCACTACCTGCTGAACCAAGAGACACAGTCATTGGTGGAAAATAACAGAATCCAGAATTTCCACCACACCACATTCATAATGTCCAGGACACAGTGCAAAATCACCCAACATCCAAAAATCAAGTAAATGGGACACATTATTAAGAGAAAAGAGGATCAACTGAGATAGATCCCAAGATGACCCAGGTGTTGGAACTGGCAGATAAGGATTTTTCTTCATGTGCCATAAAGCTCGGTTATTAGGTGCATAAACAGTCTGTATTATGTCTTCTTGATAATGGACCCTTTTGTATTTCACAACGACCTCCTTTATTCCCGGTCATATTCACTGTGCCTGAAATCTGCTTTATCTAGTATTAGTATAGCTTCTCCAGCTTTCTTTCAACTAGTGTTAGCATGGCATGTTTTTCCAATCTCTTTATTTTTAATTTATTTGTGTTTTTATATTTAAAGTGGGTTTGGGGTAGGCAGCATGTAGTTGAGTTTGCTTTCCTATTCAATCTGACAAATTATGCCTTTTAAATGGGGTTTTTAGACCACTGTCATCTAATGTTACTGCTGATAATAGTTAGATTTGAATCTATCCTGCGATTTGTTTCTTATTTGACCAATCTGTTTTTTGTTTGCTTTTTCCTCTTAGACTGCTTTTTTTTGGATAATTTAAGTATTTTTTATGATTCCATTTAATCCTCTTTTTTGGCTTATTCTGGATGAGTCTTTGCTGTGTGCGTGTGTATGTGTGCATGCCTTAGGGTTTACAGTACACATCTTTAACTTTTCACAGTTTATCTTCAAATAATATCAGACCACTTCATGACGCCTGAACAACCTCACAACAGTACTCTCCCACCCCCACTGCAGCCTCCGTGTCCATGGTGTCACACGTTTTATTCGACATGTTACATACCCCACAGAAAGTGCTCTCTATCCCTTTCTTCACATAAGGTTTCCATATTGTGTCATTTTCCTTCAGCATCTCTCAGCGCTGATCCGCTGGTGACCGTGAATTATCTCAGCTCTTGTGTGTCTGAGAAAGTTGATATTTTATCTTATTTGTACCCTTTGCTGCCAGGCATAGAATCATAAATTAGCAGCTTTTTTTCTCACTACTCTGAAGACCTTGCTTCACTCTGCTCTGGCCTCAGTTCCAGTAAGAGATCTGCCTTCATTCTAACCTTTGTTCCTCTGCACTCAGCAGGTCTTTCTATCTCCTGTCTGATTTCATGATTATCTTGTTATCACCATATTTAAGCAATTTAATTATGATGTGCCTTCTTCATACTTCTTAGACTTGGGGTTCATTAAGTATCTTGGATATGTGGGTTTATAGTTTTTTTTTTTAATAAAATATGGAAAATTTTCAGTCATTATTTCCTCAAATTGTTTTTTCTGTTTTCTTCTCTTTCTCTTTCTGGGACTCTGATTACATATATTTGAGGCCATTTGAAGTTGTCCTGCAGTTAACTTTCTGTTCATTTTCTTTGGTCTATTTTCTCTCTGTATTTTATTTTGAATGGTTTCTATGGTATGTCTTCAAGTTCATTAATCTTTTGACGGATTTGCTCTTAATCTCATCTAGTAAGTTTTCATTACAGATGTTTAATTACAAACATTTCATCTCTAAAAGTTTTTGGGTCTTTTTCCTATCTTTCATATTTCTACTTAACATCATCAGCCTTTTCTTTTTTTTACTGAAGTATTGACATACAATATTATGATAGTTTCAGGTGCACCGCATAGTGATTTGACATTTACATACATTATAAAGTGATCACCATGATAAATCTAGTGCCATCTGTCACCAAAGTTATGACAATATTGTTGACTTTGTTCCCCATGATGTAATCCCATCCCCATGACTTATTCATTTTATGACTGGAAGTTTGTACCTCTTATCCCATCACCTATTTCACCCACCTCCGACCCCCTACATTGTCAGTCTTGTCTCTAACTTCTTGAACATGTGGAATATGATGACAGTAATAACATCCCATCTTTGTCTATGAATTACGTCCTCTGTGCTATTTGTGGTCAGTATCAATTGAGTGATTTGTCTCCTCATTACACGATGTGTTTTTCTGCTTTTTTGCATACCAGGTAATTTCTGGTTGGCTGGTAGACATTGTGTATTTTTCCTTGTTGGAACCTGGATAGTTTGTACTCCTAAAAATATTCTTGAGCTGTTTCCTGGGACAGAGTTGTGTTACTCTGAAACAACTGGAAACATTCAGGCTGATTCTAAGCTTTGTCAGGTGGGATCTGAGTCACCTTTAGTCCAGGGCTGACTGTGTTCCACCACTGAGGCCACTCTGAATACTGGACACAATCTCCTGCCAGTTATGGGGCTTTCCTAAGCCATGTGTGGACTGGTTGAACCCAAACCATTCCTGTCTTTGTGAGCTCCAAGAATTATTTCCTCTAATTTTTTGGTGTTTGATTCTGTAGTGTTGGGTAGTTTCCTCACATGGGTGCACTGGTCATTACTCAGTGGAAGATGCAGTGGGCCCACGGAGAATCTGTGAAGTTCTCTCTTGCTGCAGTTCTCACTTCTTGGGTGGTCTTCCGTATGTGCTCTAGTCACCTCAGCCTCCCAGGACACCCAGTGCCATCTCTTCAACTCAGGGAGAGCTCAGGGGTCCACCTGGGTTCTCCTTCCCTGTGCTGGAGCCTGGAATTCTCTCTCCAGGCAGCAGGGCCATCACAGGGCCCACCTTGTCAGTTCCAGGTCTCTCAGGGGTCACTGAACTCTGCTGCCTGAGACCCACTGTGTGAAAACTACTGTTTCATATATGTTCCCCAAAATTTTCAGTTGTTGTGGGAAGAAGGGTAAATTAGTTCCCTGTTATTTCATCTTGGCTGAAAGCATAAGTATTAAACAAAGATTTTAAAGTGATTGTCATAACTATCCTACATGAAGGTAAACAAACATGCTTGTAGCAAATGAAAGAGTAGGAAATCTCAGCAGAAAAATTTAAAAAAGAAAATTTTAGAATTGAAAAATACAATATTAGAAATAACAAATTCTTTACATGGAATTTAAGTAAAGCAATAGAAATTAACATGGAAAATAGAAAAAAGGGTGGAAAAATAACAGAGCCTCAGTCACTATTAGGTAAGATCAAACTTTAATATACATGTGGTCGGCTTCAAAGAAGGAATGGAGAGAGAGAATGTGCAGACAAAAATACTTGAAGAAATAGTGCCTGGAATTATCCAAGTGATGGAAGATAAACATTTGCAAATATGATGCTCAACTAACACCAAGCAGAATGAAGACAGTCCCACATAGAGACACATCAGATCAAGCAGCTGGATACCAAGGCCGAAAAGCAAATGTTGGAAGCAACAGAGAAAAATGACACTTCACACAGAGGAGAATAATGATTTGATTAATAGCTGACTTCTCATCAGAAACTATGGGGACCAGAAGAGAATGAGAAAAGAGATTTAAAGTGTTGAGAGAGAGAGAAAAAAAGACCTGTCAATGCAGAATCGTATATCCAGCAAAAATATCCTTCGAAAATCACTGTTAAAAGACAGCATTTTCAGATTTAGAGAAACTAAGAGAAATTATTACCAGCAAATCTCTACAATAGAAGATGCTAAAGGAAATTCTTTAGGAGAAGGGAAATTATACCAGAAAAGGAATCTCAGATCCTCAGAATGGAATAAGTAGCTTCAGAAATGGTAAATATCTAGGTAAATGTCAAAGGCTACTCATTTTTTCTGCTTTCTCCTTCTAACTTTTGTATAATACACACAACTTATAGTAAAAACTGTAATATTATGGGGAGGGTAAAAGGATGAATAGGTGAGCATAGAGGGATTTTAGGGCAGTGAAACTATTCTGTATGACACAGTAACGGTGGATACATGTCATCAGACATCTGTCCAAACCCACAGAATGCACAACAGCGAGAATGAACCTGGTGTAAACTGTGGACTTTGGGTGATGATGACATGTCAGTGCAGGTTCGTCATCTGTAACAAATACACCATCCGATGGGCAAAGCTGATAGTGGGGGGGCTGTGCATATGGGAGCAGGGCATATATGTACGAAACACTCAATTGTGTTGGGAAACAAAAACAGCTCTAAAAAAAGAAAGTCTTTAAAAAATGATAATATTTTCTTCTGAGGTTCATAAGATATGTAGATGCAGTACATACAGTTACTACAGCATAAAGGATGGGCAGGGTGGCCCAACATGGCTGCACTATTTCCATATTTTACCTGAAGTACTAAAATGTTCATTGTAAGTGGAACAGGAAAAGTTAGAGATGGAGATTGTGAACCCTGGAGAAATGACTGAAAAAAAAAATAGCCAAGAGGACAAAAAATAAAACAATGTAATCCACCACATCACCAGAGTAAAGAAGAAAATCATGTGACATGCAGAAAATGCATTTGAAGAAATTCTACATCCATTTATAAAAGTCCAGGAAAGTAGAAGTAGAGGGAACTTCTCTAACTTGATACAAGGCGTCCCTGAGAACCTGCAGTCATCACAGACAGTGAGACTAAAGGCTTCCCCGTAAGTCAGGATCAAGGCGGAGACATCTGCTCTCATTGTACCCAGTCAACACCACACTGGATTCTTAGTTGGTGTGAAATAGCAAGAAAATCAAATAAAAGGCATACAGATTGGAAAGGAAGGAGTAAAACTGTCTTTTTTCACAGATGACATGACTGTCTACATAAAAAATCCTTAAGAATATAAGAAAAAAAAAAGGCTACTGGAATTCATAAATGAGTGCAACAAGGTCATAGGATACAAAGTCAACATACAAAAATCATTTGTATTTCTATACAGTGGCAATAAATGATTGGAAATTGACATGTTTTTTCTTTTGCTTGAGGAAGATGGTCCCTGAGCTCACACCTGTGCCAATCTTCTTCTACTCTGTATGGGATGCTGCCACAGCATGGCTTGATGAGCAGTGTGTAGATCCATGCCCAGGATCTGAACCCGAGAACCCAGGGCCGTGGAAGTGAAGTATGAGAACTTAACAGCTGCGCCAACAGGCTGGCCCCCAGAAATTGACATTTTTAAAGTGCAACTTACAATAGCAACAAAAATCATAACATATTTAGGAATAAATCCTATAATATGCCTGTAGAATCTCTATGCTGAAAAATACAAAACACTGATGGAAGAAGTAAAAGAAAACTTCAATAAGCAGGGAAATGGTCTTAGTCTATTCGGGCTGCTATAAAAAAAACCCACAGACTGGATAGCTTATAAACAAGAGACATTTATTTCCCACAGTTCTCGAGGCTGAGAGTCCAAGATCAAGGCGCCAGCACGGTCACATTCTGGTGACAGCCCGCTTCCTGGTTCATAGCTGGTGCCTTCTTGCTGTGTCCTCACACAGTGGAGGGGACAAGGGCTCTCTCTGGAGCCTCTTTTGTTATAAAGGCACTAATCTTGTTCATGAGGGCTCGACCCACATGACACAAGCACCTCCCAGAGGCCCCACCTTCTAACACTCTCAACCTTGGGGGTTAGGATTTCAACATGTGAATTTTGGGAGGACATAAGCATTCAGACCCCAGCAGAAATATACAGTGTTCATGGATTGGAAGACTCAGTATTTTAAATATTAATTATCCTTAAGTTGATCTATACCAATTACAATTCCAGCATATTTTTGGTAGAAACTGTGAAGTTGATTCTACAATTTATTTGAGTAGGCAAAGTAATTAGAATAGCCAAAACAATTTTGAAAAAGAAGAACAAAGTTGGAGGCCTTAAACTACCTGCTTCCCAGACATATTATAACATTACGATAATCAATAGTGTGCTGGTGAACGAATAAACACACAGATCAGTGGAACAGAAGAGAGAATCCAGAAACAGAACCACACATGTATGAGCAATTGATATTTGACAAAGTTGCTAAAATAACTTAATGGAGAAAGAATGGTATTTTAAAAAAGAGGCACTGGAAAAATTGAATATTCATATGCAAAAATATCCACCATAATATATAACTCAAAACAAAACAAAACCCCAAAATCCTTGGAGCCATGTCTCACACCACATACAAAAATTAACTCAAAGTGAATCATAGCAGTAAGTGTAAAATCTAAAACTATAAATCTTCTAGGAGAAAATATTCATGACCTTGGATTAGGCAAAGATTTCTCAGGTATGAAACCAAAAGCACACCCATAACAAATTTTGTTTAGTTAAACTTTATCAAAACTAAGAACTTCTTCTCTTCAAAAGACACTGTTGAGAGAAGGAAAACAAGTCAAAAACTGGGAGAAACCATTTATGCAACACACATCTGTGAAGGCTTTTTATTCGGTGTGTATGAAGAACTCTTCAATCTGAATAACAAAACAAACAACCTCGTAAAAAATTGGCAAAAGATTTGAAGAGGCACTTCAGCAAAAATGATACACAAATGGAATGAAAGTACAGGAAAAAATGCTCAACATCATCAGTCATCAGAGAAATTCAAATTAAAACCACAAAGAGATACATGTGTGCACCTTTCAGAATGGCTTAAAAAATTAGCAACAATATCAAGTACTGGCAAGGATGCAGAGCAACCAGAATGCTCGTACACTCCTGCCGGGAAAGGAGAATGTTTCAGCCATATTGGAAAACATTTTGAGAGTTGCTTGTAAAGTTAAAGAAATGATGACCATGTAATCTTTCTGATCCAGTAATCTTATTCTTGGATATATGTCAAAGAGAATCAAAATGTTACGTTCACACAAAAATCTGTATGTTGATGTTTATAGCAGACTTATTCACAATTTCCAAAAACTGGAAACAACCCAAACAGACAAACTGTAGATATAAATGTTCTTGAGCTAGTAAATAGGTGGCACATCCATCCAATGGAATATTATTCAGTAATGAAAAGGAATAAGCATTTTATATGTGAGACGAAATGGATGAATATCAAATACAATCTGCTAAGTAAAGAAAGTAAAGCTCAAAAAGTTGTTACATAGTGTGTGATCCCATCCCTGTGAGATTCGGGAAGAAGCAGAACTACTGATAGGGAGCAGATCAGTACTAGAGATAGTGACATTTTATAATGATGAAGTGGTCAATAGTTCAAGACATAACAATTAAAAACATATATGCATCTATTAATGGAGCATTGAAATACATGAAACTTTTAATAGAAATGAAAACAGACAATTCAACAATAGTTGAAGACTTCAATACCCCACTTTCAATAATGTATAGAACAATTAGACAGAAGATCAACACGGAAATAGACGACTTGAATAACACTACAAACCAACCAGATCTAACAGACTTCTACAGAGCACTCCATCCAACAACAGAATATACATTCTCAAGTACATAGGGAACATTCTCCAGAACAGATCAAATGTTGGGCTATAGAACAAACCCCAATAAATTTAAAAGCAGAAAAATAATACAAAGTATGTTCTCCAACCATAATAAAATAAAATTAGAAATCAATAGTAGGAATAAATCTGGCAAATTCATAAATATGTGGGAATTAAACAACACATTCATGAATAACCAATGAGTCGAAGAAGAAATCTAAAGGGAAATCAGAAAACGCTGGTTCTTTGAAGAGATCAACACAATTGACAAACCTCTGTCCAGTCTGACCAAGAAAAAGAGAGAAGATTCAAATTACTTGAATCAAAAACAAAAGAGAGAAAACAACACTAAGATATCACCTCACGCCCGTTAGAATGGCTATAATCACCAAGCCAAAAAACAACAAACACCGGAGAGGATGTGGAGAAACAGGAACCCTCGTACACAGCTGGTGGGAATGCAAACTGGTGCAGCCTCTATGGAGAACGGTATGGAGATTCCTCAAAGAATTAAAAATAGAGATGCCCTATGATCCAGCTATCCCACTACTGGGAATCTATCCAACGAACCTGAAATCAACAATCCCAAGGGCCTTATGCACCCCTATGTTCACTGCAGCATTATTCACCATAGCCAAGAAGTGGAAGCAACCTAAGTGTCCCTCGACTGATGACTGGATCAAGAAAATGTGGTATATATATACAATGGAATACTACTCAGCCATAAAAAAAGACAAAATCGTCCCATTTGCAACAACATGGATGGGCCTGGAGGGTATTATATGTTAAATGAAGGAAGCCAGAAAGAGAAAGACAAACACTGTATGATCTCACTCATATGTGGAATATAAACCAACACATGGACAGAGAAAACTGTATTGTGGTTACCAGGGGCAATGGGGGTGGGGGGTGGGCACAAGGGTTGAAGGGAGACATATATATGGTGATGGACAAACAAACATGTACAACCAAAAATTTCACAATGTTAAAAACTATTAAAACATCAATAAAAAAAAAGACAAAACTGAAGGGAAAAAAAAAAAAGACAGGACAAGATTACCAACCTTACAGAATCAAAAAGGATTATAAACAAATACTATGAATAATAGTACACAAATTAGATAACTTAGATGAAATACACAAATTACTAGAAAAACACAAACTACAAAAATGACTCAAGATAATCTGAATAAACCTATAATAAGTCAAGAGATTGAATCAGTAATCCACAAACTATGCACAAAGAAAAGCCCAGGCCTAAATGGTTTCACCGCTGAAATCTACCAAACACTCAAGGAAGAATTAATACCAATTCTTCAAAAAAAAAAAAAAGAGGAAGAAACACTTTCCACCACATTTTATGGGGCTAATATTACCCCGATACCAAAATCAGACAAAGATGTCACAAGAAAGCAAAACTACAGGGGCCAGCCTGGTGGCATAGACATTAAGTTTGCACGCTCCACTGTGGCGGCCCAGGGTTCACAGGTTTGGATCCCGGGTATGGACTGATGTACCGCTTGTCAAGCCATGCTATGGCGGTGTCCCATATAAAAAAAAATAAATAGAGGAAGATGGGCACGGATGTTACCCCAGGGCCAATCGTCCTGCGCAAGAAGAGGAAGATTGGCAACGGATGTTACCTCAGGGCTAATCTTCCTCACCAAAAAAAAAAAAGAAAACAAAACTACAGACTAATATCTCTTACCAACATGGATGTAAAAGTCCTCAACAAAATACTAGCAAACTGAATCTAGCAATATATAAAAAGAATTATACACCATGACCAAGTGGGATTTATCCTAGGGATGCAAAGTTGGTTTAACATCCAAAAATAATTAATGTAATACATCATACAAATAGAATGAAAAACAAAAAATCACAAGACCATCTCAGCAGATGTAGGAAAAAGCATTTGACAAAATCCAACATGCTTTCACGACTTAAAAAAAAACTCAATAAACTAGGAACAGAAGGGAAGTTCCTCAATATAAAGGGCATCTACAAAAAATCTCCAGTTAACATCATACTTAATGGTGACATACTGGATGGTTTCCCTTTAAGATTAGGAACAAGACAAAGATTTCCACTCTTGCCATTTCTATTCTAAATTGTAGCGGAGGTTCTAACCAGGGAAATTAGGCAAGAAAAAGAAAAAAAGGCATCTATATCGGAAAGGAGGAGGTAAAACTATCTCTATTTGCATGAAGTGATCCTGTATATAGAAAACCCTAAGGAATTTACCAAAAAACTATCAGAAGTAATAAATGAGTTCAGCAAGGTTGCAGGATACAAGATCAATATACAAAACCCAATTTAATTTCTATACATTTGCATTGAAAAACCCAAAAGTAAAATTAAGAAAACAATTCCATTCACAATAGTATCCAAAACCAGGAATAAATTAACCAAAGAAATCCAAAACTCATGCTCTGAAGTTGATTCTAAATTCATACGGAATTCTAAGGCAACAAGCTACAACTAACAAAACAATTCTGAAAAAGAAGAATAAATAGTGTAAGACTCATACTTCCCAATTGCAAAAGTTACTACAAAGCAACAGTTGTCAAGACAGTGTGGTACTGGTACAAGGACAAACATACAGATCAATGGAACAGAACTGAAAGACCAGAAATAAACCTATACACCTATGGTCAACTGATTTTTCACAAGGGTGCCAATGGTGCTGTGACAATTGAATAGCTATATGCAAAAGAATGAAGTTAGACCCTAACCTTATCCCATAAGCAAAAGTTTACTCAAAATGGATCATACACTTATATTGAAGAGCTAAAACTATAAAACACTTAGAAGAACACACAGGCATAAATCTTCATGACCTTGTATTTGGCAATGGACTCAGATCTGACACCAAAAGCAGAAGCAACTAAATAAATGAATAAATAAGTTAAACTTCATCATCAAAATTAAGGAACATGAGAAATGTAAAGTTCCTGCTTTAAAATTTCATCAGGGGCAAGCAACTAATTCAAATGGAATGCAGTCATCTAAAGGACATCTTTTTAATGAGAAATGCTATTACTAAAGGAGACTTGGGCTGTTTGAAATGATATTTAGCCCAAAGCAACAAGGGAGGTATTGCTACTCTGTCTCCCTGAGTCTCCAAACTTTTCTTTTTTTAGAAAATTTGATCCTGTCTCACTTTTAGATACTTGATGCTACAGGAATCTGAGAAGAAAAACGGGGAGAATTTTTTTCATCTTGTAAGGTCAACTAGTTCCTGACCTTGAAGAAGGAACTCTCTCCAACCTTTGTTTTTCTTTTTATTCTTAGAAATGACCCCTAATTGTTCTCAACTTGGCAAAAATAAATTTTCCAGAGACTGTGAAGTCCAGGTGAGTTTCACACCATCATCAACTTGTGGACTGGGCATGAAAAGGGGAGACAGAATATACTTAAGTCTCTTGCAACATTTTTGAATATGTTGTGTGGTAGATATTTTTTCCAAACACGAACCCAAATGTACCATCCTTATTTACTCATTAGATACCCGCTAATTTAAAATACGACTTTTCAAAATGCAATATGATAAGTAAAACGTGGTGAGGCATGTATAGGAATTCTGTGTACTCTTCTGCAATTGTTTTGTGAATCAGATAGAGAAGTGACCATTAGCCTTATTGCACCCCTGGAGCTGGGCATCCCACACACACATGGATTTAGTTCTTACACTCTCTGCTCTCTTCATTTCACCTATTTGCTTATTTCCCTATCAGGAACAACATTTTTAGTTAATGCAGCTTTATATGTTTTAATAACTCATAGGTCAAGTCATTAAAATTTCATGTTTTTCTGAATCTCAGTTGAACATGCCTTTCTTTAATACTAAGTATGTTGAATGTCACAAAATATCACTCAAGTTGTCAATTCAGATACTAAATCTCTTATGACTGATTTTTTTTTTTTTACATATAGACTTGGCCTGAGAAGACCTATTGGAAAATTGTACTAACTCTCTATAAATGCATAATTAGCTTTAAGTCAATGTCATGGTCACATGAACTCTCAGCCACTCAAAGTGTTGTCTGCCCAAGTTAAATACACATATTTCTATGAAGCCCAGATCTCTGTGGTATAAAGAAAATGTCCAAATCACCTTTCTTATGTGTGTTTTTCTAGGTGAATTCCACAAATTATTGGAATAACAGTAGATGGGTTTGCTCTGACTTAGGAGGCTCTCACATAGGTGTGGAAATGGGAATGCAACACTGTCTTTAAAGGTTTGAAATCCTTTTTAATATTTTAATATCTTTTCATGCTTGGTGATTCTCAAACTTGACCAAACATTAGAAAGACTTGGAGGGCTGTAAAAAATGTACTTATACTGAGTCTTGGTTGAATCAGAATCTGTGAGGGTAGAGCTCTATTGTCTGTATTATCTAACTTGCCAGATGATTCTAATGCACAAGGTGGTTGAGAACTATTACAAATGGCTCCTGGGATTTCCTCTCAATCCTCTGGATAGCAGGCCACATCACTGGAATCCTAGTTCATTTTCGAAGAAAAGGGGAGCACATACAGAATAATTATCCAGATCACTAATAAGACATGAGGTTCAGAGAATTTTTCATAATTAAAACTGTTTCCAAAAGAGGTCTCTGAGTGTAGAGGATGGTATGCTTCTCTCTCCTTCCACCCCCCTTCCCTTAAAAGCTCCTCAACCTAGAATCCCACAGGCTTATATGTATTTTGCGTAATTCATTAGGTAAACAGGTGAAAACAGGTGTCCTTTGCTGCCCCAATACATGAAGTCACTGATATTTCACCAGATTCTTTAACCATATTGATTAACTCTATTCATTTTACTATATTTTTGATATAGTTGTTGTTTTACTCAATTGGTTAACAATGGATCTTTACAGTAAGAGAATAAAGGACAGAAGAAAGAGAATGGGAACAGGAAAAGCAACACATACAGGAAAAATAATGACAGAAAAGATAGAATGTGGGACAGGAAGGCAGAGCAGCATTCATCCCTAGTTTTTCAAGAAGTGATCTGACAACAGCAGAACAGAGTTACTTCCTACCAGGTTTGAAGTATTGCATTGATTTCCCAAGCATTCAGTTGCAATGCACCTATCATCTTGATATGTAGGAAGACAAGCATCCCCAAGGAAGGTGTTTGTTTAGTTCCAAATGCTTTAGAGAAAGATCTGGGCACAGAATGAGCAGTTTCAGACATCTCTTTCCATTTCCTTAGTGACATTATCTATATTTTATGGCAGGGAATAGCTAATTCTTTTGATCTCCTCACCAACATTACTGCCCATGGAACTACCTGAAAGAAAGAAGAAATGGCTGTGGTGTTAACTCTGCATCTTCAGAGCCTTCAATCGGCAGCATACAGTGTGGCTCAGAAACAAACCACAGAGGGCAGACGGAGGGTAGAGACACAGTTTATGGGTAAGCCCACACCAGTCACGCTTCCTCACAAGGCATCTGCTTGAATGTATGTATTTCAAAATGGGTTGTCTTTGCAAAAAAAAATTCATGGACTGCAATTAAAATAATAATCTTTCAGAACCTACACAGGCCAGGATTCCTGGATCATCCACAGAGTGTTACTTATGTCCTAGAATAATGAAATCATGGGTGGAAGGATTGTCACTGGTCACTCTCAGTCTAACCACATATCTAACATTCTTTCTGGGTATTTTCCCAGTTCATATTTCAATGGGGACCCTCAGCTGCTATCCTGGGGGGACTTATAACTTATCTAGTGCATGGTTTCTTGCCTTTGGCGATATTGATATTGGGGCTGAAGCATTCTTTGTTGTGGGGGCTGCCTTTGCATTATAAAACAATTGGCAGCAAAATGGTATCTAGATGCCAGAACCAACTTTCTCCCCACCCCGACATCATGACAAACCAAAATATCACCAGATAGTACCCAGTTTTCCCTGAGGGGCACAAATAACACCTGGTTCAGAAGCACCGATATGGAGAAATAAGATGTGAGTACATGAAATAGTACCCTCACATGGCAGACATTATAATCAGTGTAAAAGGACTTTATTTCCCAGAGGATGGAAATCTTACTTTCAGGTAGGGCCGCCAAAGAAACCGTTCAATAAGATCAGAATCAAGGATGTGGTTAAGGAGGGAGAGGAGAAGGAAATACCATAAAAAATAAACTGACCCATCATGCAGTGATTGATGGATGGATATCTGCATAAATAAGTGATGAAAGCCATATAGAAGAATGTTAGCAACTGTAGAGTCTGGGTGGTGGGTATTTGGGTGTTCAGCGTGCAATCTGCCTGACCATTTGTGATAAAACGTCAGGAACGTATATTTTTAAATAAAGGAAAATACCAGTAAAACAAAGCCGATTGCAAAAGTTACTGGGCTCAAGGAGTTTATAATCTGATTACACATGAATGTAAGATAAGTACACAAATAACAACTCCTTGACCACAAGACAAAAGCATTTTAGAACTAGGAGTAGACCATTGTACCTTATTTCCAAGGTGAAGCACATGGTTCAAAAGCTTTCACCAACTCTATCCAATTTGGTCCTCATGACAGTCCTGTAGAGTGAGCAAGGAAGGTACTGCATTTTATAAGTGATGGAACGGATTCAAGGAGGTTGAGATTTAATCACTATGTGATACGCTACTAAAGAGGAAAATTTGGGACTCATTCTCAGATCCTCCTGCTCTGGATCCAATGCTGTTTCCACCCTCTTTGCCACAAGCCAGTTGCCGTTATGACCTCTCCAGCGCAAAGAAAAGGCTGTCATCTCAGGTGGCTGCAGCTGCTGTCACCTAGAATTGGGCCTCCAGGTATTTCTGATGCCCAGACACTGGCTGCTTCTCTCATGGAGCATCTTTGGCACTGATCCCGCAAGAGACCTGCAGGCAACCCATGATGCCCCAAGGCCACTCCCCCAGTTGGCATCTTAGAACCCTCCCCTCAGCCTCTGAGCTACTGGAACAGGATCCTCTCATCCTGGGAGGAGCTCTCTGGAATGGGGTTCCTTTCAACATGGGCTCCAGACTAGCTCCCATTTGCAGATCTGAATCTCCTTCCCTAGTACTCTGCAACTTTGCATCATGATTCCACTGCAGTACTCTTTATTCTGCTATTAGGCAATGGAATCTTCTGTCTCAACCAGGAAACACTTTACACTTCTCTAGGTTATTGTGAATAATGCCTCAATGACCCTGGGAGTACACATATCTCTTGAGATCCTGATTTTGTTTCTTTTGGATGTATACCCAGGAGTAGTATTGCTGGATCATATGGTAGTTCTACTTTTCATTTTTTAGGGAACCTACACACTGTTGTCTTAATGCCATATCAATTTATATTCCCCACCAACAGTGCACAACGGTTCCCTTTTCTCCACATCCTCACCAACAGTTCTTACCCTTAGGGTTCCATTTTCTTTTTTTAAATAATAGCCATCCTAAGAGGTGTGAAGTAATACCTCATTGTGGTTTTAAATTGCATTTCCCTGATTATTAGCGATGATGAGCACCTTTTCATGTACCTCTTTACTATTTGCATGTCTTCTTTTGAGAATTGTTTGTTCAGGTCCTTTGCCCATTTTTTAATTGAGTGATTGGGTTTTTTTTTTATATTGAGTTGTAGGAGTCTCTTATATATTTTGGATATTAACCCCTAGATAAATGGTTTGTAACTATTTTCTCCTATACAGCAGGTTGCCTTTTGTTGATGGTTTCCTTTGCCACACAGAGCTTTTTAGTTTGATATGGTCTCACTTGTTCATTTTTGCTTCTGCTGCCTGTGCTTAGGCGTTAAATCCAAAAAAATCATTGCTGAGACCAACGTCAAGGAGCTTTCCCCTATTTTTTTTCTGGGAACTTTATGGCTTCTGGTCTTATGTTTAAGTTTTAAACTATTTTGAATTGATTTTACTGTATGGTTTAAGATGAGGGTCCAATTTCATTTTTTTGCATGTGGATTTCTAGTTTTCCCAGCACCATTTATTGAAGATACTATCCTTTCCCCGTGTGTGTCCTTGGTGCCATTGTCAAAGATTAGTTGACCATATATCTGTGGGTTTATTTCTGGGCTCCCTATTCTGTTCCATTCGCCTATGTTTCTCTTTTTAGGCCAGTACCATACTGTTTTGATTACTACAGCTTTGCAGTATACTTTGAAATCAAGAAGTGTGTTGCCTCCATCTTTGTTTTTCTTTCTCAAGATTACTTAGGTTATTTGTGGTCTTTTACAGTTCCATAAGAATTTTAGGGTTGTTTTTTCTGTTTCCATGAAAAATACCATTAGAATTTTGATAGAGATTAAATTGAATCCGTAGACTGCTTTGGGTAGTACGTACGTTTTAACAATTTGATTCTTCTAAGCCATGAACATGGGATATCTTTCCACTGATTTGTAATTCTTCACTTTTTCCAGCAATGTTTTATAGTTTTCATGTACAGGTCTTTCACCTCCTCGGGTCCCCAGAGGCTGGCCTGGCACTGAGGCAGGTCTGAAGCCTATGTTCACACGGCTAGCCTTGTGCTGGGGACCACTGGTGCAGGCCTGTAAACCAGGTCTGCAGGGGCCAGCCTGGCACTGGGGTTCACTGGGGCAGGCCTGGAGCCTAGGTCAACAGAGAAGTTGGATGCTCATTTGACTCTCTTTTCCTCAAGAAGAGCTCTGGTGTGGAGGGGATCTCTCTCAGCTTTTTGGTGCAGGGGCTTGGGCAATGGGTGACCCAGGTAGAATGGAACTATCCTTCCTACCTTCTTCAGTGCATCTTTTCCTGTTTCTGTGCTCCAGTCGGGTGCTGTAATCTCTCATCTGGAATCAAGAGCTCTGAGAAAGGTTTTGCATGCGTGGTTGGTTCCTTACATCAGTTTTCTGTGAAGGGACACTGGCTGGAACTTCCTAGCCCATCATCTTGTTGGTGTCCCTGCTTGATATTTCATACATTTTTGATCTGATGATCTAACTTTGTTTTTGTCCATCTGGATTCAGCCCCTGATTGCTAATAGTCTTATCTAATAAATTCTCTAATGACTGCATAATTCTGGCTCTGCTTTTTTTCTAAACTGGTCTCCCTAGAGACCTCGTTAATCTGTCTGCTTCATTCCACACAGGAGCAGTGGCCTTTATTTCCTATTATTGCTTTGGATTCATCATGGATGACAGATTTATCTCTAAGGAACACCTAAATATTGATGAGGAGCTGGGCAAACTCTATCTGAACTCCAAGGTAGTGAGTGGCACAACAGGATACATGAAGAATGGGTTCCTGGATGCTCCTGCTAACTTCATTTTTCAACATATACAGGTGGGCACAAGACAGGAAACTTTTAGCTCTTGGAATTTTCTGGTATCCACTCCAACCAACCCTATGATGGGCTTGTTGGATGGTGATGAACATGAGTGTGGTGAGATTCTTGAAGACTAGTAACTGAGTAAGCCATGCACCTGGTCTGATGCCACTTCCAAAAGATATTCTAACTACAAAAACAGAGCTACCTTCTGTTTTTTTTGTTGTTGTTGTTGAGGAAGATCAGCCCTGAGCTAACATCTACACCAATCCTCCTCTTTTTGCTGAGGAAGACTGGCCCTGGGCTAATATCCGTGTCAATCTTCCTCCATTTTATGTGGGACACTGCAACAGCATGGCCTGTCAAGCGGTGCATCGGTGCACGCCCGGATCCGAACCCAGGCCGCCAGCACTGGAGCACACGCACTTAACCGCTATGCCACAGGGCCGGCCCCAGAGTAGGTAATAAATAGGAAGAGAATTACAACCTGCAACAATATTTGTAATTACAAATGAAAAAGGAAGTTGTTCAAATTAGTCTTTTATTGCCTATAAAAGATAGTTTTTCCATTTGAAGAATTTCCTGAAATTTTTAGAACAACTGACTCAATATTTTCTTCAAGTCTCTCATATCCTAGAATAAATTTTAAATATTGGCACTGGACTTCAGATTTTAAGAACATGTCTCTCTCTCTCTCTTTTATTGAGGAAGATTGGCCCTAAGCTAACATCTGTTGCCAATCTTCCTCTTTTTGCTTGAGGAAGATTGTCCCTGAGCTAATGTCCGTGCCAGTCTTCCTCCACTTTGTATACGGGATGCCATCACAGCATGGCTTGAGGAGTGGTGTGTAGCTCTGCACCCGGCACCCAAACCTGCAAACCCTGGGCCACCGGAGTGGAGCACGCGAACTTAACCACGATCCACCAGGGCTGACCCAAGAACATGTTTTATGAAACAAATACAAGGGCATCTCATGTGTCAGTATATCCCACTAAGTATGGCTGCTACCTGTTTATTATTGCAAGAGCTGCTGGGTCCAGAGAGGGCATCATAGATATTTTATGCCAAAAAGAAAGAGTCCAGTGAAAACTGCTTTGATGAGAAACAGTAGGTCCATTTCTGACTCTTCCAGCAGCCTGACCTTGAGGCGAGGTGTTTTTTTTTTTTGCTGAGGAAGATTTGCCCTGAGCTAACATCTGTTGCGAATCCTCCTCTCTTTTTTGGTTGAGGAAGATTAACCCTGAACTAACAACTGTGCCAATCTTTGGTCACTGCCACAGCATGGCTGACAAGTGGTGTAGGTCTGCACCCAGGAACCAAACCTGCAAACCTGGGCCGCCAAAGTGGAGCTGGCCAAACTTAACCAGTATGCCAGGGGGTTGGCCCCTAGGCAAGTTTTTGATGTTCTGAGATTTAGTTTCCTCATCAGGGTTGCTGTGGTAACTTAATGATATAACATAGTTGATGCACTCAGCAGGTTTTCAACAAACAATAGTTCTTCTCCCCACTGTGGACGCAAAGCTCTCCCGTTGGTCTAAAGCTGGTCAGTCACGGCTGGTGGGCTCAAACCAGGGCCAGCTAACTCTTCTAGTAAAGGACTAGACACTAATTATTTTCACCTCTGCTAACCGTATGGTCTGACAAAATAACTCAATGCTGCCACTGTAGTGCAACATCAGCTACATAACGAATAGGCGTGTTCCAGCAAGACTTCGCTTATGGACGCCGCAATTTGAATTTTGTTCGATTTTCAAGTGTCATGAAATATTGTTCTTTTATTTTTTCAACTATTTGAAACAGTAACACGAATTCTTAGCTCAGAGGCACATGAAAACAGGCAGCGGTTCACATCTGCCACGGGTCATAATTTTCCATCCCTTGGGCTAGACCTGTTCAAGTTATTCATACAAAGATAAGATTGGGGCTCATAGGACACAATTATAGTCGAGGAGTAGAGATATGAGGGAGGGAGCAAATGTGGGAGGGATTATTCAATCAACAATAGGGAGCAGCAATTATACCTGTGTTTTACCCTCAAATATACATAAATTGTTAACTCTAATAGATTTACATATATTGATATATATATTTACATATACTGACTGAAGTGATTGTAAAATACAATATAACAAGGTTATTATTCTCTTTTCAGACGAAAAATGAAATTGAAAGGCCTCTATGTGTCTACTGGCACAAAATGGCCTAGTTCAATGAAGGCTGTCATGTCATCTTTTGTATGTGACACAAACGGTATGTTCCTGCAGTCGCCTCTCCAGTTTTGCAGTACTTATGGCATCCAGAGTGATGAAAGCACGGTCGTAAGTGTATTACTAAGCAATTAGAGTCTGATAATTACATTTTTTATAAAATAAATCTTATTCCAAATTTATATTCAGTGAAGGATTTAAATATATATTGATTTTATTTAATTAAGACAATGTATGCTTGCTGGTTTTAAAATGGGAAATATAGAAAATTGCAAAGAACAAGAAAGATCTCTACAATCCAGAGATAATGAAAATTGATTTAAAAAATAAATCCTGTAATTTTATGCGTGTATTCTTTTTTAAATGTGTGACCATACTCCATATCAGTGGTTCTCAACTGGGAGCAACTTTGCCCTCTCGAGGACATTTGGCAATGGCAGGAAACATTTTTTGTTGTCACCACTTGGTGAGGGAGAGTGCTCCTGGCATCTAGTGGGTCAGAGGGTTTTGCTAAATATCCTACAATGCAGAGGACAGCCCTCCACGACAGAGAATCATCCCGCCCAGAACGTCAACAGCGCTGAGACTGAGAGACCCTGATCCATGTAGTATATATACAGCTTTGTAAATTTTCATGGACACTTTCTAATATCCATAAGTGGTCTGAAAACATAATTTTTTAAGTGCTGAATGGTACTCCAGATCAAGACTGTATAATAAATTAAGCAATTTTACCCTATTTACAATAATTGTAAATTTATTAAAGAATATGAAGGTCCAAAATGAGTTGATATCTCTTTTCTTTTGCTGGATTCAGTAAGCCCCTGTGATGACTGTGATCACCTATGTGGGGCTGAGTGTCTCTCTGCTGTGTCTCCTCATGGCTGCCCTCATCTTTCTCCTGTGCAGATCTATCCAGAACACCCGCACCTCCCTCCACCTGCAGCTCTCACTCTGCCTCTTCCTGGCCCACCTGCTCTTCCTCATGGGAACCAAACAAACCAATCCCAAGGTAGAAAAACTAACCTTAGCTCATTCTTCTTTATGGAGAGCTTGCCAATGAGGAGAAAAGAGGTATATGGAGATGTGATGTGACAAGAAATACCCTGATGGCAAAATTCAAAAATGTTTCATTTGTTGCTGCCATTTGCAAAGCATTTTGTATAGGTCAAGTTGTGTGATTTACATAATTTAATTTAATTGGCTGCATTCACTGACTTTAACAAATATTTATTTAGGGCCAACTCTGGACCTAGAACTTTCCTAGGCACTAAGGATACACAGTTCCTGTCCTCATCCAATTAAAACCTAAAGAACTTGTTTTCACAGCAGGAGCAAACACACAGGGATTCAGGACCCCATAGGTGAGACACCTACCACTGTCAAAATTAAGAAAGACTCCCTGAAGGAACTTATGTCTAAGCTGTGTCCTTTAGTTAGTGGAAGAAGTTAGTGAGTGAAAGGAAAAAGTATTCCAGAGAGACCTGATGAAGGCCTGGATGTGAGCTCGGTCTCAACCTATTTGGGTAACCTTAGGTAGCTCAGTTTACCTGGAAGAAGGATTCTCACACTTTCCCATGTGTCAGACTCATCCAGAGGGCTTTTGAAAAAATGAGCCTTACACCTAGGTTTTATGATCCAGTAGGTCTGGCATAGAGTCTGAGAACCTATATTTATAACAAGCTCCCAGGTCATATTAATGCTGATGGTCCAGGGACCATACTCTGAGAGCCACTAACACGGAATATATGCTGGGATTGAGGAGGAGGCAATACCACCTTCCAGGTGTTCTGGGTGTTGTGTGGTATCTTAGCCTTTAAACCTGAATAAACAGAATGTAGAGAAATGTTCAAGGCTGAAAACTTCTCTAAGTGGTGGCAACTAAGAAGGAAAGTGAATGGATTTGAGCGTGAGAGAAGATGCAGAATCTACAGCACTTACTCACTGCTGGGATGTGGAGGATGAGGTTGGGGAATTTATCAGGAGTGACACCCAGAATGCAGGTTTGGCCAACGGAATGGATGGATGATTGTCCTGTTCACAGAATACAGTGTAAGGAGCTCATTAGATCAGATCCCTTTGAGACATGTTGAGATATCCTTGGCAGATCCAAACTGAAGTGGTGAGAGGACAATTCCCTCTATAGATCTAGTGCTCAGGCAAGAATACACCTGGAAATAATTAGCACACCAACTGGAGGTAATGGAAACCAGGGAGAAGATGAAAACTCTTGGGAATAATGACGCAGAATGAGAAGGGTATTGAGGATGAAATTCTGAAGGACAGGCAAAACAAAGCAAAAAAAAAAGATAGAGCACAGCCAGGGAGGGAAGAGTTTTCAGTGTCAAATATTGCAATGGTTCAAGACAATAAAGCGTGAACAGTTTCTATGGTCAAACCCAAAAGTGGCCATTGGTGGATCTGGTGAAAGCTGTGGAAGAGCAGTAGTCAGGCAGAAGCCGGGTGGTGCTGGGGGAGGGCTGAGGACCGAATGGGCTGTGGAGGGAAGAGGGAAAGGAGAAGGCAGCACTCTTGAAGAGGGAGGAGGAGACTGGGATGAATTTGGAGCAGAACTTGAGACCAGTGAGGTATTTGGTTTTAGTAAAATGAAAGAGACTTGATAATATCTAAATGCTTTTAAGAAGGTGCCCAAGAGAAGAACCACGACTAACAACAGACAGGGGGACCCAAGCAAGACTAAGAGGCAGGATAGAGAACAAAAATGAGGTTTTCACTTTGGAGGGTACTGGGAAAAGGGACTACATCAAACTAAAAATCTTTTGCACTGCAAAGTGAACCACCAACAAAACAAAAAGACAATCTAACTATTGGGAGAAGATATTAGCAAACCATCCATCTGATAAGGGGTTAATCTCCAAAATATATAAAGAACACATGCATCTCAACAACAAAAAAACTAAAAACCCACTTAAAAAATTGGCAAAAGACCTGAACAGACATTTCTCCAAAGAAGATATACAGATGGCCAACAGGCACATGAAAAGATGTTCAACATCATTAACTATCAGGGAAATGCAAATCAAAACTACAATGAGATATCACCTCACGCCTGTCAGAATGGCTATAATCAACAAGACAGGAAACAACAAGTGTTGGAGAGGATGTGGAGAGAAGGGAAGTGTCATACACTGCTGGTGGGAGTGCAAACTGGTGCAGCCACTATGTAAAACAGTATGGAGATTTCTCAAAATATTAAGGATAGAACTACCATATGATCCAGCTATTCCACTGCTGGGTATTTATCCAAAGAACGTGAAAACACCAATGCGTAATGATACATGCACTGCTGTGTTCATTGCAGCGTTGTTTACAATAGCTAAGACTGGGAAGCAACCTAAGTGCCCATCAAGGGACAAACGTATAAAGAAGATGTCGTATATATACACACTGGAATACTACTCAGCCATAAGAAATGAAGAAATCCAGCCATTTATGACAGCATGGATGGACATTGAGGGTATTATGCAAAGTGAAATCAGTCAGAGGCAGAAGGTCAAATACCGTATGATCTCACTCATTAAGTAGTAGACAATAACAACAACAAACACATACAGACAGGGATTGGATTGGTGGTTACCAGAGGGGAAAGGCGCAGGGAGGAGGGCGAAAGGGATAATTAGGCACATGTCTGTGGTGATGGATTGTAATTAGTATTTGGGTGGTGAACATGTGAACATGATGGAATGCATGCAGAAATAGAAGTATAATGAGGTACACCTGAAATTTATACAATGTTATAAACCAATGTTACCACAATAAACAAACAAACAAACAAAAAACAGAAAAGAAAAAGGAAATGTAGAAGAATTTCTACACAGCGTTAACATATTTTAGTCAGAGACCATAAAATACATTATTTTAGTTCTTAGGCAGTATCTTAATCGGAATAAAGGAGGCAGAAAGTTAGGCTTATCTGGTAATAGAGTTTTACCAATTGAGTTTCATAAAAGAATTAAAAAGCAAGGGAGTTGCAATGAACACAGGGGTGCATGTACTTTTACAAATTGGTGTTTTCAAGTTCTTTGGATAAATACCCAACAGTGGAATAGCTGGATCATATGGTAGTTCTATCCTTGATTTTTTGAGGAATCTCCATACTGTTTTCCATAGCGGCTGCACCAGTTTGCACTCCCACCAGCAGTGTATGAGAGTTCCCTTCTCTCCACATCCTCTCCAACACATGTTGTTTCCTGTCTTGTTTATTATAGCCATTCTGATGGGCGTGAGGTGATATCTCATTGTAGTGCCCATCAAGGGACGAATGGATAAAGAAGATGTGGTATATATACACAATGGAATACTACTCAGCCATAAGAAACGATGAAATCCAGCCATTTGTGACAACGTGGATGGACATTGAGGGTATAATGCAAAGTGAAATAAGTCAGAGGGAGAAGGTCAAATACCGTATGATTTCCTTCATTAAGTAGTAGATAAAAACAACAATAAACAAACACATAGGGACAGAGATTGGATTGGTGGTTACCAGAGGGGAAGGGGGGAGGGAGGAGGGTGAAAGGGATAATTCGGTACATGTGTGTGGTGATGGGTTGTAATTAGTATTTTGGTGGTGAACATGATGTAATCTATGCAGAAATAGAAGTACAATGATGTACACCTGAAATTTTTACAATGTTATAAACCAATGTTACTGCAATAAACAAAAAATTAAAAAAAAAAAAAGGGAGTTGAATATAATTGCAAAGACTGGCTGAAGCAGTATAAGTTGAGGTCTAGGATAGACAGGGAAGGAGATGAACAAAAGAAGGAATAGACTAGTGTGGAGAAAGCACAAGGATCAAGCCCGATGTCTTGGCAAAGTTTAAGAACAAGGATGTTTGGTGTCACTGCACGTTTAAAAACCTGGAAGGACAAGTTTAGAAAGAAGAATGTCTGAATTTAATGGCAAGGAGTATGGTGTGGCCACGGAAATAGGTGTTCAAAGTGAAATGTAGATCATTGTAGGTAAGGGTCAAGAAATTTAGAAGCCAAGGCATTGGATACTGAATTTATCCAGGACAATGGCAGAAACTGGGCAGGCACTCAAATTGTAAAAGCATAACAGGAGTCACTAAGTAATTAGGAAGTGCCAAGGATAAGAAAGGGTGAAGGATGACACAGCTGGAGCTGGATGGCAGGATTTTCTGTGTAGGAATAATAGACAGGAAAGTGTGTTAATGAGTAAAAAGAGAACTGACCCACTTTTAGACCCTAAGGCGCATAGTCTACATGGAAGAGATATCTATTTAAGATATATGCAGGGGAAGTAGCATCTCCAAAGGAGAATCAGATTTGAGGGAAATCAAGGAGCTGGAGGAGAGTTCAGTAAAGATGTGGCAGGAAATTCACAGGGCCAGGGGAACAGGTTTGAGGGAAGTGGGGTACAAAGTGGTTGGGCCTGGGCTGAGGAAACATGGAGTCATGTGGGAATGAGAGCATGGAAAATAATAAATGAAACATTTCAAACAATGATCAAGTGTGATAGGAATGAGACACACAGGGGGATTAGCTGGCCACAAGTTTTCCAGAAGAATTGGTTTTTGTAAACCTTTGTAGTTGGGGCAGGAATCACGTCTTTCTAGAAGACGACTTCAGACTCAATGACAGCCCACCTAAGGAGGCAGACAACGGGGATTATTTTAGTTCTTAAACCTCTAACACATTGAATACTTTCCTTGTCCTGTGTCAATATTTTATAGTTACAAACATAAATTGTGAAATTTATTTGTAAATTTACTGTTTCTAAGTTTATATCTCTCTTCAGCAGTTCAAATGTGATGCTACAGTGGGAATAAAATTACATCCTAGATTTATTTGCCAACAAATCTAAACAAAAGAAGGACATTCAAAGAAGGCTAAGCAAACTTCTCCCACTAAATGTGTCCAGAGACAGCCCTGAG
Organism: Diceros bicornis minor; assembly: GCF_020826845.1. Taxonomy (NCBI): domain Eukaryota; kingdom Metazoa; phylum Chordata; class Mammalia; order Perissodactyla; family Rhinocerotidae; genus Diceros; species Diceros bicornis. The sequence goes on along the minus strand of NW_026690930.1, from coordinate 1,182,140 downwards.
GAGTAGCAGGTGGTGTGCTCTTTGTGCCCATCAAGCACTCCAGTGACTCTCCCCTCCCCTCCAGGTGCTGTGCTCCATCATCGCAAGGGTGTTGCACGAGCTCGACTTGGCCTCCTTCACCTGGATGCTCCTGGAAGGACAGCAGCTCCTCCTCACCATTAGGAACCTCAAAGTGGCCAACTACACCAGCACAAAAAGACTCAAGAAGAGGCTTCTGTATCCTTTTGGCTATGGGATCCCAGCTATGATTGTGGCTGTGTCTGCAGGGCTCAAACCCCTGGATATGGCACACCTACACAGTGAGTGGGGTGCTGAACTCCTGCTGATGGGGAAATGCGTGTACACCTCTCTCCATGGGAAATCAAGAGACAACAACAGAAAACTATTTAAGACAATCATCATTATAATTATTAATATTGACATCCATAATATTAACAGCAGTGGTGCCAGCAGTTCTCACTTGCCGTTTCCTATGTCCAGGCTCCCTGCTAAACACTTTGTATATAATATTCCATTTGACACTCAGTATCCGCCTTTGAAGCAGGGCTTATTCCTGTGTCCCCACTTAACAGGTGAGGAAACCGAGACTCAAAGCAGTTGTGATTAGTTCTTGGTCAGTGAATTAGGTAAGTATCAGATTTGCCTACTTCTGGAAGATGTTCTCATTCAACTAAATTTTGCTGCATCCCTAAATCACTGTATTCACGACACGAAGCAACTTACTCATCTTCTTGGGCTTTTCCTCCTATCATCAATATCAGACTGTCAGGGGCCGGCCTGTGGCTTAGCGGTTAAGTGCGCGGGCTCTGCTACAGGCGGCCGGGTTCAGATCTGGGCGCGCACCGACGCACTGCTTCGCAGGCCATGCTGAGGCCACATCCCACATACAGCAACTAGAGGGATGTGCAACTATGATGTACAACTATCTACTGGGGCTTTGGGGGAAAAAAAAAGGAGGAGGATTGGCCGTAGATGTTAGCTCAGAACCGGTCTTCCTCAGCAAAAAGAGGAGGATTAGCATGGATGTTAGCTCAGGGCTGATCTTCCTCACACACACACAAATATATATATATATATATCAGAGAGTCAGGAGGAAATGGTTTGGCATTTAAAGTGCAAGCAGGTGAGTTCCCTGAATTACCACTCAAATGTACACTATCATATAGATGGAATCATTAATTTCTGGGGTGTTATCGAGTAGTAGAGGTTATCTAAACTCTCATTCAACCCCACCTCTCACACACATTTTATACATGAAAAAGCAGCCCGAGTAGTGGTTGAAAATGTCATCCTATTGAAATTCAGAGAAAGAAAACTCCTGTCTCCATATAAACAGAAATTAAATAAATTTCTCTAGATTAGTTACAGTGTTAGGAGGCCAATTCACTGATGTCAAGAAAGGTGCCTCATCTTAAATCCTATCCACTCATGAGAATGGCATCAGCATTCTGAATACATAATGCTTTCTAAATGTTTTAAAACTTAAAATTATTTTTTCTGATAAATGAGAATTTTTGTGTTGTTTTTATTCTCATGTACACTGTTAAATATATAGTGTTATGTGATAGTCTTTAGAAGCACTTGAAGTCCTCATCATTACTCTAAACATTCTTCCCAGTCTGAGGTTCTCCTCTGAATTAGCAAAAATCTGTGGATTCCTATTTCTATCTAACTATGTTGATAAACATTCTATTCTATTCTATTCAGAGCCTTTAATTATATTTGGGATTGCTTGTCTCCATTCTTGTGCGCTCTAGCTAATCTCTACCTTAGTTCTCGCTGCAATTCTAATATATTTTGCATTCAGAATTTTCTTAAAATTTCCCTGTGCTGTTCAAATTCAATAACCAACAAATGGTCTAAACCAAGTTTACATCAAGTCAAACTGCCTATGACAATCTATCCAGGTCCTTCATAACCCAGCCTCACTCCACTTATTCCCAGAATTTTTCATGATACCTTACTGAATCCTCAGGCGACTACCTACCAGACATCATCCAACCACATTCCTGTCCATCATGAACCTCGTGTGGCCACCGTAGTTGAACACTGAATGCATCTCTAATTATGAATTATTTTTATGGGAAACATACTGCATACGTTTTAGTATCCCTTAAGCATCTTACATTTATCCGAGGCAGTACTGAACAGTGCATATATATTTACTGATTCTTCTTTGATCAGTTGCTGGCTCAACCTAAAAGGAGTCTGTCTTCATAAACACACCCAGGACAAAATAAATAAAAATTTAAAACTTAAGCATAGTTGAAAATAAGGAAACTGAACAGTGCTTTTATTTGTATCACAAGTAGCACTTAAAACACTATTAGTAAGAAAATACTGTAGCAAGTCTCAATAGAAAAGGAAGAGAATGTACGACACCTTTTTCTGACTCAATTCACTTTAAGAATTAACCTTAGAAATGCTATTTTAAGTATCATTATTGTTTGAGAGTACTAGCACACTTCACAAAGAAAGCAGAAAATTCCAAATATCAAGTTTCACTTTTACTCTACCTTTCCCAGATACATTCCACGATTAAAGCTACATCAGCAACACCAAGGCAAACTGTTCTGGCAGGGAAGATGTCACAATTCATAGACTTGATATTTTAAAACACTTAAAGAGTTTTATAGGACTTAAGATGTATTTTTTGACATTTTATCAGAAGAGGTTAACCAGTGCAGCGTCCTATGAAGTATTACATGCGGTGAAAGTTAAACTCTCCCAAGTGTTTTCAACCATCGAGTCTGCTCCTGGCTGCATGTGCTCCACCTCCTGCAGGCGTCTGGTTCTCAGTCATCTGCTCGGCAACCATGAGCCTGACAAACACTGCAGTAACAGTTATATTAAAAAATCTATCTTCAGGGGCCAGCCCGGTGGCACAAGCGGTTAAGTGCGCACGTTCCGCTGCGGCGGCCCGGGGTTCGCCGGTTCGGATCCCGGGTGCACACCGACTCACCGCTTGGCAAACCATGCTGTGGCGGCGTCCCATATAAAGTGGAGGAAGATGAGTATGGATGTTAGCCCAGGGCCAGTCTTCCTCAGCAAAAAAGAGGAGGATTGGCATTGGATGTTAGCTCAGGGCTGGTCCTCCTCACAAAAAAAAAAAAAAAAAAAAAAAATCTATCTTGACACACATTACATTTTTTAAAAATCTCCTTGAAGAGATGAAACATTCTATCCTTTGCCTGATTCATCCAAAGGTGAATACAGAAAGTTTGAAAATACTCCCCTGAAGAAATAAGTTTAGGCTCTTAGAAGACTTTAGCAAACACTGGTTCCAACACTATGAACAAATGAGCTTTTACATGGATTTAAAACTATGCTAGGTGCGATGAGAGAAAAAGAAAAACCTAACAATGCTACTGACGAAAATAACAAATATAAAGATGACACAAATTATAGATTACCTTTTAGAAGATAAGAAAAGCAATGAAGGCTACAAAGGGGAAGAACATTCCAAACAATGGGAGGAAGGCATAGAGGTCAATGGGATACCGAAGGGACCCACCTGGGTAGCAAGGAACAAGTGTCCTTGAAGAACTGTGGGGATTCAGACACAGAGCTAGGGCTCTGCCAAATTATAAAAAGCCTTCCTTGAAAAAGCAAACGAGCGTAATTCCAGCAGCACTACAGAGCAACCAAAGATTTCTGAGGGCCAGTAGTGTTTAAGAACGATAAGCCAATAGATTCAGGGGGAAGGTGGAATCAAATAAAGCAGCTGCGAGATCGCAACAGTAATTCAGGAGAAGAAAATACAAAACAGGCTCACTGGGAACAGCCACATATGAAAAATAATTTGAAAGAAAAAAATATTCCACAACAGTGGTGTAGATAAAGGGAGTAATGTAGAGTGAGAAGCCAAAGCATATAATGGGCTCCCAAGTCTGGGCACCTGGGGAAACAGGAGGCCCAGGGACACAAAGGAGAGACTGGCAAGGAGAACTGGGGACGGGCACAGGACAAAGACGTCAGTCTGGAGCACTGAGTTTGAGGTAGAACAAAGGGGTGTATGTGTGTGCGCGTGTGTGTACTCCTCCAGATGAACAGAAAATTGTGCTTGCTGCACTGGGAAGATAACTCTTCTGTAATTTTAAAATCATATGCAGGTTTTATATATTAAAAGTTAACAAAGAATTATTCTAAAAATATTATGTCTAAGCAAATTACAATGGTGAAGAGCAAGATGAGGAAAAGTAAGGGAGATAGCTCAGTTCTATTCAAAGTGGAGTTACTAACACATTGAATGATTTATGGAATCAGAATTAGAGAAAAAAAGATCTCCTAGCTTACAGCCGACTCTATGCTCTAAGGATCCTTCTGTGAACTTAAGACACTTCAATAACGTCTATAATATACTTTCTCAACACTACAGATAAGACTTAATGTAATGGGAAGAACCCATCTAAATTCAACCTGAGGAAACAACTTCTCAAATATGGAATGGAATACCATATGCAAACAGAGAAGGGAAAAAAATGCCAGGAGTCAAAATAGAGAGAAATAACTGGCAAATGACACTGGAGGCTGCAGTCTCAGACACAACACTGGGATGTACAAGCCTCGAAACAAACACACAAAAAACTGCAGTAAACTGGATCTCAGCCTCAACATTACCCCTCAGAGAAAACACTGAAAATCCCTCATAAAGTCAAAGTTAACTTTGGTCTTTCACAAATCTCGGAAATTAACTCAGATCAATTTTATTATGAAGTTATTTTCAATATAGACCTAAATATGCACCTAGATCTGGGATTTGTTTTATAAAGTTAACAATCTTGTGAACACAGTGGACGCCAAATAATACCACAGGCCCCTTCAGGCTCAGGAAAAAAACCAACAACAGTAACATCATACAAACAAAAACTCCAGGATCTGTCAATTTTGTAACTCTTCCCTTGGGCAAGTCTCTCTAACTAATTAGAAAGTTAAGTAGAATTAACCATTTCCAAAGGGCTGGGGAGGAAGGCCCTCGAAAACATGCAGAAAAATTGAGGAGCACAAGCAAACAAGTGACAATCCAAAGAGGGAACCAGTGGGATTCACTGGGCCGCAGCACCACTGCCAGCCGCAGACCCCAAGCATTAATAGGCAGCGTCCACACTGGACCTGTCAGAGCCAGACTGTTCGTGACGCGTGCAGGAGCACAGCTTACAATTCTGAACTCCACCCTCAACAAAAGAGCCCAAACACAAAGAGTCAGGACAAATTGTGGGTCAAGATAAACAAAACTGTGTGTGAAGATAAACAAAAGCAACTCATCTAAGAAGATGTTCCAAATTCCCCACAGTTTTCCTGAAATAAAAGACTTTCTAGAATCGCAGTTGCTATCTAAATCCATTCAAGACAGGAAAATAAATATGCCTGTACTTCACAATGAGAAATCTAAGTAGAATCTAACCTATTTCTTGAGAGTGAAAGCAACAATGAGCGGGAAAGGAGGATTCAGGAATAGCCTTCCCAAGCAGGCTTCTATGAAACACTTGAATTACTAGAATGTGTTTGCCTTAGTCTTGCCTAAAGATTGACGAAAATGACAACATAAACCCTGCCATCAAGATTAGTAATTATATACAATAATTACACAAATGAGTAGGTAAGTTTGTTGATTTTTATTCTAAAGTCATATTACATTTTACATGATTTTTGCTCAATAGAAAATGCTATTACCATTGAAGAAATGAACTATAAATAAGTTATTCAGATAGCAGAAATTAGCCCTTTAAGTTTATAATAATTATTGATAAAAATTTCCACAAACTCATTCTATCTCAACTTAACCAAGATCAAGTATATAACAGTCTGCTTTTTCAACTCTGCAGGGCCACAACTATAACATAATTAAAACAACCTGTTATAATACAGTGACGCTGTGTGGGCCTCTGGGGTGTAGAGGTCTGTTTGCTCCTATATAGCAAACTATCCCTAGGAACTCCTACTTCCTACCTCCCACTTTCCTAATCCCGGAAGAATTGGAAGTTGTCAGGGGAAACCAGAAAGCTGAGAAACAAGCTTGTTAAATCAGTAACCTTAACAATACACATAATTTAAAGTCAAGAGGCTCTGCTCTGAGGTCTGCAATACAGGGACTCTCCAATCTCAAAGCACTGGTGGAATAATAGCTGCCATTTCCTCGTGAATCGGAGGTCATCTTAAACTTATTTGCAAGCTCAGAGCTGTGTTTTGGGCGAATGTCACGTATTTTGGAAAAATGACCTGACTGCAGCATTCTGTGTCAGATCCCGTAACATGGGAACAGGAGAACACACTATTCTAAAGAGAAAGAAGAGAAGAATTATCTATTCGTAAATTGTAACCTTTTTGCTAAGCGGAAGTAAGATGTTGCTTTAAGAAAGAGAAATCATTAAAATGCACCAACAAAATATGATCATTTATATCTTTAAAAAAGGACCCCATCTTCCTTGTTTGTAAGCTCATTAACAGAAAACTATTATGGGCAAAGGGCTTATACGAGAATTTGTAAAGAATACCAACAAACCATGAGGAGGGGTTGGGGGAACAGACAAGTGAATAGAAAAAGAGAATAGGTACTTCATAAATGAGGAAAACCAAGCGGTTAATAAATATACCACATGGCATTCAATTTCATTAGGAATCAGAGAAACACAACTGTAAACCACAAGGTGCCAACAGGCATCCACTAGATTGACAAAAACTAAGGTAGTGACAATTTCAAGGGTTTGCAAGAATGTACAGCAACAAGATGTCTCACAAACAGTCACTGAAATTATAAAATAGTGTAATCACTTTGGAAAACCACCCGACATTATCCAGAAAAGATGAAGATACATCTTTCATTAGCAAAATTCTATTCCTCGATATATACCCTTGAGCAGCAGTTCTCAAACTCTGATCTCAGAACCCCCTTACACTCTTAAAAACTGAGGACCTCAAAGAGCTTTTGTTTATGTTGGTTATGTCAATCAGTATTTACCTATTAAAAATTAAGGTTAATTTTAATTGAAAATTAAGAAATTAATTAAGAAATCTGAAAATCTTTTAAAAATACTAATTTAAAGATAACAGTAATAGATTACACAACATACACAGATATTTACTCAACATAATGTTTTTTTATGAAAAACTATTTTACAAGGTAAAACAAAAATAAATGTCATTATTTTACATTTTTGAAAATTTTTTTAATATCTGGCTTGATATCTATCTTAAGAGATGGATTCTCTTATCTGCTTCTGATTCAGTCCCTTGAGATATCACATTACATTTAGCCTCTGGAAAACTCCACTGTACACTCAAGAAAGAAAGAGAGCAACAAAAGGAAATAAGATCATAACATGTTAGTATTATTATGGATCTCTCTAGGGACCTCCAGGGCTCCCTGCACTTGGCATCAAAGCCCAGCTCTTTGACATAGTAGCTCTGTCAGACATGTCACAGCTCAGACATGTCACAGCTCTGACAGAGCTACTATGCTGAAGAGCTGGGCTTTGATACCAAGTCCTTTTTAGCCCAGCAGATTTCTGTTGTTGTTATTTTGTTTCCTCACTATTACTAGAAAATAAAACATTTAGGCAACAAGGAAAAAGATGCTAACTAAACTTCCTCCTAGTTGACCCAATTATACACAAATGAATGCTTACTGATCTGGAAGAATGGCTTCTTCATCCAAAGAAAACTTTCCTTGAATCCCATGACATAGTTCAGGTGGTACACCCACTGGCTGTGGAAAAATGCATTCCTGATTCTATATCCAAAAGAATGGAAATCAGGGACTCAAACATATACTTGGACACCGATGTTTACAGTAGCATTATTCTTAATAGCCAGAAAGTGGAAACAACCCAAGTTCTCATCAACAGATGAATGGATGAACAAAATGGCGTATGTACACAAAATGGAGTATTATTCAGCCATAAAAGGAATGAAATTCTGACACATGCTACAACATGGATGTACCCTGAATACATTATGCTAAGTGAAATAAGCCAGACACAAGAGGACAAATATTGCATGATTCTACTTATATGAGGTACCAAGAAGAGGCAAATTCATAGAGCAAATAGAAGAGAGATTACTAGAGGCTGGGAGGAGCAGAGAATGGAGAAGTATTGTTTACTATTGTTTAATGGGTATACAGATTCTACATGGGAAGATGAAAAAGATCTGGAAATGGATAGTGGTGATGGTTGCACAACATCGTGAATGGACTTAATGCCACAGAATTTTATATACTTAAAAACAGTTAAAATGGTAATTTTTTTTTTCTACTTTACCAAAAATTTTTAAATGCATTCTCAATTAATTAACCAAATATTTATACTAACTGAAAACACTTAATGATGGCAAAAAAGACCATACCTCTGTGGAACCTGTCTGATACAGCTCTAAAATGAAGTCGTGCAATGGGTGATGTTTCCCCACAAATAAGACATCGCCTCCAAGACTATTTGTTCTAGCTGGGGGAAAGTAAGAAAAGAATAAAGATCTAACAATTATACCTACAAAAGCAACTTTTATGAGAGTAAAATAGGAAGCACCTAAATTTTAAAAACTTAATTATAAAGTTTACAAAAAATAATAGACCTAAACGTGTGATGCATCTCTGTAGAAGAAACAAAGCTTTGACAATAAAGTTTCGAAGATCAATGACTATCAGAAAAAATTATCCCTAAAAGATACCTGAATACAGTCTTGCAAGATAAGGGACAAAGTTTTCTTATTTATACAGAACTTAATTTCTTACTATAAGAAACATATAGACATTCTCTGAGGAAATACAAATAAATTGCATCATCTAATAACAAAGATTATTCTATGGATGGTTCATAATAGGTTTATTATACTAGTATTAAATAAATTTTCCAACAAAGCCCAGCTTTACAATTTCCCAATACTTTAACTGTCACTATTAACGACAAAATGCCACCTTTTGTGTAAAATAACATTTCAAGTTAGCAATATGAGGGCAAATGCTTTTGTTTCAACCTAACCTTTCAAGCAAAGTTATTGTTATTTGGTGGGGATGAAGGGAAGAAGGGAGATGGAGGAAATTAATAATACCCTCCCAACATGCAAAAATACTTTTGTGTATGCATATTATACAAGAATCAAAGTCTTGGGCCTGCCGGGTGCTGTAGTGGTTAAATTAGCACACTCCACTTTGGTGGCCCAGGGTTTCACAGTTTCGGATCCTGGGCACAGACCTATGCACCACTTATCAAGCCATGCGGTGGCAGGTGTCCCACGTATAAAGTAGAGGGAGATGGGCACAAATGTTAGCCCAGGGCCAATCGTGCTCAGCAAAAAGAGGAGGACTAGCAACAGATGTTAGCTCAGGGTTAAATCTTCCTCACCAAAAAAAAAAACAAAAACAAAAAAAAAAGAATCAAAAAGTCAGAAGATATTCTTGAAGTATTGCTTTTTAATAAATTTAACAAACACTTGTAAGTTAAAAAATTGTATTTAATTACTATGCAACTTATGGATAATAAATTTTAAGAAGCAAAGTTAACTTTTGTCATAAAGAAGTCAAATCAATGATTTATGCCCCCTTTATGGGAAATTTGACAAATGAAAAAAAAAGGTCTAATTTTACTAGGAAATGTAAAGTCTCTATTACACAGACTCAATGTCGACCAAGTGGAAGTATGATCCTTACTCTCTTCTGGAGTGAGGTCTGGGTATACCTCTTCTAGGGCAGCTCGCAGCCTTCGCTCATCCACGAACGGCAACAGAGCAACACCGGGGGAGACAAATGCACACCAAGCGGCCCAGCTATTAGGATCACCTAAATTGCAACTACCGTTGGTCCATATAAACATTTCTAGTAGAATTTCCCTGCTGATATAAAAACATTTTGGAACTGAACTCTATTTAGCCAAATTTCAGATAGAAATACTTCCCCGTGGTGGTAGAAGAAAAAATTCTATTTGTTTTCCATCTTTAAAAGGGTTCATATGGAAAACCACGTTTGCTGAATCTTTACTCTGTGATGACAAAATTTTTTTTTTTTTTTTTTTTTTTTTTTTTTTTACATTTTTATTGATATTTTAATGGTTTCTAACATTGTGAGATTTTGGGTTGTACATTTTTGTTTGTCCTTCACCCCATATATGACTCCCTTCACCCCTTGTGCCCATCCCCCACCCCCCACCCCCACTTCCCGGGTAACCACAGTCCAGTTTTCTCTGTCCATGTGTTTGTTTATATTCCACATATGAGTGAGATCATACAGTGTTTGTCTTTCTCTTTCTGGCTTATTTCACTTAACATAATACGCTCCAGGCCCATCCATGTTGTTGCAAATGGGACGATTTTGTCTTTTTTTATGGCTGAGTAGTATTCCATTGTATATATATACCACATTTTCTTAATCCAATCGTCAGTCGAGGGACACTTAGGTTGCTTCCACTTCTTGGCTATGGTGAATAATGCTGCAATGAACATAGGGGTGCATAAGCCTCTTTGGATTGTTGATTTCAGGTGCGTTGGATAGATTCCCAGTAGTGGGATGGCTGGATCATAGGGCATCTCTATTTTTAATTCTTTGAGGAATCTCCATACCGTTTTCCATAGAGGCTGCACCAATTTGCATTCCCACCAGCTGTGTATGAGGGTTCCTGTTTCTCCACATCCTCTCCAACATTTGTTGTTTTTTGTGTGATGACAAAATTTTTAAATTAAATGAACAAGTGGCCACCTGGACACCGGTCTATGTTCTCACCTTACTTATTTACTAGGATGCCTTCGGGCAAGCCAGTAATCTCCTAAGGGCTTGAGCATATCCCTTTATCTTTCTAGGACTTGGTTTCTTCTTTTGTAAAAAGAGATCATTCAACCAAAATACTCAGAAGGTCTGTTCAACTGGAATATGTGGAACGTCTCTTTCAGCTCTAAAATTGCATAGTATTCTGTTTACATTTTAAAACCTAATAATTAGGGCCGGCCCCGTGGCTTAGTGGTTAAGTGCACACGCTCTGCTGCTGGCGGCCCGGGTTCGGATCCTGGGCGGGTACCGACGCACCGCTTCTCTGGCCATGCTGAGGCCGCATCCCACATACAGCAACTAAAAGGCTGTGCAACTATGACATACAACTATCTACTGGGGCTTTGGGGAAAAATAAATAAATAAATAAAATTATTTTAAAAAAAAACCTAATAATTAATTTATATACAAAAAATTTTTAGACTTGTTTAAATAACTTTGTCTCCGGGAGGACATGTAGAATAGTGGCTGTTCATTTTTAGGCTGAAAACTGTCCTCTGGAGTGTGCTGGAATTAAGGTCATTATTTGGACCTACACGCATAATTTTCAAAGAATCACACTGGAATACAATTATCTATTACTACAAAAACATGCAACGTTATTGAAGCATATATATATTCTGCTGTAAATTATTATATATATTATAAATAGTATTTTGGCTAAATAAAAATTTTAAGATAAATAACGAGAAATGCTGACTAGAGCTAAATAATTTTGAAACCACTGCCACTCAAAACTGCTGTATTTGTGACTGTTCCCCTTAAAATGATGAGAAATGAAAGGTTTCCAAAGTTGTCTTTAAATTATTTAGCTACCATATTTTCAAAATTAGGAAACATGTTCAATTTGACTACCTAGTAGGGGAATATATAGATTTTTGAAAGTTAAAAAGAAACTAGGTTCTAGTGTGAATTCTGAAGGTCCAAAAAGTGATTTCAAGGATTATTAACATCCATCATCTGAGTAAGGCTATTTATCAATTACCGGTAAACACTTACGTAGAAAAAACCTAGGCAGTGGTCAAGTTTTATTTAGTCATACACTTAACAAAATCTGTATCACGCAAAACTACATTATCTAGCTTTTGTTTTCTACCTACTAGATTTAGGATTTAAACAAATCATCAGAAAGACTTTCCTTCAATATCAACTCCAGAATCTAACTCCAAACAGTAAGCAACCTGCAGTGCTAATGACAGCAATAAGGTTACTAAGCAACAGTCTGACTGGCCAGGGTGGGAAGGAACGTCTCACACCCAGATGTGATGATGGTCCTGCCTGAGAGGGAGCTGACAGTAAACACGACAACAGCAGCTACTCTTTCCTACTTTTTTCCCACTGATTTACTGCGTTACATGCATGAGCTCATTCAATCCTCTCAACAACACAGAGGCAGCCCAAGCAGTGGTAATACTTAGGTAAACACAGTGGTCATACTCTCCAGGTTCCGATCTCAGTGCTGCCACTGTGTGACTTTGATCAAATTACTTAAATTCTCTGTTTATGTAGAAAATACATTGTTTGAAATGACTATGCTATATTCCTTTAATACATACTAAGCAAATATTATGAAAACACAACATTGCAAGAACATATGTTCAATAAATGTTGAAAAAGTACCCAGATATATTTTATCTTCTATCATTTTAAGATGTACTCAACTTGAGCCGGCCCCGTGGCTTAGCGGTTAAGTGCGCGCGCTCCGCTACTGGCGGCCCGGGGTTTGGATCCCGAGCACGCACCGACGCACTGCTTCTCCGGCCATGCTGAGGCCGCGTCCCACATACAGCCACTAGAAGGATGTGTAACTATGACATACAACTATCTACTGGGGCTTTGGGGGAAAAATAAATAAATTAAAAAAAAAATTAAAAAAAAATAAGATGTACTCAACTTAGACAAGAACTTACTTATTATCATGACTTCCGATAAGTTTTAAAGACATATGCAGAAATGACTATCTCCTAATAGTACTAAATTTTACCTCAAGAAAGATGTCTTCTTGCTACAGTCTAATAAATAAAAATATTTATATAACATATAAAAATATAGAAATATTAAAGGTCTGAGTTTAAACCCATCCTAAAATTCATCTGGAATCTCAAGAGACCCCAAATAGCCAAAACAATCTTAAAAAATAAAAATAAAGTTGGAGGACTCCCACCTCCTGATTTCAAAACTTACTACAAAGATACAGTCATTAAAACAGTTCGGTACTGACTGGCACAAGAACAGACATATTGACCAAGTGAATAGAAAGCCCAAAAATAAACCCTCACATACATGGTCAAATGACTTTCAACAAGGGTGCCAAGACCATTCAATGGGGTAAGGGCAGTCTTTTCAACAAATGATGCTGGGAAAATGGACATCCACACACAAAAGAATGAAATTAGACCCTTACTTTATACCATATACAAAAATGAACTCAAGATGGATCAAAGACCTAAATGTAAGCTAAAACTAGAAAACTCTTAGAAGAAAACAGGGAGGAAGCTTCATGACATTGGATTTGGCAATGATTTCTTGGATATGACATCAAAAGCACAGGCAACCTCCACCAAACAGCCCAACAAAAATTAGACTTCATCAAAATTAAAAACTTTTGTGCATCAAAGGACACTATCAACAAAGTGAAAAGACAAACCACACAATGGGAGAAAATACATGCAAATCATATATCTGATAAGAGATTAGTGTCCAGAATATATAAAGTATTCCTACAATACAACAAAAACCCAATTCAAAAATGGGCAAGGGACTTGAACAGATATTTCTCCAAAGGAGAGACAGAAATAGCCAATAAGCACATGAAAAAAAGGTTCAACATCACTAATCATTAGGAAAATGGAAAGCAAAAACACAGTGATCACCACTGCACACCCATTAGGATGGCTACTATCAAAAATCAGAAAATAACAAATCTCGGCAAGGACGTGGAGACACTGTAACTGTTGTGCACGCCTTCCTTTTCCTCTGGATGATTCACACCACACTGACACACTCAGCAAGTCAGTTGCACGCTTATACATTTACTCATTTATTTAAAAAATCTAGGCGAGGATTTATTTAACAAACACTTACATAAATATATTTACTTATTTATGTATTTATACTATTACTTTACTGCCTCCCATTCTCCTATGTCTCTTCTCCTTCCAGTTTAATCAAAACATCCTCCACAAAACACGTTCAAAAACAACCTAAGGCCACAATCCACTGATATATAACAAAATATGACCACAAACCACAACACTTACACAACCCCGATCAATAGGCTGCAATTCTCATTATCATTCCATTAAAGTAATATGAAATTTCTGTTACTACATAACCAAAAGTCAACCCTAAAATCTCAAAAAATAATGATTTTCAATTTATAAATTATTATTTACCCCCCTTTGCGCCACAATTCTCTTTGAGTCATTTTACTGGTCATCTGCATCACAGGGAATAATAAAGGAAAAAGAGTGAAAACATGATTTTACCAAACTGCTTATTATCCTAGAAAAATATATGGTGGAAGAAAAGGTTAAAATAATTTGCTGAAAGGGGCTTAGGTGTGAAATAATCGTTGGCTCACTGTGTGAGAGACTTCTCCACTGTGTTTTACATTCAGTCATCATCACACATTTGGTGAGTGATCAACAGTACCTTAAATTTAGTACTAATTTTATATTGTCATTCTTACAAAAACTGTGAACAGAAGGAATGAGAAAATAGATATGTAAATAATAAATAAACTTTAAGTAATGATTAATGCCAAGTATTTAAACTAAATTTCTAATACTTGTTTCAAAAGTTTCCACGGAGTATAAGTGAATCTCCACATGGACACTTCATGTTTCTACAACTCTCAGCAACTTCACAAGGTGTCAATGAGCTACTGATGGAAGGAGCATGTCCCACATCCCATTAATTAATCACAAAGGAGACAAAAGATATAATCATTAATCTATTTCAACTCAATTTACTGTTTATCAAAATGCTACTATTAAAATTACTGTTAATCATTGCTACTCCCAGGTTAGATGAACAAATATCAAAATTTCACATATAATCTTTAAAATACTTATCTTTTACAGAAATTCTTTCATCCCATAAATCATGTCTGCTTACAGTTTACCAAAAGAAGAAAATTATTTTAACAAAAAGGAATAATGTCTAAATTTTACCTTGCCGGGCATATTTCTTCCCATTTAAATCAATAGCAAAATCTTCAGGGTAGAAGTCAATTATACTAGAATCCTGTATCAGGGAGAAAAGCAAAGATTCAAAACAAAAGTCACATATTTCTGTTATAAAGAATTTGATACAACTTTCATTCAAGTTATCAGGCCTGATAAGAAAATGAAGTTTCATTCCTTTTAAAAAATGTTATTAAGATATCAGGTCACTAATCCTGGGCCTAGTAAAAACAAAATTCACAATTTTATTTTAAAAGATGAAAATAAAAAGGCCTTATTATAAAAGAATTTTAGAACTGACGACTGTGGGCCCAAGACAGTGAAGAGTTTATTAACTCTAATAATTCCTACTTCTCAGCTGGGTGTCACTGTTTCTAGCTAGGACACAAAACACACGCAGCGGTGACTGCAGGTAAACCAGCCTTCATGCTCTGGTACCCACCACACATGGCTGGAACCAATAAAAATAATGACTCACAGGTATGCTGAGAACAAAATGACTGTTATAAGAATTTCTCCCAAACACACATCAATTTTATTTACTGGGTAGGGTACTGATGGCCAAGGAAAGCAGGGAAAAAAAAGTAGCAAAAAATATACAGAAGAATCCAAATACTTTTACTTTGTTTCTGGACTTCACTATTGTAACTATAAGATGCAAAAGCAATTGTGACTAGTGCTAGCAAAATGTACGACAAAAATCCAGTTATCAACACACTCAAAAACTAAGATACTCACAGGATCACTCGTGAGCTTCCGCCACGATGGAGGTAGGAAGTTACCACTTGCAGCTGGAAAAACTCCCATAAGTTGTTCCAGTCGTTTAAACTGCAAGAAAGAAAAAAAGTTTAAGATAAGACACAATTTTTATCTAAGCCAAAATTCTACAAATGTTATGGCTCTAAATACTCAAGCTTACCGGTTTAGTACCCTTCTCAAAATCAGAAGGCATGTCTGCAACACCTTCAAAGTCTGAAGCAAATGGTGCATAATGAAATGGATAATACCACTTCCAGGAAGCACAGCCCTAAAATCAGCAAAAACAAACAGAAAACAACAACAAAAACAAATCTATGTTAATGATGGACACGGTAAAGACAAAAAAATTAAACTATCAACCTATAATATTCTACTGATAAAACATATGACTTCTGGTACATATTCCATGTATTAATTTTTTTCCATGAGTCCTCAAAGATGTTTGGATTAAATCTAAACTTTTACTGCGTATCAACGGCTCCTTGATTTAAAAAATACTGCAAAGCATCTTTAATAATCAGTAGTTAATACCAAACTTTATACTAACAAACACAATTTGGTGAAGATTTTTATCCTTAAAATGTGTTTGGTGACATTTCTTTCCAACTCGAGAGCTGCTATCATCCCATAAAATGAAGAACAACTGCAGTTGACACTCACTGAGTGTACAGGTGGGTAAGGGACATCACTAGAAGAGTGACTGAGAGTAAAAGAGCCAAAAGTTTCATTTTACAATTCCCTATTATATTTTCATGTGACAACTTTCTCTTTACTTTAAAAATATTTAAGTAAACCAATCAAAAAGAAAAAACAGTAAGTTATACTCAAAGAAAAGAGAAACCTTCCTGAAATGAGTTTTGACTCTGCGCCTAGTGAATTAAAATCCTGAGGGTCAGAGCGGGCCCAGTGGCACAGCAGTCAAGTTCACACGTTCCACTTCAGCGGCCCAGGGTTCGCTGGTTTGAATCCTGGGCTCGGACCTACTCATTGCTCATCAAGCCATGCTGAGGCGGTGTCCCACATACAAGAACCAGAAGGATTTACAACTAGGATATACAACTAGGTACTGGGAGCTTTGGGGAGAAAAATGTTGAGGGTCTGAGTAAAACACGAAATGAGAATATTTTACAATTGATACTTAGTGTATTAAATTACTTTCTACTTTCCAACAAACTTCACCTATTCCCAAGTCACATCAAATTTGCTTCACTCCCCAAGCACGAAACCAGGTATTATCAGTGCTACAATCCCCTATATGTCCGCCTAATCTCTCACCAATCTGACATCTCATTTATCAAAAGCTTTAAGTCAGATACAGATTACTCCAATGAGAATGCACTTCATGTAACATCACTACACTATATGGAGGAAATGGTATCATTCAAATTCCTTTCAAATTCTTACCAGTTATTTTCCAGGCTTTTGTCCTTTGTTCAGTCATTTAGCGACTGTGTATTAGTTACTCTGTTATTTTTTATTCCAACTAAACAAAACAATAAACTTTAATAATTTTAAAGACCAAGTACTCTCAACCACAGTATTTAATGCTGAAATTCTTTAGCATAACAAAAATTAGCTTCATTTATATATTAACACCTAAGGAGCTTCAAAGGCTTTACAAACAAATCTTATTTAATAAGTAATGAATTTCTTTATAGGAAGCTTGAAAATATGAGTCTGGGTTCAATTTCAGAATACAGCTCAACAACACACACTATTATAGAAATAACTATTTTCTTAAAATGATTAACTAGAGATTTAGAGGAAAATATTCATTTTGTACCTGGTAATAATATCGAAGAACCCAGCAGAGCCCTTCAACGTAAGACTGTACAACTTTACAACGGAATTTGTCATCAGCTGCATCAACGTCAAATTTGTTCTTGTAGTACCGCTGCTTCCAACCAGCTTCCCAAAGCCTAAAAATCAGGCAAAGCCAGTTCATGTTGAATTCATACACTTTCAGTAACTAGCTACCAATTTATCATCCAAATCAATTTATACTTAATATCCAGGTAAAATGTAAATGAGTTAAACAGTAATATTAACATAGCTTCATTTAATTATTTCTAAAAAGTCCACTTTCACAGGATTTATTATCAACTTAAAGATAGTTAAACGTTAAAAACTCAAACACTGATTCTAGAAAGATCATTACAAAACTACAGTAAAAAAAAAAAAGAGAATAACCATTTATTAAAGTAGATACACAACACTTGTTTGCTCAGATTTTCATACTGTTTTACATGTTTTTTTGATTGTAGAACAATTCTAAAACTACATTTTAAGATGCAAATACTGAAGATATTTTATATAGTTCAAGTTCCTCAGTTTGTTAAAGTATATCTAAATTACACAAAGAAAGTCAACTAAATTACTTTTTTAAAAAAGAATAATCTAGAAGCCAGGCAGAAATTAAGTATATACCTACTCTCCCTATCCTTGGGCCTTCTCCCTCATTCAGCAAAGCGTTGTTGGCATAAGTGAAGGACACGGACACACACACACACGTTCTGGTAAAACTTAGAAGGAGGTCATCAATTCACTAAATTTTCATTAATCACTGAAAATACAATGTGAAAAACCACATTTTCACTCAAAGTATATTTTTTTATTTTTTTAAGTACTCATTTCTCAATCTCTGAAAGATTTAAAGATGCCAAAGAATACTAAAAAAAAATCAAGAACGATCAAGAACGTCAGGATGATTCTCCATTAAGGGCTCTTTTCTACCATGTGCCAGATCTTACTAATTAATTGCAGTCATGTTTCAGAATACACCATATCAATTTTTTTTATTTACTTTTTTTTTGAGGACGATCAGCCCTGAGATAACATCCAATGCCAATCCTCCCCCTTTTTGCTGTGGAAGATTGGCCCTAGGCTAACATCCATGCCCATCTTCCTTTACTTTACAGGGGATGCCGCCACAGCATGGGTTGACAAGAGGTTGAACCTGCGAACCCCAGGCCGCCGAAGCGGAGTGCGCACACTTAACTGCTGTGCCACCGTGCCGGCCCCTACACCATACCAATTTTAACTTTGCCCCCACGCAAAAGATTTACAGAACATCAATTAGGAGAAATATCTTCTATCCATAATGTTGAATATCACTATTTTACAGAAACTACTAATGAAATAAATGCTAAAAACTCCAAGCATTTCTTGATAGAAGCAATTCTACTTTGATTATCTTCAGCACCAAAATTAAACAATAAAGTACTAAAAAAATCAAGTTAACTATTAAGCTGATATTGATCATGATGGCTACATGGTAAAACAAAAAATATACTCCAAGAGTTACAGAAGCAGAGGATAAAAACTCAGATCAGGTAGATGCTCAATCACAAGTCACCACAGATCTCTGAATCTGACATCAAAAGATGTTGGGAAAATACAGAACCAGACATCACACTTCTGAAGTTTCTAATCATAAATACAAACACATCATCCACGTCCTATAAAAGAAGCATGAGCTGTGAACCACTAATGTTTAACTTTAAAATAAATCATTTTGCAAAATTCTAAATGAGTTACAATTATTGAGGTTGTTGGCCCTTTGCACTTGAGCCCAGGGTTCAAATCCAGATTTAATCACACAAGAAGCTGTTAATCTTATTATATAATGATCTCAAACTTCTGTATAAATTAAAGAATCCAATTTTCCTATTATAAATTTTAAGTATATAGTTAATGGGAATCTTCTCTGTCATGAACTATAGTTGTGCATATGCAACTTCGCGGTTTTTAAAAATATATTTATCTCTTAACCGAAAGCCTTTTGCATATTTCATTTTAAAGAAGAAACTTTTCAATTGAGATGATTAAAACAAACTATATCAAGTAACCAAATGTAACTGAACTTTCTGGGTTAAGCAGCTTGAAAATTTAATCTCATAACAGTAACATTCAGATCACATAGAGCTAAACACCTCATGTCTAGCCGATCTAGTGCCTGGTCTCAGAGGGAAAAGTGGCTCGGAGGACGAAAACCAGCATGCATACTAATCTAGATACTTAGGTTTAACAGCTATAGCTTACACATCTCACTGGAATTTACTGACTATCCTAACCCTCCACATTAATTACTGGTGGATAAAAAGATCACAGGCAAGCATCTGAAGGCACTGCTGCTCTAAGCTAAATAGCATTAATTAGACGGCATCTATTTCAGCAATTTGCTAACAAAGTGCTACCAAAATATGGCTTCACCTGACGTTATCCTCTGGTTCAGGTTCACTGTCACTGTCTTCTGCTTTTCGCTTAATTCCTCCTATCGGAGACGGAGAGGCATCAGAAGTGAAACTCGTATTAGGAGATACTGAAGGACTCTGTAGACAATTATGACATTACAGAGGAAGGATTTAATTATTCATTTCACATAAGAAGTTACATCCAATTACTGTTACCACCATGCTCCACAGTAATACATTTTTTTTTAAGCTATTAAATAGATATGGTAAATATATTTAGAAAGTATAAAGACTGATCTTGGCATACTCTACCTCTCCAAAAAAGAATAATATAGTACCAAGCCTCCTACGCTTAAACTCAAAAGAATTTGAACATTAAGGTAAAAACTGCTTCAGAAGAAATAAGAAAAACTTAATTTCATAGATTTTTTTTTTTAATTATAGGACTTGAACATTTTCTTCCTTTGGTGGTTCCCTCGTGTTATGAATTTGTGATCACTTTCCACCAATTAACTAACAAAGCTGTAAGGGGAAAAATATATATATATGTATATAAATTAATACATAAAATACTCAATGCTGGTGAGAATAAAATTAGATGTAAGTGGTTCAACCTAGTACAAACATTCTAGAAAGCAACAGTTTAATGAGACTCCGCCAGATATCTGTTAAACTATTTTATACCTGTTGTTTTAAAATTCATTGTACAAATAAAATCTATTAGTCATCTTAGAAAAATGCAGCTTTTATTATTTCAAAGACTTGGATACCACTTTAAATTTACCATTATCTTCCCTTTGTACCTAACTCAATGAACATAGTAGCACCCTAAAGTATTTTAATATTTAACTAAAAAATTAGGGGCAGCTTGGTGGCATAGTGGTTAAGTTCACACACTCCGCTTCAGCAGCCCGGGGTTCACAGGTTCAGATCCCGGGGGCACACCTACACATCACTCAGCAAGTCATGCTGTGGTGGCATCCTACATACAAAATAGAGGAGGATGGGCATAGATGTTAGCTTAGGGCCAAACTTTCTCAGCAAAAAGAGAAAGATTGACAACAGACGTTAGCTCAGAGCCAATCTTTCTCACACACACACACACACACAAAAATTAAAATGTTCTGCAACTTTAATGTTAAATGACCAAAAACCGAAGTGGCAGAAAATGTTTTCATGGTAAAGTTTTTCTTCTGTTATTCACAGTATATTAGATATTTCAAGTAAATTATTTTTAAATCAAGAACTCAGGAGCCTATTTTAATGATACTGTAACTAAAACCTCAGCATGAACGTAGTTCACAACAAAGGTCAAGAAAAGTTACAACAAAGCAAAACTATATTTCACATAGAGCTCACAACACTTTCCTTTAATAAATGTATAATATCAATTTTATTCATGATACTGTATGGCTAATACTATCAAAAAAAAAAAAAGAAAAGAAAAAAGAAAACAGGGGCCAGCCCTGTGGCCTAGTGGTTAAGTTTGGGGCCCTCTGCTTCAGCGGCCCGGGTTCAGTTCCCGGGCACAGACCTAAAACTCTCGTTGGCAGCCATCTATATACAAAATAGAAGAAGATGGGCACAGATGTTAGCTTAGGGCAAATCTTCCTCAAGCAAAAAGAGGAAGATTTGCAACAGATGATAGCTTAGGGCCAATCTTCCTCACCAAAAAAAACCCCAAAAAAAACCCCACAAAGAATAAAAATAAATCCAGGAAGGCACTGTTGTACTTGGAAAATGAGATGGGTATTTTCAGTCAGACACATCTGAGTCTGAAATACCAAGTCCAACCTTTAACAGCTGTATGGCCTTGGGCAATTTATTTAACCTCTGTCAACCTCAACTTCAAACAGGGATGATACTGTTCTATCTCTTTACAGGTTATAGCAAGGAGTAAATGAAACAATATATGTGAACCATCAAAGCTGCCTGCCTGGCGCATGGCGGTTAACCATTCAGGAAGTCATCCCTATTAGTTTTTTTTTTTTTTAAAAGATTTTATTTATTTATTTTTCCCCCAAAGCCCCAGTAGATAGTTGTCTGTCATAGTTGCACATCCTTCTAGTTGCTGTATGTGGGACGCGGCCTCAGCATGGCCGGAGAAGCGGTGCGTCGGTGCGTGCCCGGGACCCGAACCCGGGCCGCCAGCAGCGGAGCGCGCGCACCTAACCCCTAAGCCACGGGGCCGGCCCGTCCCTATTAGTTTTTAAACAACACTAATCCATTTGGATTAAATTATGAGAGTGATGTTCCTATCAATCATCTAAGTACAGAGAAGTTGTAAACAAAGCAATCTTTCCCAAATTCACAAACAAGATATAAATTATCTTTAGACAACAAAAAGAATATACCTTCAAGGGAAAAAAAGAAGAAAAGAAGGTGTTTGCTCTTTAACGCTAAATATCTGATGCTCTTTTCTGCTCTATCTCTACTAACAAAAGTATTCAGAAATATTCTTTCCTAAACATACCAGAGTCATACCAATTCATTCAAATTTCTTTTTAAAAAGCTGTTTTTGCAATCAAAGTTTACTAAACTGAGAATGGTCACAAATATAATGAAACTACACTTCAGAATGCAAAATTTAAAAACATTTTTATGAGGAAACAGAAGCTATCTAATAAAACATTAACCATGTTGACCATCAGTAGATACCAGTCAAGTACTGGAGCCCAGCACACCCAAACAGCTCAGAAAAAATAACACAGCAAAAATTCATAACTTTAAAGGCTTCCTTTAAATAAACTGGTAATTTGGCTTCATGATGTCCTTCAATTCAACACATTCTAGATGAAAACTCCTCTATGCAAAGATTCCAGTAGAAATAACTGTATCAAGGAGAATTAAGACAGGATCAAATAAGCAACCTAATCACCAATCTCCCCATTCCCATTCCCATGGCAGACATTATTAATCAATGTAGTCTAATCCTGTGGAGCCTGAATATTGGAATCTTTCTCAAAGCAATCATAGCTGGCAAAGTTTAAACCTACCTGCCTCCCTGAGATTAAGAAAAAAGCATTTTATCATCAACGTGGTCTTAGCAATACTAGTCACTCGCAGTTCATTCTGTGAGGACGGTAGTCACTATAATCTTAAATGATGGACATCAGCTTTTTCCATTCTACACAAGAATCTCACTGCAAAACCTTTCACTGACTCTCCATATCCCACTCTGTTAATGGTGTAAGGAATAAGACAAGAAAGGAAAAACAGACCAAAAAACACAACAGAAACCCCAGCCGCTTCTCTCAGAAGATGGAAAATCTCTTTCCAAATTCCAAATCTAAGGTCCTAAAACTTCTAAGTGTGAATTTATGGGAATATAAATTCAACCAGTCTCATGATATGGCAAAAATTTCACATATAGGGTTGCCTTGTAATAAAGGATTTGAGCAGCAATAGGATAACTATTAGAATAATGAAATTTAAATATCCCAAC
The DNA here is from genome assembly GCF_020826845.1 of Diceros bicornis minor. Classification (NCBI taxonomy): domain Eukaryota; kingdom Metazoa; phylum Chordata; class Mammalia; order Perissodactyla; family Rhinocerotidae; genus Diceros; species Diceros bicornis. The sequence goes on along the minus strand of NW_026690930.1, from coordinate 1,158,806 downwards.
TTATGTAATTTCCTTTAATTTCCTTGGATATATCATAGCAAAAGTTTACATAGGATACTGTACCTTATATAATATCTTTCCTCCCTCTACAACATTCTCTCTTTCTCTCGTGCCTATTAGCCTGAAATAAGCAATAGCTTTGATTACCTTTTGTCTGTGTACATTAGTTCACGGTCTGTTCCCTTACCCCTGCTGCTGCCCTGCCGGGTGCTCTGAGCTCATGGTCTGCTGCCATTACAGGAAGCTACTGAACAGAGCATAGCCTTGCTGGCTGAGATGATTTGCTTCTGCAGTCTGGATTACAACGTTCAAATAAGGAGGAATACCATGAGGCAAATCCATTCAGTTCCTGAGTTTATAAATAGGGACCAACCGAGCCAGCCCTGATGGCCTAGCGGTTAAAGGTCGGCGCGCTCAGGGCTGGCCCCGTGGCTTAGCGGTTAAGTGCGTGCGCTCCACTACTAGCGGCCCGGGTTCGGATCCCAGGCGCGCACTGAAGCACCGCTTGTCCGGCCATGCTGAAGCCGCGTCCCACATACAGCCACTAGAAGGATGTGCAACTATGACATACAACTATCTACCGGGGCTTTGGGGGAAAAAAAAAAGGAGGAGGATTGGCAATAGATGTTAGCTCAGAGCCGGTCTTCCTCAGCAAAAAGAGGAGGATTAGCACGGATGTTAGTTCAGGGCTGATCTCCCTCACAAAAAAGTTTGGCGCGCTCCGCTTTGGCAGCGCAGGTTCGGTTCCTGGACGCAGAACCACACCACTTGTCTGACAGTAGCCATGCTGAGGTGGCGGATAGAACTAGAAGGACTTATAACAAGAATATACAACTACGTACTAGGGCTTTGAGGAGGGGGAAAAAAAGAGGAAGACTGGCAACAGATGTTAGCTCAGGGCAAATCTTTCCCAGCAACGAAAAAAGAGCAATAAAAAAAATTTGGATAATGAGAGCTACCTTAAAATATGTATTCAGATATATTCCACGTCTGAGTTGGAGAGTGAGAGTGTAGGCAGTGAGGAGTACCTGTATTTGACAAACTGAGGAATACTACTCTGCAAAATGCCCATAACTGATCCCTGGGAGAAAAGGGGAAATATGGCAGCAAAACCACCCTCTTCTCTTGCTCTAGCTATGAGACATTTGGATGTCCTGTCATGCTTCTGGCACCATCACCACCCAGTACCTTTGGGGAAGCAGGAAGCACTGTGGCCCGACTGCATTAGAGAAACACTGCAGCCACTTAGCTATCCACATTTACATGTATGTTCTTTTCTTTCACATCATTTAGATATTTTCACATTAATAAGGATTTAACAGAGTTAAAAATATCTCAAGGCAAAAGAAATTCAGAAAAACTATAAAACAAAACAATGCCAGGCTAAGTGATCAAATTCACACACAACTGTAAGAGGCATCTGAAAGTCACCACTCTTCAATGCTACATAAAAATAAGTTACTTACAGAATTATTCTGCATCCTCATTTCATAGGCTGCTTGTCTCGGATTACTGGCTACTTGAGAACCTGGTGAATTTCTTGAACCCAAGGCATGAGGGTTTAATATTCCACCAGGAGTGAAAGCTGGTTGATCTCTCTAACATAAATGGAAATGAATGTAGAAATTAAAATTAAATCACAACACAGTTAGATGACAGGAAGAAATGAAGGCAATGGAAAAGAGTCCCTGCTGTAAGCTCTTTAAAGATGAAATGGATTTCCGTTAACATTACAGGGTTGTCTACAGTTTGATTTGATGGTAACTCACCCTGTAAACAATAGTCTGTAATATTTAATAACTCTGCTATAAAAGTACATATAATACACTTTTCTGATACACAGAAGCTATTCAAATCTCATTAGGTTATTCCCTTATGTTCACTTACAATTTCAAAATGCATGCAAGACACAATTTTAGGCAAATAAAGATAACTATTAAGGTAAAAAAATAAGCCAAGAGTTTGATTTATACTTAGGAAATACAACTTCTATTTATCCTTCACCTTGATGGAATTTAACTCTTTGTTTCCAATTAGTTAGAGCTATGATTATAGCTACAGTAGGTGACAGTCATGGCCGACTGATAAAAGATATTTTTTAAACAGACACTGACTGAAAGAAAATAATAATATATAAGGTAGACATCAAACATGCCCTTCCCGATCTAAGTGGTTTTGAACCCACCTGCAACAATCAATAACTCTACTTTTCTCCCTTATAGGTTCCTGAAATTGCTCGATTCTAATAAAATATAATAATAAAAAGGTGGTCCCCAAACTCCATTTGTTTAAAATCCAGTAAGGAAGACAAGAAAAACAAAAACTTAAGAAGTTAAGTGACTATAAAGTGTTATGCAATTAACTAAGCAAACAAATATCACAAGCGAGAAGCACTCGAGTTAAAAGGAAGGACTGCTCAACCTGGATTACAAGCAGAAGCAATAGGGAGGCCTCGTGGAAAATGTAAGATGGGAGGGAGCCGTGAAGTCAGAAACCCACTTAGAGGGACCAAACAAAGGCAATGCTCTGAGTCAGGAGGGACTTGCTATATTTAGAAGACAACTGGGGAAAGCAGGGTGAGAACTTGACCAGATCATAGTATGCTCTGCACGCCAGACTAAGACAGAACTGGATTCTGCGGGAACTAAGGAGTCACTGGTAATTTCTGAGCAGAGAAACAACAAAGTTTCGAGTGTTGTGTTCTAGGAAGAGTAACCTGACAAGGATATAGACAGAGTGTAGTAACTTTCAAGAAGATACAAAGAGCTAACTATTTTTATTACAAAAACAATACCCAATTACCATAAAAAATTCAAATAGCGGGGCCGGCCCGGTGGCGCAAGTGGTTAAGTGCGCGCGCTCCGCTGCGGCGGCCCGGGGTTTGCTGGTTCGGATCCCGGGCGCGCACCGACGCACTGCTTGGCAAGCCATGCTGTGGCGGCGTCCCATATAAAGTGGAGGAAGATGGGCACAGATGTTAGCCCAGGGCCGTCTTCCTCAGCAAAAAAAAGAGGAGGATTGGCGGATGTTAGCACAGGGCTGATCTCTTCACAAAAAAAAAAAAAAAAATTCAAATAGCTAAGTGCTACCCGGCCCCTCTGGCCCATCAAATATATCCCCTCAGACTCTAGAGCTTAGAAAGGACTTTAAAACTGACACCAGCATTCCTTCTCAGGTAAGAGGCAGCTGGGTAGACATTACGTCCCTAACAAACTACTGAGTAAGGAATAAAAAGCTATCTTACTCCCAAATTGTAAATGTATGTTATTGCCAATCTGATGAAATGAATTAAAACTCACCTTCATTCTCTTTCTCTTTTCTTGCTGTCGTCTTCTAAAACTGTCCTAAAAGTATAACATCCACATATTCTGTCAAATAATTACACAAAAACGTAAGAGTTAAACATTACCAGGAATGATTTGGGAGACAAAGTTTTAAAGGAAGACCCCAGAAACGTAACTAATTAAACTAGGCAATGGACTATATGTTCCAAGTGCTGCCTATCAGAACTTTAGATAGACAGAGAGCATTCTAAATTGAGTTTAGATACAATTTAATTATTCCTCTTAATTTTTTTCAGATAGTTTTTGATATCATTTCAGGAAAGAATGCAAGAGTCATAACAAAGACCCTCTGTTTTACCCTGGAGCAAGTAGCCCACCAATACGGAGAAGACACAAATAAGTAACTCCCCACTTACTTTGGGCCACTCAAAGGCCTCCTTTACCCCAGAAAGCACTCCTCCCACGCCCAAGTTTCTGTGAGCATCAAGGCACTGAGACGACAGCTACGGTGGCCAGGGCTGCTGCTGTGGACTGAAACAGGGGCCAGCAGGTCCTGTACTGACTGTCATTCTACCAGCAGCTGCACTTCCATCACTTCCAAGTCAGTACTGCCACCTGCAATATAACACCCTATGGAGATCTGAACTTTGTGCTTTCTGCCAGGAGAGGGGCTGAATGCTGGACACATGGTGACTGATGACCTTAAAACCTCCTAAGACAGCAAAACCACCAATTCCTTTAATCAAGCTTTTGCCCCATCTTTAAACTCATCTAGGTCACCAATGACCCACAGACTGTGAAATCCATTACTCAGTCTTCAGTCCGTATCTGACCGTGACTCTTCCTTCTTGATCCGTGCTCTTCACTTGGCTTCCAGGACACTACACTCACCTGGTTCTCCTCTTTCACTCTTGCTGAATGCCTTCACTCCTCAACTTCCCAACACCTTAATACTGGCGTTCCTCTTCACCCAGTACTTGGACCTCTCACTCTCATGGGAGTGATCATCCAGTCTCACGGCTTTAAACACCATCTACGTGCTGATGACTCCCCAGTCAGGACCTCTCCCCACTCAACATCTCCACTTGGGTGTACAAACTTCACATGCCCCAAATGGCATCCCCACCCCTAGCTTTGTACCTCCCAGTCTTCTTTATCACAGTAGCTCAGACCATTTTTCAATTGCTCAGACAAAATGCTTTGGAGTCATTCTTAATAGCTTTCCTTCTCTCACCCCTAGCATTTAATTCACCAGCCAAATCCACTAGTTTTACCTTCAAAACATGTTCAGAATCCAATTACCTCTTATCAATCTCCACTGCCACCATGTTGGCTCCCTTGGATTATCGCAAAAGAGCCTAATTGGGCTCACTGTTTCTATCTTTGCCTCCATACAGTTAGTCTCAACAGGGCAGCTAGAGTGATCCTTTTATAATATGTGTCAGATCTTGTCACTTTTATACTCAAAACCCTCCACTGATGCAGAGTGAAAGCTAAAGTTCTTATAATGACCTATAGGGTCCTACCAGATCTGGCCCTCCACCATCTTTCTGACCTCCTCTCCTACCCCTACTACTTTCCCTTTGCTTCCTCTGTGCCTGCCACACTGGCTCCTTGCTGTTCCGTGAACATCCTGGGTAACCTCCTGCCCTAGAGCCTTTGCACTGGCTATTCCTTCTGTCTGAAATGCTCTTCCTGCAAACACCTGCATGATTACTCCCTCATATCCTTCAAAGTCATCTGTCAGTGAGGCCTTCTCTAGTCATCTTTTCTAGAACTGCAATGTCCTCACGTCCACCTTCCCAGATACTTCCTCATCTGCTTTTTTCTTCACAGCACTTATCACTCTCTAACACATTACACACTTTACTTAGTTTTTGTGTTTATTGTCCATCTCCCACGGAAGAATATCAGCTCCATGAGGTCAGGAATTTTTGTCTGCTTTTTTCTTTTGTTTGTTGTTGTATCAGTAACACTCAGAATACTATTTAGCACATGGTAAACACTTAATAAATATATGCTGAATAAATGAAGAAGATTTGCAAGACAAAAGGCAAACATCAAAGCTCATAAAATAAAAAGCATCATATTTCTGACCTAACTGCTCAATTTTAATAATAAATATTGATGTATTCCTCTTTTACCATGTATTCTGCTGGTCAGTTAAATATCTATTTCTAAGGGTGGTAGTTACACATAAGCAAAATAGGTACACCTGGTTGGACTTTACTGATCTTTAATTTTTGTGTGCTATGAACTCCTTTGGAAGTCTGTCAAAAGCCGGAGACACACTTCCTGGGAAAATACGCACACCTAGATACTATTATATTGAATTTCTGAGGGTTCATAAATTTCCCTGATGTCCAACTATGCTGACAAACATCATATCATGTCAGGGATACCAAAAACGATCCAAAGCTTTCAAATGCCCTCTCTGCCAGGCCAGCTGGAAACTTTATTACTCAAATCTGAAGCACTCTGGTACCTATCAAATCCCATACATCCCACTCTAATGGCAAATATCACCAATACTTAATAGTACAGAGTAACCTAAAACCACATAAAAGGACTCTTCTAACGTGAGGCTTTTACACCAAGTACTACACCGTATGTGTAGTTTTTTCTTAAGCATAAATGGCAGCAGGTCAGGTGGAGCCACCATAATTGTTGAAGGCTTAGTTAAAAATGGCTGTCCTGATAGACATTTGATATCCTAGACAAAGTCAGTTACGCTATTTAAATTTTACATGTGAAAAATTCTTGCCATCACAGAACATTACCAAGTACCAAAGGCTTTAAAAAGAACACTTACAGTCTACTCACACTGTTATATAAAATGGTACCCAAGATTCTAAAAAAGAGATCACTAGCTATAGCATACAAAGCTGAAGAAAATATAAAATCTTGTCAGATGCAATGACATGTTTTAATCTGTTAGGAGATAATGAAGCAATGTAGCAATATTATTATGTTGCTATTTGCTCAAAATAGCCATATGACTTTTTATAAAATCAGTTTCTAAAAGGATTTCCTTCACTCTCTTTCTAAAAAGCTACTATCTGCTCATTTTACCCACTGCTTGCCTCCCTTGCCACTCTTTCACAACCACCCTGCAACCTACTCTGCCTCCAGGCTACTGCCCCTCCACCCCACTTACTCTTCAGGACCTCTGAGCCCCTGGCCATGGACTAGGGGCCTATCTCACTCTGACGCCTCTGGCAGCACCAGTGGCTTCTCATCTCTTCAGGGATTTCCTCCCACCTCTCTAGAACTGACTCCCCTTTCTCCTTAACATCTATGCTTCTTAAGGTTTCTGTTGGAGGCACTTGAACTCCATACAAAACTCCAGGGATTTCAACTTCACACTCATGAGGTGAAGTATTCTGCTAATGTTCTCAAATCTCCTTCCAAAAGACTTCTGCCCTGAGCTTTACACATATCCATCTAACTGCTTCACGGACTTTTCTCCTCTCAGGTGTCCTGTGACCCCTCCAACTCAGTATCTCCAAAATGAACCTCAATTTCTACCTTGTCCTCACCTCAACCTGCTCTACCCCCACTGCTTGCTGTCTCATGAACGGCCCAACCACACTCCCAACTGCCTAAGCCAGACGGGACTTCTCACCTAAGCACTCACTCCGTCATATGTCATCAATTTCCAAGTGCTTTATTGTTTTATTTCTTTCTTTTATGTTTAATTGCTTACTCAGAGCTGCAACCCTCTGCCTAGACTGATGCTATCTAACCCAGAGGCCCCTACACTCCACTACCAGAGTACAGAGTTCCTAGGTCTTCACCTGACTTCCACAGCATAAACATTTCCTATAAAACATGGCATCCACTAGTTCATTCCCAGCATTCTTCCAGTCTTGGAGCCCTCATTTCACATCCCGTTGATCAGACACGTGTTTGGATTTTTATCTTAATCAGGATTATGAAGAGAGAAAAAAATTACAGTGCAATTCACACAGTGTGCAATACACAGTTCCACACAGCAAGCATCACAGCCTTTATAAAATAATCAAAGCACTGGCCACTCATGATTACATTGGCGTTTGACACACTATAATAATATAACAACGCACTCAAAGGGGTTAAAAGTACAATCACAGGATCATCACAGCCTATTACAGACAGAAGCAATTTAGCTACTGCAATAGAAACACTTTACCTCATCCTCCTTTCTCTTTTTAAAAATGCTATCCTCAACTTCACCAACTGCTAACGTGATCATCTGTACTCTTTGCAGATTGACATAACCACTTTCTGTAAGGTAACCCTGTAAGTGATAAAATACATGTAAAATAATCTTCTTATAAAAGCAAATACTTCTGTTTTGAAATTTTTTTCAAGAATGAACTCACTCTAGTTTTGTGAACCACATTTTTGTATACGTTAACCAAACGGTCAATTTCACCTTCGCTGCCACCAGGAAACAAACATTATGTATTAGGACCAGTACGCACTGTAAGCAAGAAGGCTACAACAGTAGTTTAAAAACCCACACAAACACACATACCGAATCTCTAACGACAACAGGTGAAGAAGGAGTCATTTCCCACAAAGAAGCACATGAAGACCCAGTCATCAACGCTCCTCTCAACATCAAATGTGAACGGTAGGCTGGCCATGGTGAGCTCTCTTTCCAAATACTACAACCAAAAAGGAATGCTGCCACTAAAGCTATGAAACGGCACTCTGTTTTAGAGGGCTGATTCTAGTGATTATTGCTCCATACCTCACGAAAAACATTAAGACGAAGGAAGATAAACTCTCCTTCTGCCCAAGGAAGACTATCTGCAAGTTCATCGTGCTGCAACAAAAGGAGTAAAGATTAAACAAGTCTACTCTAAACCCTGTAATTTTTTTCCAGCCAAACGAACATTATAGCTTATTTTAAAGCAAGATCCATTTTAATATCACAAGTACTAAATAAAAAAAGAACTCACCAAACCATTTTAAAAATAAAAACTACCCATAATCCCAATCATACCTAGACCAGGGATCGGCAAATGTTTTTTGCAAAGGGCCAGATAGTAAATATATATATTTTACCCTGTGCGGGACACACAGGGTCTCAGTTGCATATTCTTTCACGTTTTATTTCGTTTTTACAACCTTTTAAAAATATAAAAACCAGGGCCGGCCCCCTGCATAGTGCTTAAGTTTGGCATGCTCCACTTTAGCGGCCAGGGTTCGCAGGTTCGGATCCTAGGCGTAGACCTACACCACTAGTCAGCCGTGCTGTGGTGGCAACCCACATATAACATAGAGGAAGACTGGCACAGATGTTAGCTCACGGCTAATCTTCCTTTAAAAATAAAAAAAAAGTAAAAACCATTCTTAGCTCATAGGCCAAATCTAGAGGGCTGGAGTTTGCCAATCTCTGACGGATAGCCAACCAGTATTTTGATGTGTATGCCTCTAGACCCTTCTCTGTGAGCATACAGTATATTTCTTACCTGCTCTTTTCACTCACTATGTCTTTTAAAGAGGTACCATATTCTTAAAACAGATAGAAACCTCTTTAGAGACTGGATATAATCAAGTGAACCCAAAATATGCAGAAACTAGGAGTAACTTAAAAGTATCAAGAAGTTTAAAGTATCAACAAGTTTAATATATTTGATTTGTAGTTCCTTTTAAGAATAACCATTTGAAACATTACTTGTACAAACAAATCATGTGCCATGGACATTATTACCTATGAGACTTAAGCCTCGTATACTTACAAGCTATGTTAGAAAAAGTGGAGAGTAGAAAGAATGAGTACATGCATGCTTTTGAATGTGTCGTTAAAGAGTTTTCAAAGACACATTTCTATGAGAGGGAACAGAGAAAGTAATTAAAAAATCTAATCAAAAATAGTCTTCTCTTTATTTTAAAAATGAAGCAACCTGAATATATTTAATGCTGTTCAATTATACACTTAAAAATAGTTAAAATGGTATATTTTGTATTATATATTACAACATAAATGTACCTTGAAAATATAATGCTAAGTGAAAGAAGCCAGCCAAAAAAAACCCATATACTATATGATTCTATTCATAGGAAAGTCAGAATAGGGAAATCTATAGAGACAAAAAGTAGCTTAGTGGTTGCTTAGGGATGGGGTAAACAGGGTCAGGGGATAAAGGGATGGTAGCTGAAGGGTTCAGGCTTCTTTTTGAGGTGATGAAAATATTCTAAAATTTACTGTGGTGATGGTTACACACATCTGCGAATATATAAAAAAACCCACTGAATTATAAACTTTAAATGGGTGAATCGTATGGTATGCGATCATATCTCAATAAAGAGATATGAGATCATATCTCAAAAAAAAATTGAGATATGGAATAATATCTCAATAAAGCTGCCTAAAAAATGTAGTAGCCAGCTCCAAAAAAAAACATCATAGTGAAGAAAGCAGAATGTAGGGTCAGGGAGCAACATCGCTTTTGTTCATCATTAATCCTTCCTGCCCTTAAAGCCATGCCTGCATGTTGGCAAAAAAAAAAAAAGAACTAAATGAAGTAGACGAGTGACAGGAAAAAAGCAGGGTAGGAAACCTGGATTTCACCACATGAAAAGAGCACAATTCTACACTATGCAATGTCACCAAAAATTAGACATAAAAATATCCTCACTTATACCTGGACATACAAACTACTAAAAACTAACTTACCAAATAAATTTCTGAAACATCAAATGAGTCTGTGTTAAGGCACTGTTTGAAGAACTTAACTTGTATTAATTGATTTAACCCACACAACCACCCTATGTGGTACATATATAGCTGATCTTCATTATTTACAAGTTCCATATTTGTGAATTCACCTACTCACTAAAATTTTTTTGGAGTCCCAAATCAGTATTTGCAGCATTCTCATGGTCATTCGCAAACATGAGCAGAGCAGTGAAAAATTTCAGTCTATCAACAGACACGTTCCAGTTGAGGTCAAACAAGGTGACACTCTGCCTTATTTCAGCTCTCATACAGAAATGACCAGAGGATAGAGATGGTAGGGAGCAGTGCAGTGTAATGCAAGAAGCTCCAGTTCTTTCGAGTTTAGGAGACTTTAAGTCATTTTCCCAAGATCAGAAAGCTAACGAATGGAGGACTGTATGAGCCAAGGACACAAAGTGAAGAAATTGATGGTTGAATGAATTAATTGTTAAAGGGCTAAAAAAAGAGATAAAACGAGATCATAAAAAATACTTAAACCAAAAGAAGAAGAAATGCAGAAGGGAAACAAAAAACAGATGAGACAGAAAACAAACAGTAAGATGACAGATTTAAATCTAACCATATCAATAATCACATTCAACGTAAATGTTCTAAATGCCCCAATTACAAGGCAGAGATTGTGAAAACAGTGTGGCAGTTCCTCAAAAAGGTAAACATGGAATTACCATATGATGTAGCAATTCCACTCATAGGTATACAGCCAAAGAAATGAAAGCAGGAATCACTCACAGGTATACACCCAAAGCATTGATGTGGCATACAGATACTTGTCCACCAATGATCACAGCAGCATTATTCACAACAGTCAAAAGGTAAAAATAACCCAAGTGTCCAAACAAAATGTGATAAACACATACAATGGGATATTAGTCAACCTTAAAGAGGAATGAAACTCTGATATATGCTAAACATGGATGAAACTAGAAAACATGCTAAGTGAAATAAGCCAGACACAAAATGCCAAATACTATATGATTCCACTCATCTTAGGTACCTAGAATAGGCAAATTCATAAGACAGAAGGTAGGGGAGAAGGCAGAACGGGGAATTATTGTGTAATGGGTATAGAGTTTCTGTTTAGGATGATGAAAAAGTTACAGAAATGAGTCACAATGGTTTCACAATATTGTAAATGTACTTAATGTCACTGAATTCTAAACCTTATAATGGTTAAAATGGCAATTTTTATGTTGCGTATATTTTGCCACAATAAAAAAAAAAGGGCAGAGATCATCAAACTATAAAAAAGCAAGACCCAAGTGTATGTTGCCTACAAAAACAAACACTTTAAATGTAAAGACACAAACAGGCTAAAAGTAAAAGGATGGAAATAGAGCATGCTAGCACTAGTCAAAAGATCTGGCTATATTAATATGGGACAAAGTAGACTTCAGAGCAAAGAATATTACCAGGGATAAAGAGGACCACTTTATAATGATAAAGGAGTCCATTCATCAAGAAGACATAACAATCCTAAGCATTTATGTACCTAATAAAAGAGCTTCAAAATGCAAGGAGCAAAAAACAATGGAACTAAAAGAAGAAACAGACAAATCCAAAAAATTATAATAGGAGATTTCCACACCCCTACCAATAATTGACAGAACAAGGAGACAGAAAATCAGTAAATGTTGTTCAAGTCTTTCATATCCTATCAACAAACGTGATAACATTTATAGAACACTCCACCCAATACCAGCAGCACATATATCTTTTTAAAGTCAAAATGAAACATTTACCAAGACCATATCCTGGGACATACAACAAATCAGATAAGCTTTTAAAAGATTCAAATTATGCAAAGCATGTTCTCTGACAGGGGAACTAAATTAGAAATCAATAACAGAAAAAAAGTCTGGAAAATCCCCCAAATATTTGAAAATTAATTAATACTCTTCTAATAACACGTCATAAAATTTTTCTTGTTTGATTAGAAATTTGTCAACTATCCTTTTTTTCTATAACTGTTCAGCGTAAGGAGCCAGCACAGTTTACTTAAATCATCCCTCATTTATGGACATTTAAGTTATTTCTGACTTGTTTTTTTATTTTGCTATTATAAACAGTATTGTCTTGAACATCCTTGTAGGTAAATTTTCTTCCACATCTGTGGTTATTTAATCATAACACTAGGCATGAAATTGCCTGACTCAAAGGGTAGGTTGGATTGTAACACTTTTAGTGTATATTGCAAATCGTTTTCCAGAAAAGTTATTTCCATTCACAAGAGTGCTTGTTTACCTCCAGCCTTGCCAGCATTAGGGTTTATCATTTTTGTTGTTTTGCTGATTTAATAGATGAAATACACTATCTCGTTATTTTACCTTCATATATATTATTCTATCATACAGAGGTGGGACTTTTTCGTATTCTTATAGAGCATCTGTGTTTCTTAATTTCACCATTCAACTAATGTTCATTTTAAGAACCCACCCAAACCAGACATTGTCTAGGTTTTATTGTCAGTAACCTAATGATGGTCCCTTGTTTGTTTTCCCGTCAGAGTCCAATCCTTCATCCATCTTAAATATTTTTTTCTAAAAATTACTTTTTAAAAATTAGTGCAAAAAGTTAGAATAAAGTTAATGTATGCCATGGCAAGAATAATTAAGCATTAAAAAAGGAAACACCTGAAAACTAATTCCTTCTCTCTTCCCTGACTCCTCAGGTCCCCAGATCTCTCCCACCTCAAGCAACCATTATCACCTGAATTGAGCTTCCTTCCAGAATATTCTATACTTACACATCCATCTTCTATTACATAAATGACAGGACACTGTACATATCATTCTGCGCTTGGTTTTTTCCACATAATAGGTAGCTTATTTCATATCAGTACTTAAGGTTAAAAACAACTAACAAAAATGTTTATTTTGTGCCAGACATTGTTCTAAGCACCTTTAGGTCTAATGCTATCTCATTAATTGGTAGAACAAGCTTATAGGGTAGGCATTGTGTTGTCATCCTTATCTCAAAGTGAGGAAACTGAGGCACAGTGATGTTAAGTAACCTACTAAGGCCGCAAAGTTAGTGAATGGATCAGAATTTAAACACAGGCAGTCTGACCCAGAGCCTTACCCACTATAGTATATTGTCACTCTCACCTCATTTTAAAAAACAGTTGTATAATCTGATTTCTGTCTCTATGGATTTGCCCATTCTAGACATTTCATATAAATGGAATCATATGCTATGTGGACTTTTGTGACTGGCTTCTCTCACTAAGCATCATGTTTTCAAGGTTCATCCATGTTGTAGCATGTGTCAGTGCTTCACTCCTTTTCATGGCTGAGTAATATTCTGCTATATGGATGGACCACGTTTTGTTTATCCAGTCATCTGTTGACGGACATTTGAGTTGTTTCTAATTGGGGGAGAAGGAAATGGGGGATGACTGCTTAATAGGTACGGGGTTTCTTTTTGGGGTGATAAATGTGTCTGGGAACTGGATAGTGGTGATGTTTGTACAACACTGTGAATGTGCTAAATACCACTGAATCGTACTTTAAATGGTTAAAATGGTGAACTTTATGTTATGTGAGTTTTACCTCAGTAAAAAAAAGAAGGCTTCATGGTATTTCATTGTATGGCTTCATTGTTCATTTAACGTGTTCTAAAATCTTGGACACATGGGTCCTTCTAGCCTTTCATTACTAATGAAAATATTGCATTAAATACATGTGTCCACACATCTTTGTGCCGATGTGTATCTGTAGGCCAATAGCCTTTTAAATGCCTATAGGATTCGATTTCCCTACACCTAGGCTTGGAGGCTCCACCCCACGTTTATTTCCATCTAGGTGGTGGGTCACATGGTGGCAGCCTCAGACCATTCCTGAGAGTGTGTCCCATGAGGACAACAGCCACCTCCCAGAACCTTATCCTCTGCAAACCTTCTCCTCCAGGTTATTGACATTCAAGGCATTTGCCCAGCTCTTCATCTTGGGGAGCTCCTGGGTGTTGGGCATTTTCCAGATTGGACCCTTGGCTGGTGCCATGGCCTACCTGTTCACCATCATCAACAGCCTGCAGGGGGCCTTCATCTTCCTCATTCACTGTCTGCTCAACCGCCGGGTATGTAGCTGCTGCCCTCGCTGTCCCTGATGCCCCTCCTTCCAGGGGACATGCCTGTGCCAGCATACTTCCCTGCATCTGGGAGTGATTCATCTCCCCGTGATGTGTCTCCATCTCCGGGTACGGGAAGATTACAGAAGATGGATTACCAGGAAGACCACACCCGGATCCCAGTCCCAGACATCAGGGGTCATACTGACATCCTTTGCCTTCACTTCCAAAACGGTGAGAGACTGTGTGTTTTATGAAGGTTCTGGTCAAACAGAATACTTGCTTCTTAGCAATCCCAACACCACCATGTGTTGAGTGTCTACTGTGAGTTAAGTGTGTCCATGTACATTAGCTCATTTGATGGAGGGTGGGGTTTAAGAGTGGAGGTTCAGGAGCCAGGCTGCCTAGGGTTAAATCCCAGCTCTGCCTCTTAGGAGCTGTGTGATCTAAAAAAGATAAACTCATGGGGGCTGGCCCCATGGCCTAGTGGTTAAGTTTGGTGTGCTCCGCTTTGGTGGCCCAGGGTCGGCTCCCAGGTGCAGACCCACACCACTCGTCAGGGACCATGCTGTTGCAGTGCCCCACATACAAAATAGAGGAAGACTGGCAACAGATGTTAGCTCAGGGTGAATTTTCCTCAAGCAAGAAAAAAAGATAAAATCGTGACTCATACAGATATAAAATGAGCATACATTAAGGATTTTATTCCACTCATCAATCAGTGAAAGAACCAGGCAGATGTTATAACTGGCTCAAAAGAGAACACAAAGAACAGACATATATGTATATAATATATAATATATACAATGTATATAATGTATACATAATACATCATACACATAATGTATACAACGTATACATAATACATAAAACACATATAATGTATACAACGTATACATAATACATAATATACATATAATATGCATACAGTGTATACATGATATATATTATATATTGCATAATATATATGCAATTTATCCAATGTATATCATGTATACATAATACATAATACACATATAATATATACAATGTATACATAATACATAATATATATTACATAATACATGTATATGTCTGTTCTTTGCTGTTCTCTTTTGACCCAGTTATAACATCTGCCTGGCTCCCTCATTGATAATTATATATACATAATATATATAATATAATGTTTAATTATATATTATATAATTATACATATAATTATTAATATTATAAAATACATATAAAATTTCATATACCTATATGTTATATATGTATTACATATATATACATTATAATACCTATGAATTATAATACATATATATAATTTCAGGAATATTGAAATGAATGTGCAAATGGACGCAAAACTGTTTTTTCCATGGAATTATTTTGCATCTCTGTCAGTTATTTAAAATTTACAGAATTGTAAAATATCTCCCACATAGATCAGAATTGGACAACCTGGAGATGTGTGCTCTGACAATACATCATTTTCCATGGAAGTACTCATTTTTCTCTACACCATAGATCTCATCCAGTCTCACAGCCATAAACACCATTTATTAGCAATGACCCCAAAATATTAAACAATGTGCAGTCCAGCTCCTTCTCCTGAATTCTACACTCATATAACCAACCACCTACCAAGTGCCCCCACTGAGATGTCTAACAGATGTCACAAATGTAACATGTTCCAATCTGAGCTTCTGATCCCCCACCTCTCATATCCATGGAGGGTTCCCTATCCTTCTATTGCTCAGCACAAGGCCATGGAGTTATCCTTGACTCTGCCTTTCTTCTCACCCTCCATCTCTGATCCATCAGCAAATCCTGTTGACCCTTCCTCAGAATGTATCCAGAATCTGATCGCCTGTCTGTTCCTTTGTTGCTTCTATTCTGTTCCAAGTCCTATTGTCTGTAGCCAGGATTATGGAAATAGCCTCATAAAGGGTCTTTCTGCTTCCCCTCTTGCCTTTTCCCTGCCCCACCTTTGGTCTGTTCTCCTTGCAGCAGCCAGAGGGCGCCTGTGAACTCCTGAGTCAGGTCACATTCCTTCTCTGCCTACAACCCTCTATGGCTCCCACCTTACTCAGTAAAAGCCAAAGTCCTCCTGATGGCCCACAAGGCCCTGTACGATCTGACCCTCTTTTCCTCCTTGACCTCATCTTCTGTTAATCTCACTTCCCTCTGCTCCACCCATGCTGGCCTGCTCAGGATTCTTCAGACACGCCAAGCTCACTTGCTCTTTAGGAATCTTGACCTGGATGCTCACTCTGCCTTGAATGTTCTTGTCCTGATACCCACATCGCCAACTCCCTCACCTCCTTCAAATCTTTGTTCCAATCATTTGTTATCAATAGTATTTCCTCTGGCAACTCTATTTCGTACTGCCTGCTTTTCTCCTACCCTGACATTCATGCTTCTCCTGCCCCTAATCCTGATTTTCTTTTCATAGCGCTTGCCACTTCCTAACATGCTATAACTTCCTTATTTATTTATGGTCTTCCATCTCACACTAGAATGTCTTATTTTTTCACTGACATATTCCAAGCTCAAGTAACTAAGATCCAGTGGCTTAATTAAATAGGGAATTATTTTTTTTGCAAGAATAGAAGCCCAGAGTTAGGTGTTGCTGGTATTGGTTCTATTGCTCAGTGGTATTATAAAGGATTTAGGATCTTCCCGGTTTTCCAATCCACTAGCAGCATGTTGGCTTTTCATCAAAATGTTTTTTATGGTTGCAAGGTGGGTGCCATAGCTCCAGACATCATGACCATGTTCAAGGCAGAAAGAAGAGGGATGGGGCAGAAGCAGCAGCCTCTCCTTTCATGCCTCTCCCTTTAACAGGAGACAGAAGCTTTTCCCAGAAACCCCTCAGCAGATTTCCCTTTCATCTAATTGGTCAGAAGTGCATCACATGACCACTCCTAGTTACAAAAGAATTTGACAAAACAAGTATTTGGCTTTCTAGCTTCTAGAACGAGAGCTATCAGTGGTGAAGAGGTTAAGAATGGCTTTTGAGTTTGCCTGCAGTGCCTGCCATGCTAGAGATAATCACTGTTAACATTTTAAGGTTTATCCTTCTAGTCTGTGTTGCTATATTTCTCTCTCTCTGTATTTATAAGACCCATGCCCCTATAGATATGACCCCTGGGATCATGTTTGTACTAATCTTGGTACTGATTCCAGTTCTGATTTCTCTCTCACAGGGTTAAAGCTCTTTCTTGCTTTCAAATACGCTATGAAGCAACATTTGAGGACAGCAGGTGCCGGCAGGAGCTGACGCTGAAATCTTCTCTTCATGACTTAATGTGGAATTGCAGATCTCACCAGCCCCAGGACTCTCTGGGTGATTCAGAGCACTGATGGGTGGGGCGTTCTTCCCACGTTCCATGCACTGGTGAGAAACAAGACTTTCTGTTCCAGATTAAGATTTTATCTTCTATGTTCTGCAGCCCTTTGAATTTCCAGAGTTTTGAGAAAATAATAGATCCTAGTGCAATGGCATGACCAAGAACATCTGGCTACCATTTTGTTTTCTCCTAAGTTCTTTGGTGTGTGGCTCCAAGCCTGCCTCTCCAGCACCTGTCACAGAGTATGGAAACGGCTTCAGGAAATGGCTTGTCTTCTGACCGACTGGCTTACCCTTTAACAAAGACTCCTCCTGCCTTTAAAGAAATGGCCAGTAAAACTGTAACGAGAGCCCCAGGGGATAAACAAAGCTCACTGACGTATAGGCTACTTTGGCACAAACACTTAAAAGAGTTATGTTGGTAAGCAGGAGCGGTCGATGGAGCAGAATTCCAGCGTTTCACAGAGAGTTGAAGGACTTGATGACAAAGCCTTTGGAAATATTTTGGTTTCCTGGAAACTTTCCGGGAACCAACGTCTCCTTTCCTTCCAGGAACTGTTTTGTGACTTGGCTAGGATTCGCACTGCTCACAAAGTTATCATCATCCTGCCTTGCTCTTCGTCTCCCATAAAGTGTTGAGTGCCAAGGAGAGAAGAAGGAAAATTTTAAATGTACATGTCCTCCCTTCCATGGCCACTCTCCAGCCTGCCTCCTCAAAGTGTGGTCCGTGGACCAGAAGCATCAGCATCCCTTTGTTAGATAAACAGGATCTCAGGCCCCACTCCAGTTCTGCTGAACCAGAACCTGTGGTTTAATGAGATCCCCGGGGGATTTGTGTTGTGCGTGAGTGAATGCTTTAGAATATTCTTCTGTTTTCCATGCTTATGCCAGAGCTTGTTTTTAAAACTAGAAAGGAAAACATATTCTTGGCTTTAGGACTTTGCATCTGCCATTCTCTCTTCCTAGGACACCTTTCCTCAAAATTGGGCTAATTTTTGCCCTCTCTTTGAGTCTCAGCTTAGTCATCACTTCCACCAGGAAGCACTCTTTAGATCTCTTCAAGTAGGATTAGATGTCACCTCTGCGTGTCCTCTGAGGCTTCATGCTTTCTAGCTCTGTATTATAATTTCTTTTCTTCTTGAGTGTCTCCAATTAGATTCTGAGCTCCCTAAGTGCAGGGAAGTATAGTCAGTGGATTCTTCATAAATATTTTGAATGAAAGCGTGAATGAATGGTTACTCTCCATTTTGAAGATGAGCAAACTGAGGCTCAGAGAGGTTAAGTAACTTTCCCATCATTACACAGCTGTAGCGGGCTGAGCTGGGCTTTGAACTCTTGACCAGAGAGCTCCTCTTCCAGGCCACTAGTCCTTCTCCTTCTCTTTCTTTGACCCTAGGAATTCTTAGTTTGGGGATACAGAGAAAAGACTATTTACTTTGAGTCAACTTATCATTTAGGATTCAGTTTGCTCGGTAATGATCTTGTGTTGAACAATTTGATCACAACATTAAACTTGATTGATGGAGGCTCAGTCTTTGTTATTTGTGGCAGCCACAATTTGGGAGAGGGGCTGACATCTGTTTACAAACAAGAGTTCATTTATGATAGGTTGGTCTTCAATGTTTGGCTTGTCCAGAGGGTTCAATATAGAGGTGACAATTCTAAGGGATATTGAAGGCATGATTTTTACCCATTGCCAATTGTGGTAGGTTAATTGCATCAATGCCTTCAAGAATGGTTTCCATGCCTCCACATCCCTTCCCTGTAACTTTGTAACCCTTCCTTCTCTGACTCTGGCTTGGCCTTGAAAGTTTATTTGGCCAACGGAATGTTAGCAAGCATGACTCAGAGGTTTCAAAATTGGGTGTGCATCCCTTCTTGCCCTTTGCATGATTTTTCTTGCTCGCTCTTGCACCCCTGCCTCCGCCATAAGAACGTGCCCAGTCTAACCTGCTGGAGCAATGTGAGAAACATATGCAGGAGAGTTAAGTCATCCCTTTACACCAGCTGAGGCTGTCCTTAATCAGCCACCTAACCAACTTGTAGCTGACTGCAGTCACATCAGTGAGCCAAGTCAAGATCAGCAGACCTGCCCACCCAACCCATCAACTCAGGAGCAACAATCAGGTATCATTATTTTAGGGCACTGAGTTTCAGGAGTGGTTTGTTATGAAGTGTTATTTGTGGCAATTGCTAACTGATACAGCAGCCAATGGATTGTCAACATTTTGCATTTGATTGCAACAATTTGGAATATACAAAGAGGAGGATTTGCATCTATATTTCCTCTTAGCTATCAAGGTCTATAAATCTATAATGCTTGAATAAAGTTCTTTCTGACAGAAGACTTGCACAAGGCATTGTCTATCTCTATTACAGTGTTACATGTTGGTTTAAAATACAATCGTGTTAAGGAACTCTATGTTTCTAAGGTAAGTGAAAGCTGTAACCTCCAAAATAAGGATCTTTCTTAATATAAACATCAAGCTATGCTTGGTACGTTCCTTTACCCCCATGGCCTCATATGCCTCCCCTAGAGACAGAAAAGACACTTAGAATAAAAACTGCATGGTTCTCAAATCCCATAAATATAAAGTGAAATAACTCTGTCCTCTTATAATCCAAATAATTTATGGTGTCCAAAAAAAGACAGATCCATTCATTCAAGAACTATTTATTGACCACCTAAAATGTACTTTTCCTTACTAAACCATTAAAGATCATTGAAAAAAAATTAAAAAATTGAAAAGCAAGGATATTAGAACATAAAATATTATTTTAAATTTAAATATTTTATTTTTCCCCAAACCAGAATTTATTAAAATTTGACTTTCTTGATTTTAATGGAAGAAAACTCATCAATAATTTTTCAAAATCAATTTCTAGAAAAAAATTAACCATTAAAAGTACATTGAAAAAGTATATGTAGGGGCTCACATTTTTCCTTTTGTATCAGGTTCCATTATGACCCCAGCATAGCACTGTCAGATCTTGGATTTGGATATTTTGCTTATCATGGATTTTTCTTGCATTGATTTTGATATTTTTAAAAATTGCATTTACATGGTATTTATCTTGATTTTTTTTGATGCACACTTAAATTTTGTGCCTGAGACGAGTGCTTCCCTCCCCTCCCCCCAGTGCTGGCCCTGATCGTGATCTTTTGCTTTACTGAGGAAGATTCTCTGAGCTAGCAACTGCTGCCAATCTTCCTTGTTTTGTATGTGAGCTGCCACCACAGCATGACCACTGACAGACGAGTGGTGTAGGTCTGCACCTGGGAACCAAACCAAGGCCACCGAAACAGAGCACGCCAAACTTAACCACTAGGCCACTGGGGCGGGCCCTGGTCATGATTTTTGGGGGGCAGATTCATACTGGTTTTTCAGGAAGTGGGACAACATCCTTGGCACCCCTTGCTTAAAAACACTTGAGTATTAATAATGCTGTATTACTCACACCCGTCTACATGGAAAGAGAAAACCATAACATAGTGCCAGATATCTCATGGCTACACAGAAAGTTATCCTCAGGGTGACACAGAACAAGTATGCCCATGTTATTTTAAAACCTTTATTTTTCCCACTTGTCATATTGTGAACATCTTTTCAACTCATCGAACCTCTTAGAACTTCAGTTTTTTCTCGAGAGCTGCACGGTATACATGTGTCATAATGTATTTAGCCTGTTTTTGCATCATTTTCAACTTTTTAGTACTATAAACTATACCGTAATGAACATCTTTGAGCTAAATTTTAAGCACTCTTCTAGTTAAATGCTTTTAAAATTAGTGGTAGGTTATCAATGAGAGGAAGCTTATATGTCTTCCTTAATGTCTGGTTGAAGAAAAACATTAGTAACTGCACAAATCTATCAAACTTTCACAAACTGTCAAAAAGTAAATCATTAGAAATATAGTAATTTGAAGTTTACTTAAGCTCTACTCATAGAAAATCTTTCCATCCTCAGTTCTAAGTCATCTGGTTGCCTCCCTGCCTTAACATTTCTGTTCTGTTGTGCCTAAAGTTATCAATCTTTTATTTGTGATACTCAGCATGTTGGATTATAATCAGATGCTCATGTGTTTTTGTGCCCCGCTATCCTATGAGTTCCTTGTCATTTATCTCTACACGCTTATGACCCAACAGAAGATTAGGTTCACGGATCAATAATGTTTACTTAATGAATGCATCAAGGAAAGAGTGTGTCAATCTACCACACAGCAACAGGACACTGTTCTCTATTCTGCCCCCTGAAGGACACCCCTTGATTTTACAGATAATGTCATGCTCTTGCAGAGTCACCCAAAGACCCTTTTTTCTTAATATACCTTAATTTTATCTATTTATTTATTTTTCCCCCACAGCACCAATAGATAGTTGTATGTCATAGCTGCACATCCTTCTAGTTGCTGTATGTGGGGCGTGGCCTCAGTATGGCTGGAGAAAGTGGTGCGCGCCTGGGATCCGAACCCTGGCCGCCAGCAGCGGAGCACGAGCACTTAACCACTAAGCCACAGGGCCGGCCCAAGACCCTTTTGTTTAAGTTTCCAATAACAATAAGTCTGTGCTAATTCCATTATGAACACTGCTATTTCTAAAACGACAATAACCAACTTAGGTCAGCTTCCCTAAAAGCAGAGCCTGAGACAGGGATTTTGGTGCCCATGATTTATTGAGGGAGTGCTCTGAGAAGAGAGAAAGTACGGGAAGAAGAAGGAGCGGAGCAAGGCTGTGGTCTCAGCTGGAACCTACTTGCAGCCTGACCTCACTGTGAGCTCTGGAGCATGAATTGTACCTCAGCGTTGGTCCCATTTTGAGGCACAGGGAGCAGCCTGTTTTGTCCCTGTGTCAGTTAATTATTGGCTGCGTGCTGCCCCCATGGTGGTGGGAAGATGTATAACAACTCCCCTTTGGCTGAGGCCAATTTTCTGGAGAAGGGGACAGCTGGCCCAAAAAGGGGACTAGGGAGAGCCACCAACAATATTGACTATTTCGCCCCATCCTTGTGACCACCAAATATGAAAAAGTCAGTTGTATCAATAATTCAGATACTTGCTTGAAGCTCATTGTAACGAGATTTCGAACCGCATTAAAACAACTTGTTTCAAGTGATGCTGCAAACATCTTAGGCCTTCCAGTAAAACCTTCCTCTTACTAAAGATCTTAAAGATTATTTACTGTTACTATTTGGCTTTATTGAGTCTAGAATGCAATGGTTTTTATATTTCCAAATATACCTCTAATAAAGTACTTCCATCTTTAAAAAATATGAAAAGTGTCAGAAAGTGACATTTCTAATTCTTATCTTGGGAGGGGGCATACCTTCTATTTGAAATCCTATAATGTACAACACCCAATAGTACTTGCCATTACTCCCTGAACATTACATCGCTTTATTATCGATATTTAATCTTTGTTACGTCCCACTTCTGTGACCCTACTTCATGGGTAATTCCCAGCTTTAATAAAAGTATCCACTTTATGTGCATTTTGAAACTCTCAAGCTGCGTCTGCCAGTGCTACAGATATGGGCTGGCTCAATTTGCCTGGCTAGCTTTTGACCATGGGATCTCAGACTGTCTTCCTTCCTCTTCCCTATTTCTCATAAAAATCCCTCTTTGGGAGTTTGTGGGTTTTGCTGAAGTAGCATCTGGTCTCTGCTCCCCATCTTCCTCTTCTCTGACATCCTTGTCAAAGTCCCTCATATGCCTTCCCCAAGTTTCTGCCCAGCTCAGCACAGCGATATTTGCTTGTGGCCAGGTCAAGCCCACAGAGTGCCGAAAGTCATCCTGACCTGTGCCAGAAGAAGCAGGTTCTCTCCCCAGCTTGGGGCTGCCATTGTCTCCCGAGCTTGAAAGCAGCTGCCCTTGGGCATGGAATCACTTCTGACTCATAAACACCATGGCACCATCTCTCATTCTATCCCTTCACTTAAGGGGCCACCAAATAGCCACTTAGGTCTGCTGGACACATGGACATTCTCCACCCTTCTGTCTTCTCTCTCTTTTCCTTCCAGTGGAATCTTCTCAAAACCTCCATGCATATCGACTCATGCAGGTAGGTGTTTTGGAGGCGTTATAAGGGTGTATCTCAATCGTTTGCCAGAAGCATCTAAATTCTACCTCTTGTCCAGCCCAAACACCCTGTGACAAACAGAGGAGAAACCCAGGAGGCTTGGAGATGTTAAGGAATCGTCCCGATGTCATTTATTCATCCTGTGAATATTTATGAAGTATCTATTGTCTAGAAACTGCGGCTGTGATACTAAACAAGACATACATCGTCTTTCCTTTCATGGAACTTACATTCTAATGGTGGGGGGGAGACCCAATAAACAAGTAAATAGATATTAAAGTGAGCTGGATGTCTTCCACTGACCCCTCCAAATCCATCCAGTTGGATGCTGGAATGCTGACACCTTTGGAGTATGACAATGGACTTTCTTGACCTCTGCCTTTCAGTTGGTTTTGGCCAGTGGGAAACACCAACAGGATATCAGAAAAATGGAGGAGAGAGAGGTCAGAGTATTTATTCTCTTAGCTCCTTCCCTGTGAGTCACCATGAGCTGTCTGTCCCTTGAATGAAGACCACAGCTCCAAGATGTGGTTCACCAAATCTTATCAATTACAATTTCTTACCCTTGTCCATTCTGATATTTTCTCAATAGCATTACATGCAGTTCCTAAACATCTTCAGCCTATGCTGTGATTTTATTTCCACATAGAATAAAAAGAAAATTTAGAAAGCTTCAGTTAGGACATTTGCACAATTAACATCCATACTTTTTGTATGAATTACATCATGTCGTGCTCTCCCCACCAGCATTTTGCATGATCACCACAGAGATAAAAAAAAAAAAAAAGCCAATGTTGTCTGGATTTTATGAAAAATAATGTTCATCAAAATCCCTGGGTAACGGATATGATTTTGCCAAAACCCAAACTGATTAACTAGGTTCCCTGTTTAAACCCGTATGGGACCAGTAATTTATTTATTTTTTAATAAAAGTCACATAACATAAAATTCACCATTTTAGCCATTTTAAATTAATATCCAGTGGCTTTTAGAACACACAAAATGTTGTGCAACCATCACCCTGTGGGGCCATGTTTTAAGGCATCTCAGGTACCAAGCACACTTGGCATGAGAGGTTTGTTTGAAACAAAAGTGACAGTATATTCTAAGGGCAAGATTCAGTTGATTTCCAGCGAGCCGGGTGAGAAAGAACGTTTGTATGAGCAACTAACCAGGACCACTTTGGCATCAAGTCTAGGCTGCCGTTCTGATGGGGCAGAAATACTGGGCTCTACTTGATACTTGTGTCCTGTTCTTTGCAGGGCAGAACACCTTCACCTTATTTCCAGCCAATCCTTCTAACCAAATATCACTGCTTCAAGGCGTGGGAAGTTTGCTGAGAAATAATTGTGTTCAAACGATAGGCAAAGGAGGAAGTGGCTTTTGTGTTTTGTGCTTCAAGCTCCTATATTGGCAAAGGGTGACGTTTCCTTCTTTTCTTGAGATGTGGCTTCCTCTTCTGTGACAGTGAATAAGAAAGATTTGGCTTCTGGTTAGAATGTGTAGAGCCCATATAGTGCCAGGGTGTATGTTAGTTGGCAACTTGTCGAGAAGCGGCTGCCCAGTCAAACGGATTAAACGAAGAGGGTTTAATGAAGATACTATTTATATAAGTGTGAGCAGGTAGAACAAGTTCTGAATCCAATGCCACAGCATGAGGTGGGGGGGTTTCCCCACACATTCAAGCAATTCTCTGACACCATCTGTGTGTTCTACAATGCATCTCAATTGTGACACTATCTACCCAGAGACAGCGTCAGATCCCATAGGTTAATGGCTCAGTCCCACAAGACTGCCTCCCTTCCTACTTCAGAAACCAGTCGAAAGCCTAGATTGTCACTTGTGCTTCTGACTGACCGGCTATAGATTGGAGGTTCCCATGACCCCCTCCTCAAGTCCCATTGATTTGCTAGGGTGGCTCATGGAACTCAGAGAAACATTTTACTTACTAGATTACTGGTTTATTATGAAAGGATGTAACTCAGGAATAGCCAGATGGAAGAGATGCATAGGGCAAGGTATGGAGACGGGGCTTGGAGCTTCCATGCCCTCTCCAGGTGTGCCACTTCCCAAATTTCCAGGTCTTCACCAACCTGGAAGCTCTCCGAACCCACCTTTTTGTATTTTTCTAGAGGCTTCCTTGCATAAGCATTGATTGATTGGATTGATTAAATTATTTGCCATTGGTGATTGAACTCAATCTCCATCCCCTCTCCCCTCCCTGGATATCAGGGGGTGGGACTGAAAATTCCAAATCTCTAATCTCTTGGCTGGCTCCACTGGCAACCAGCCCCCTTAGGTGCTCTCCAAAAGTCACCTCATTAGCATAAACCCACTTATGCTGGAATGGGGCTTGTTATGAATAGCAGGTCACCCATTTCACCTTTATGGCTCAGGAACTGAGGAGGAGAGACCAAATACAACAAAAGATGCTCCCATGGCTCCTATTGCTCAGGAAATTCCAAGGGTCTTAGGATCTTTGTGCCAGAAACAGGATGAAGACCAAATATATATTTTTTATTATAAATCACAACATCACAGCAGGGCTAAGAGAAACCAACAGAGGATGGTGGGACACCCTGGGAGTAGCAATATGAGGGATCGCTTATCATTCCTTGGATTAAAGGAGATACCCTTTGATCCAAGGGGATGGAGCAGTTACAGGAACCTGGAAAGGGGCTTAGCCTGTGACAGAAGAATTGAACCACTGCCCAAATGTGCAGTCTCTGCAGGGAAGGGGGAGTTTCTTCATCTCTCTCTTCTCTAGCCCTCTTCTCTCCTTCCACAGCTACCATTTTCAAACTCATTTGGAAGAAAGAGCACAAGAGTGGGCTGATAATACAATCCATACAGGACAACCTACCAGTGCACAGAGCAGGGTAGAGAGGGATGGAGAGCAGATTCTTTCCCAGTTACCCAAAGTGAATTGTTATAAACTTGTTAAAATTTGAGAGGCAGCCACACCCCATTGAATTTTTTTCCTCTTCCTTCCTCCCATTGAGATAAAATGAGTGCATGAGGAAGGGCTGTCTGCTCTGGCTGAAGCAGAGGCAACTCCTTCTGTTTATACCAGGAACACGACTGTCTCTTCCAGGCCGAATTTTTCCCACCACGAGTCCATTGTTTAAGGAAACCAACATTCCCTCTCTTTCATGGGTCTGGTTTCCCCAAGAACACAGTGAACCATCCCCTCTCCCTGTGCTGCATCACCATAAACCCACAGCCAGAACATAAGCACCAGGTTAAAATACCACCAGATCCTGAATTCAGTCACTGCTGAGACTCTCCCATCAATGTTGTCATTCAATGGTGATTCCTGAGGACACCTTTCCACTGAGACCCACTCCCAGCCTGTCCTCAGCTTCTTACAGTAACACTAAGATTTCCTCAGAGTCCTCCCAACTTGGGCAAGAAACATTCTGAAATGTTCTCTGTATTAATTTTCAGGGACTGGGGACATTGGTAGATGTAATTTGAGTGTGTATGTGCAGTAGTTTCTACGCAGGTATTCTATTTTTTAGACACAGATAAAATAGTGTGGCTACTCAATACACCAAGAAAATGGATAACTGATCAAATTTTTTCATGATGTGAAGTCTTTAGAGAGTAAATGTCATGGTTAAGAGCACAGACTATGGAGCTAACTCCTCACATCCAAATTCCAGCTCAATCCCTTCCTAGATATTTGTATTGACCGAGTTATTTACCTGATTGGTGCCTCAGTTTCTTCATCACTCAGTTGGCAATAATGATCAGCATACCTACTTTGTAGGTTTATGGAGAGTATTAAAGGAGTTCATGTTTGAAAAATGCTTGGAACACCTAGTGTATTGCCAGTGCTGTACCTATATATTAGAAATAAAATTTAGAAATTCTTCTGACACTGCCTGTGAGCCCCAGAGGGTGAGACTGTTGCCTGGATGTATGTAGAAAGCACTCCATGACATACGATGAATAAATGAGTGAACAACATTGGCGAATGCATTACCAATGTCACCTATGTCACCCTACAGGCATTCCCCAGCCGAACCACCCACAGACCTTCCTGCTCTGTCCTGCATCACATTCCCTGGAGGAATCACTGGGGCTTCTTGGACCCTGGTAACCATGCCCACTAAAGGTTCTTTTCTGTCAGCAACCCCAGTCTTTGTCGAAGTGCTTCAGCTCACAGGGTCTGCGCTCTGATCCTTGTCTTCACTCGAGGGAGAAGTGACATCCCCAGAGCTGGGCACACGCAGAGCCTGAGGCTTGGAGAAAATGATTCCCTGGCCCTGAGGCAGGTAGAAGAGCACAGGGATATAGTGGGATTCAGGGAAAAACCTCCAGGTGTTGTCAGAAGGGATGGAGGCAGGGGATGTGTCAGCAAGGACTGGTCAGGGTGGTGGGCCTTGGTGGTTAAATAGTAGGGGGGCTGGGAAGTTTCATAGGTTCTAGCATAATACAATCAATATGACGGTCATGAAATCAGAATCAGCCTAATTTAGGCCAAATTAACCCAATGTCAGCTGTTCCCTGTCTCTCTAATCCAGTAGTGACTTATAATAAGGGTATTCGTGTTCTATCATCTCCTTTTCATTGATTGGCTAGAGTAATTATTCTTCACATAGCCTGTCTATTTTTACATAGTAAAGAAAAAGTGAGTTTTAAAACAACCCTCCTTGGAAAAGTCTCCCTAACATATTGGATTAATAACAGAAGCCACGACAGGAAATTCACCACATATCTTGAGCTTTAATCTCTGGTTTTAGATCTTCCTAACTGGTAAATTACTTTGACTTTTGCCTTCTTTCTTGAGATTAGTCCACTTAGGACTAAGTAGGAGTGCAACCTCATGCCATGTGAGAAGTGGTGGAACGCTAGGAAGAGGTTTGTTTCATTCTGTCAGTGTGTGTGTGTGTGTGTGTGTGTGTGTGTGTGACAGTTTTTATTGCATCTTGCAGTGTGGGCCAGTGTAGACTCCTTTTCTAGGGAAAAAATTTCCCTAACCACTTTCTCTGGACTTTATTTTCACTGATGGCTTCCTCAGCACTGTCCAATAGTAACATTAAGCATTCTATATTATAGAATTTAATTTTTTTCTAGTAGCCACATTTTAAAAAATGAAAGCAAACAGGTGAAACTAATTTTAATAGTATATTTAACCCAGTATAACCAAGAGATCATCAATGTGGGTGCAGTCTATACAAAACTTAATAATGAGAAAGTTTACATTTTTTTCCTGTGTTTCATAAATCCAGTGTGTATTTCCCACTTACAGTACAATCTCCATTTATAAGTTGAGTTTTTTTAGACCTACATTCTCTGTACTGAGATTTAATGTTCACAGTTGTGAAATAAGAGTCACTAGGAGTGGGGTGGATGATAATTTCACTACTGATTTAAGCTCTAATGGAGCTATGAACACCAACTGGTCAATGGGTTAATCAAATGAATAATCATATAGTACAGAAGAATGGTACGATTTGCGATTTAGAAAAAGACTGGGGACCGTGTGTCCTGACAGGGAGCACCAGGGATTTTGTTGTTGAGAGTGACAAGGACAAAAAGAGAATAAAGTCATACTCATAAGTGTCTAAGAACACGGGGGAGAAGAAATGACCTGCCGTAGTCCTGAGTTTTGACCTCGAGCTCTCTGTTCTTGACCCAAATCTCTTTGATGATGTCACAGGACACAGGTCAGATTAATCCCCACAGGGAGGGTGGGAGGGTAGAAGCACAAGGCATCTGACATAATTGTCCTGGGAAGGCAGGCTTCATTTTATCACTCTGATTCACATTCACAATTTATTTTTATAGGGTAAGAGGAAAAGAAGTATGATGGTCAAATCATCACAGAGGAAGCAACATGATTGTGGAAACCAATCCAACCCAAAGCCTGGTTTGAGCATCTCCATCCCTTTGAGGACGTCCAGTTACATATTCAAGAGGCCAGTTACTAGAATCACATCCTATCCTGGCAATGACATCAGATGCCATCAATGGGAGGAAACCTTGGAGCAGCCCCAACAACTCTGCTGGCAGAAGAGACTGCAAGGTCTCCAGGCCAGCAGAGTAAAGGAAACCTGTTAAGCCCTTTGGACCTTGCCAAAGCCCTGCTGAATCTTGCACCTAGTTGCACAGGTGCATCCCTGCCAGGTGTGCTCGCAGGTGGTCTGAACTCCAGTCCCATGCCCATCCCTGCCTTGTCTTCAGATTCAGCAGAGACGATCCCAGGAGCTGGTCTGTACATCCCACAGCTCCTTTGCAAACAACTTCTGGTGACTGAGGAGGATATCAGGAAACAGGAAGGGAAAGTGAAGACGGCAAGAGAGAGACTGGCGGTAGCACTGATGCAGACAGACTCGCTAGCGAGGCAGGGAGAGTGAGGGGCCAAGAAGGCCGACAAACACGATGAAGAAAAGACAAGACGGGGCAGATGACATGGAGCTCACACTACATTAATGCCTCTGCAGGGGTCCTGATGTCTTCTTCCTTTGAGCTCTTGAAACTTTAATATATACCAATAGTTTTCTTTTCTTTGATTCCTTTGCATGACAGAGAAGATACAGACAGTGATCTTTCTGAGGTGAGAGATTGGGTTTCAGGTGAGGAGAGAAAGGAGATCTTTCCTTCTCATTTTGTTCTCTCATTTTCCTTTCCTGAGTGTTATGCATTTGTATTTTAAGATCAACAGAGCGGTATCACAGTCAGGGGATTCTTTAGAGTTCTGCCCTCACAGTCACAGAGAAAACCTACCTAGTCCAAATGGATTGTCCTTTTTGTGTAATATTCCAATAGATTCCAACATAATATTTCACTAAAGAGTTGTTATATCTGTCTTCTCAAAAAAGACACCTACTTCTGGGTCTCTATTTTTCTGGTATTTGTTGCATGTTGAATCACAGTTGCATATAATGAAATACTGGATTTTCCCTTCTTTTAGATTTGTATGCGTTGGAAATTTGATTCATGAAAATTGATGTCTCATTGCCGTATCATGCTGTCAGGAGAATGACCGTTTTCAGCATCACAAGTCTCAAAATCAGCCAGTGTGTTGGGATTTGTCTATTTGCCTGGTTGAGTATGTTGCACTCTTCAAATCCTCTTTATCATTACTTACTTTTGTCCCACAGATTTATCAGTTTCTGAGAGCAATGTGTTAAACAATAATAGAGTATCTAAGTATTTATATCTTCCCTAAAAAATGAGTTATTTTTTAGCTAAATCTTCTCTCCTCTATTCTTCCATGTGGTAATCATCTGGAATTTTGGTTCGAATGTGTTTTTAATGTCTTGTTTTAAAACTAATACTAAATTAGACAGATTGTTTTTTCCTTTCCTCGTGACTCCTGTTTTGTTTCCCTGGGTTCACATTTCTTCTTCCTGATGCACATTCTTTACTGGTTCTTTCACTGCAGGCCTGTGGGAGGTCAACTTTGAGTCTGTTTGTAGGTCTGATAACGTCTTTCTTTCTTTGACACATAGTTTGAATAGGTGTTTAATTTAGCTTTGGAGTAATTTTTTTCCTTCTTTGTCAAGTTACTTAATATTTCTGAGCCTCCATATTTTTAGCTTAAAATGGGAATAAAACCCTAAAAATGGTGACTGTAACTGAGATAATACACGCAGAGCTTGCCAGTCATGTTGCTTAGCAGAAATTAAAGTCAATAATGATAACTATTATTAATCATTATCATATTATTATAATAATGTAATATATCATAATATATTAATGTATAATAATAATTATACATTAATTTATCATTATAATGTACAGTGTATAATGTATGATATATGCAATGTATAATAATAATATATTAATATTATTAATCATTAGCATCTTCAGAGTGTGCATTCTCAGAGAATCACAGCTTAAGATTGAGAATGTGAAGCTCACACACAAGAAGTCTGAGAGAGTGTCATGACTGTGACTTTAATTCTCAGCCCTTGGGTGTCTTCAGCTGTGGTTGTCTGCACAGTGTGTACAGATAATGTAATCTGTTCCCACAGACCCACTGCAGAACAGCACAGCCTGCCTCATGCCTGGGATGCTCTGGGCTGCTTGTTGGGGAGCCTCTGCTGTGAGGCTAGTTGGACTCTGTACAGAGAAAGATGAAAAAAGACTCTTTCTTTTCCCTCAGATTCCCCCCGCCCCGAGTTTTATTCACTTTTACATCCAGAGCAGATACTCTATTCCCAGAGCCTTGGTGTTACTCTGGGATTCAGGGTCTCCAGACACCTAGTCATCTCAGCTCCCAAGGCCCAAGGTGACTGCAGAGTCATGTCTCACCCACTCCTCTCATCTTGGCCTGTTTCCCGTCATGGAGGACCCATGAATGGGGAGAGGATACATCGAGGGAGATTATCTGGAAGTCCTGGTGAATCTGAGCTTCAGAGAATGAAGCAGAAAAGGGGAACGTGAGACTGCCAGTGCTTCAGTGGGGGAGGAATATGGAGGAACCGAGAGGGGTGTGATGGCTGCACAGAGTCAAGGGGAGGGATGTTCCAAAGTTTCCTAAGAAGGAAAACCTTGCAATGAAGTGGGGATTTGATTTTACATGATGGCAATGTCTGTGCTGGTTTCACCAATTCTGGTGTCCCTGAGGGATGAACTGGTGTGACACCACAGGACAGAAGTTACAGTCACTTTCAGGACTTAAGGAAGTTGAAACCTTTCAGCTTAGTCCCCTGTGAGCCAGTCAGGGCCCAAGTCTAGAAAGGCTTGGAGCCTGTGTCTGTCCAATGTGGTTTCGTTCTGTTCCAGCCAAGCTTCTCTGGACCCCAGCTATGAAAAAGGGACCTCAGATCTAGTCAGATCTAGTCATCGCAGCTTCCGTAGGTCGCCAGGAGGCAGGTAATAGCCCAGGCATTGACACTGCACCTCATAGTTGCCCTCCTTCTTCCGCCGGCAGACAAGTGACTTGTGAGGTGAGGAGAGCGCATCAGAATGGTCCAGTCAGCTGCCCAGTATGGGAGACTCCAGGGGAAGAAGATGCCAAAGCCACAGAGACCCGATGCCTCCTGTGTCTCCCTCTTCCTTTTGTCCACTTAATTTTCACCCTCAGTCCTTCTTTTCCTTCCCTTTTCCCTCTTTCGGCTCTCTCTCCCTCTCTTTCCCCTACATGTTCTAGCTTAATTGAGGCATTAACGACATACAGTAAACTACATACATTTAAAGTGAACAATTTGATATATTTTGATTATAACTTATTGAACCATCACCACAATCAAGAAAAGAAATGCCCATCCTCCCCAAATTTCCTCATGCTCATTTTAATTCCTCCTTCCCTGCCGTTTGCAAACACATTCTGATTCCCAGGCAACCAGTGTTCTGGTATATGTCCCTATAGATTTTCCTGTATTTTCCATGAATTTTTATAAATGGGATCATATACTACTCATTTTTTACTGTCTTCTTTCACTCAGCATTATTATTTTGAGATTTATGCTTGTCATTGCACGTACTATGAATTCATTCCTATCCCCAACCCTTCCCTGGCAGCACTGTGCACACGCCCAAGCACTTCCCAGGTTGGCGTGAGAGCCAATAGTACTGCTGCATCCCCAAAAGTGGGAATGCGCCTTGGTGCAACTCTGGGAGGGGTTGGCGGCAGCCCTGGACCCGCACATGAATGCTTTCCTGGATGGTTGGAAAGCCCACTGTGCCACGGCAGTCCCAATGATCGGCCAATGCTCAGACCCGTGAAGAAGCCCCACCCACCAAGCACAGAGGCTGCCATGAGCATGAGAAAAGGCAGCAGCAGATACACGCGCACATGCAAATGCTCTCCCAGATGCACACACACCCATAGTAGTGCTGCGGTCTCACAACTGGGTACTTGCCTCCATGTAGCGGGAGCTCTGAGCCCAGTGTAAATGATTTCTCAGCGGGTGAGAACACCCACTGTACCAACACAAATTCCAGCATATGGGGGGGATCAGAAAGACAGCTCATGCTTCCCCCACAGTGGTAGCAGGTGGAATCTGCGACCTGGTACTACCACAAATACGCAGGCAAACAATTAGTTCATCAAACACCATAAGAAACTACAGTAACAATTCAGAGCAGAAGGAAATGACAAATCTCCAGAAACCAACCTTGATCACAGAAATTTACAATCTAAATGACAGAGAATTCAAAAAACTGTCATAAAGAAACTCACAAAGTTACAAGGATGTTCAGACAGTTCGATGAACTCAGGAATAAAATTAATGAGGAAAAGGAATACTTCATCAAAGAGACTGAAACTATTAAAAAAAAAGGCAGAAATTCTGAATATGAAGAACATAATTAATGAGATAAAAAAGAATCTAGAATCCTTAAAAAATAGAGCTGATATTATGACTGAAAGAATTCGTGATTTAGAAGATAGAAATATAGAAATGCTTCAGGTGGACGAGGAGAGAGAATTCAGATTTTTAAAAAATGAAGGAATTCTTGGAGAAATATGTGACTCAATTATAAAAGCAATAAAAGAATTATACATATTCCAGAGGGAGAAAGGAGCAGAGAGCTTGTTCAAAGAAATAACAGCTGAGAACCTCCCAAACCTGGGGAACAACCGGACTTACAAATACATGAAGCCAACAGAACGCCTAATTACATCAATGCTAAAAGACCTTCTCCAAAGCATATAACATTAAAATTGGCAAAAGCCAATGACAAAGAAAAAATATCAAGGGAAGCAAGACAGAAGAAAATAACCTAGAAAGGAACCCCTATCAGGCTTTCAGCATATTTCTTGGCAGAAACTTTACAGGCAAGGAATGAATGGAATGATATATTAAAAATACTGAAAGACAGAAACTTTCAGCCAAGAATACTCTATCCAGTGAAATGATCCTTATGATACAATGGAGAAATAAAAGTTTTCCCAGATAAACAAAGGCTGAGGGAGTTCATCGCCACTAGATCTCCAATACAAGCAATGATCAAGAACACCCTCATACCTGAAACAAAAAGAAGGCAAATGTCTACAAAGCTTTGAGCAAAGAGATAAATAGACAGACAAAATCAGAAAGCTACAGCTCTGTTTCACAACAGGGTAGCAAATACTTAATTATAACTTCAAAGAAGAAGGGAAGGAAAGCATCAAAAGTAACTATAAACACTTGACCTTAGTCACAAACGCACAACACAAAAATGAATTATTGTGTTGAGTTAAAATGAGTTATTGTGACAACAATAACTCAGAAGGAAAGGGGAAAGGGATGGAACCTGCTTAGGCTAATGGAGATAAGAGGCTATCAGAAGATGGACTATATCATCTATGAGATCTTCATACAAACCTCACAGTAACCAGCAAAAAAAAAATCAGAGCAGAGCCATAGATCACAAAAAAAGAGAAACCACCTTCAGCATCATGGCAGAGTGAGCTTTCCCGTGAACTCTTCCCCGACAAGATACAACAAAAGGAACAGTCACAGACCAACAACGGAATCCCAGACAGTGAAAAGCTAGAGCAGAAAGATCCACACTACTGCACATCTGAGAGCGGAACGTGCTGGGCCCCCGGAGGAAGTGGGGAGAGGTAAGGAGAACTCTTCTCCCTCCCCATCAGATCAGCGATCCCGGTCTGCGCGGCTCCCAGAGAGGGGGGAGGGGCGGCCCTCGGCGGGGAAACCGTAGCTCTTCGGACTCTCTCAGCCAGTGGGAAACTCCCGCACAGAGGACTCAGAAGAGCCACAGGGCTACCATCAACATCTGAGCACCCCAGAGAGCGGATAAAGAGGGGCAAACGAGAAGCCTCCCACGTCAGGGACCCAGAGGGCAAAAGAGAGAGCCCCCCCTCCCCACAAACCAGACCCTGCAGCTCAACCGACCAGACCAGACCTAGTGATACGCGGCAGACCGGACCAAGAGATCCACGACAGACCAGACCAAGCAACCTGCAGCAGACCTGATCAAATGACCGGACTCGTGGATCGCTTCGGGAAAAAAAAAAAAAACAAAAAACAAAACTGCGGATCGCAGCAGAAAAACTGGGGCAGAGCGCAGGGGGCTTAGACTACACAGCCCTTTACCACCAGACAGTGGCGGCAGGTGGAAATTGCAACCAGAGAATTCCAGGATGAGGAAAAACAAAACCAACACAGGAACCACAATGCAAAAATATATGAAATCACCAGACCAGAAACAAAATGACAAGCACCCAGAAATCAACCCCGAAGACACAGAAATCCATAATCTAAATGACAGAGATTTCAAAATAGCTATCATAAAAACACTCAAGGAAATACGAGACAACACAGATAAACAATTCAATGAGATTAGGAGTTTCTTCACAAAAGAGATTGAAATCATAAAGAAAAACCAATCAGTGCTGATGGAGATGAAGAACACAATGGAGGAGATAAAGGAGAATCTGGAATCTTTAAAGAACAGAGCTGACAATATGGAGGAAAGAATTAGCACTTTAGAGGCTAGGAATACAGATATACTCCAGATGGAAGAGGAGAGAGAACTAAGACTAAAAAGAAATGAAGAAAGACTCCGAGAAATATCTGACTCTATTAGAAAATGTAACATAAGAATTATAGGTATTCCTGAAGGAGAAGAGAGGGAAAGAGGAACAGAGAGCCTATTCAAGGAAATAATAGCTGAGAATTTCCCAAATCTGGGGAAGGAGCAGGAAATACCAGTAAGCGAAGCCAACAGGACACCTATATATATTAACAGACAAAGGCCTTCACCACGACACCTAGTGGTAAGGCTAGGCAGGGTCAATGACAAAGAAACAATATTAAGGGCAGCTAGACAAAAACAAAAAATAACGTACAAAGGAACTCCCATCAGGCTCTCAGCGGATTTCTCAACAGAAACTTTACAGGCTAGAAGAGACTGGAATGATATATTCAAAATACTGAAAGACAAAAACTTTCAGCCAAGAATACTCTATCCAGCAAATATATCCTTCAAATATGATGGAGAAATAGTAACACTCCCAGACAAACAAAAGCTAAAGGAGTTCATGGCCACGAGACCCCCACTACAAGAAATACTCAAGAAGGCCCTCAGGCCTGAAAAAAAGAAGAGAAAGGGAACACAATGATTGGAGCAAGGAGAAAAGTAGGTAGACAAACTCAGAAATTAGTAGATCTTTACCGGAATAGGTTAGCAACCACTTAAATACTAAATTCAAAGAGCAAAAGAAGAAACTCACCAAAAATAAATTTAACCTCATCACTGTAAACACACAGCCACAACACAAGATAGAATAAGGTATAACAAGAACAACTTAGAAGGGGAAGAGGAAAGTGATTGATTTGACTTAGTATAAGGAAATAGGAGGCCATCAGATAATGGACTATATCGTATGCAAGATTTTTTGCCCAAACCTCAAGGTAACCACTAAACAAATAATCATAACAAAACCACATATGATAAACAAAGAGAAAACTAGAAGAGTCATAAGACAACAACCAAACTGAATTGGCAGTCCGAAACAAATGGGACAAGGAACAAAGGAAATGCTAAAGAACCAGAAAATAAGTGACAAAACAGCAACATTAAGCCCTCATATATCAATAATTACCCTAAATGTCAATGGATTGAACTCTCCAATCAAAAGATACAGAGTAGCAGGATGGATTAAAAAGCAAGACCCATCAATATGCTGCCTTCAGGAAACACATCTTAGCACTAAAGACAAGCACAGGCTCAGAGTGAAAGGATGGAAGACAATACTCCAAGCTAATGGCAAACAAAAGAAAGCAGGTGTTGCCATACTCATATCAGACAAAGTAGACTTCAAGATAAAACAGGTTAAGAAAGACAAGGGAAATATATAATGATAAAAGGGACACTCCATCAAGAAGACATATCACTTATAAATATATATGCACCCAACATAGGAGCACCAATGTACATAAAGCAACTATTAACAAACCTAAAAGGAGACATCAACAACAACACAATAATAGTAGGGGATCTTAACACCCCACTTACAACAATGGATAGATCATCCAGACAAAAAGTCAATAAAGAAATAGTAGACTTAAATGAAAAACTAGACGAGATGGACCTAGTAGACATATACAGAGCACTCCATCCAAAAACAGCTGACTACACATTCTTCTCAAGCGTGCACGGAACACTCTCTAGGATAGACCTAGAGAGTGTCTCTAGGTTGGATATGTTGGGAAACAAAGCAAGCCTCAACAAATTTAAGAAGATTGAAATCATAACAAGCATCTTTTCAGACCATAAGGCTATGAAACTGGAAATGAACCATGAAAAAAAAACTGGGAAAGTGACAAAAATGTGGAGATTAAACAACATGCTACTGAACAACCAATGGATCATTGATGAAATTAAAGGAGAAATCAAAAACTATTTGGAAACAAACGAAAATGATAATATGCCATATCAAACTATATGGGAATCAGCAAAAGCGGTCCTGAGAGGGAAACTCATAGTGATACAAGCCCACCTTAACAAACAAGAAAAAGCCCAAATAGGCAACCTTAAATTACACCTAACAGAACTAGAAAAAGAAGAACAAACAAAGCCCAAAGCCAGCAGAAGGAGAGAAATAATAAAAATCAGAGCAGAAATAAATGATATTGAGGCCAAAAAAACAGTAGAAAGGATTAATGAAACAAAGAGTTGGTTCTTCAAGAAGATAAACAAAATCCACAAACCCTTAGCCAGGCTTACTAAGAAAAAAAGAGAAAAGGCTCAAGTAAATAAAATTAAAAATGAAAGAGGAGAAATTACAACAGATACCACAGAAATACAGAGGATTATAAGAGAATACTATGAGAAATTATATGCCAACAAATTGGACAATCTAGAAGAAATGGATAAATTCTGAGACTTATACAACCTCCCAAAATTGAACCAAGAAGAAATGGAGAATCTGAATAGACCAATAACAAGTAAAGAGATTGAAATAGTAATCAAAAACCTCCCAAAAAATAAAAGTCCAGGACCAGATGGCTCCGGTGAAGTTTACCAAACATTCAAAGAAGATTTAATACCCATCCTTCTCAAACTATTCCAAAAAGTAGAGGAAGATGGAACACTTCCTAAATCATTCTACGAGGCCAACATCACCCTGATACCAAAACCAGACAAAGACAATACAAAGAAAGAAAATTACAGGCCAATATCGCTGATGAACATTGATGCAAAAATCCTCAACAAAATATTGGCAAACTGAATACAACAATACATTAAAAAGATCATACACCATGATCAAGTGGGATTTATACCAGTGACGCAGGGATGGTTCAACATCTGCAAATCAATCAATGTGATACATCACATCAACAAAACAAAGAATAAAAACCACATGATCATCACAATAGACGCAGAGAAGGCATTTGACAAGATACAACATCCATTTATCATAAAAACTCTCAATAAAATGGGAATAGAAGGAAAATACCTCAACATAATAAAGGCCATATATGACAAACCCACAGCCAACATCATACTCAACGGGGAAAGACTGAAAGCCATTTCTCTGAGAACAAGAACGAGGCAGAGCTGCCCACTCTCACCACTCCTGTTCAACATAGTACTGGAGGTTTTGGCCAGAGCAATTAGGCAAGAAAAAGGAATAAAAGGAAATCAAATGGGTAACAAAGAAGTGAAACTCTCACTATTTGCAGATGACATGATTGTATATATAGAAAACCCTAAAGAATCTGTTGGAAAACTATTAGAAACAATCAACAACTACAGCAAAGTTGCAGGGTACAAAATCAATCTACAAAAATCAGTTGCATTTCTGTATGCTAATAATGAACTAACAGAAAGAGTGCTCAAAAAGACAATACCACTTACAATTGCATCAAAAAGAATAAAATACCTAGGAATAAATCTTACCAAGGAGGTAAAGGACCTATACAATGAGAACTACAAGACATTATTGAAAGAAATCCATGATGACATAAAGAAATGGAAAGATATCCCATGCACGTGGATTGGAAGAATAAACATAGTTAAAATGTCTATATTACCTAAAGCAATCTACAGATTCAATGCAATCCCAATCAGAATCCCAATGACATTCTTCACAGAAATAGAAAAAAGAATACTAAAATTTATATGGGGTAACAAAAGACCCCGAATAGCTAAAGAAATCCTAAGAAAAAAGAACAAAGCAGGAGGCATCACAATCCCTGACTTCAAAACATACTACAAAGCAATAGTAATCAAAACAGCACGGTACTGGTACAAAAACAGACACACAGATCAATGGAACAGAATTGAAAGCCCAGAAATAAAACCACACATATACAGACAGCTAATTTTCCACAAAGGTGCTAAGAACATGCAATGGAGAAAGGAAAGTCTCTTCAATAAATGGTGTTGGGAAAACTGGACAGCCACATGCAAAAGAATGAAAGTGGACCATGTGCTATCGCCATTCACAAAAATTAACTCAAAATGGATCAAAGACCTGAAGGTGAGACCTGAAACTATAAAACTCATAGAAGAAAATATAGGCAACACCCTATTTGACATTGGTTTTAAAGGAATCTTTTCGGATGACATGCCTACCCAGACTAGGGAAACTAAAGAAAAAATAAACAAGTGGGACTTTATCAGATTAAAGAGCTTTTATAAGATAAATGAAACCAAAATCAACATGAACAGACAACCAAGCAGCTGGGAGAGAATATTTGCAAAACATACATCTGACAAGGGGTTGATCTCCACAATATATAAAGAAGTCACACAACTGAACAACAAAAAAACAAACAACCCGATCAAAAAATGGGCAGAGGAAATGAAGAGACACTTCTCCAAGGAAGATATACAGATGGCCAATAGGCACATGAAAAGATGCTCAACATCACTAATCATCAGGGAAATGCAAATCAAAACAACACTAAGATACCACCTCACGCCTGTTAGAATGGCTATAATCACCAAGACAAAAAACAACAAATGTTGGAGAGGATGTGGAGAAACAGGAACCCTCATACACAGCTGGTGGGAATACAAATTGGTGCAGCCTCTATGGAAAACGGTATGGAGATTCCTCAAAGAATTAAAAATAGAGATGCCCTATGATCCAGCCATCCCACTACTGGGAATCTATCCAACGAACCTGAAATCAACAATCCAAAGAGGCTTATGCACCCCTATGTTCACTGCAGCATTATTCACCATAGCCAAGAAGTGGAAGCAACCTAAGTGTCCCTCGACTGACGACTGGATTAAGAAAATGTGGTATATATATACAATGGAATACTACTCAGCCACAAAAAAAGACAAAATCGTCCCATTTGCAACAACATGGATGGGCCTGGAGCGTAATATGTTAAGTGAAATAAGCCAGAAAGAGAAAGACAAACACTGTATGATCTCACTCATATGTGGAATATAAACCAACACATGGACAGAGAAAACTGGACTGTGGTTACCAGGGGCAGTGGGGGTGGGGGGTGGGCACAAGGGGTGAAGGGAGTCATATATATGGTGATGGACAAACAAAAATGTACAACCCAATATTTCACAATGTTAGAAACCATTAAAACATCAATTAAAAAAAAAAGAGAGAGAAACCTCCACAGAAAACCCCCAAAATGAAATGGTAGTCAGAAACACAAAGGAAGAGAAACAATGGAAATATAGATTAGGTGGGATTAAGCCCTCATGTATCAATAATCACTCTAAATGTAAATTGATTGCATTCTCCAATCAACAGACACAGAGTGCTGGGGTGGATTAGAAAACAAGACCCAACAATATGCTGCCTCCAGGAAACACATCTCAGCTCTAAAAACAAACAGGCTCAGAATGAAGGGATGGGAGACAATACTCCAAGCAAATGGCAAATAAAAGAAACTAGGTGTTGCCATACTTATACCAGACAAAGAAGACTTCAAGATAAAAAAGACTATGAGAGACAAAGAGGGGCAGTATACAATGATAAAGGGGACTTTCCACCCAGAGGACATAACACTTATAAAGATATATGCACCTAACACAGCAGCACAAGAGAATATAAAGCAACTATTAATAGACCTAAAGGGAGAAATTAACAGCAACACAATAATAAAAGGGGACCTGAACAACCCACTTACATCCATGGATAGATCATGCAGAGAAAGACAACAAGTAAATAGTGGAATTAAATGAAACATATGATTAGATGAACTTAATTGATATATATAGGGCATACCCTCCCAAAACAGCAGAATACATGTTCTTCTTAAGTGCACATGGAACATTCTCAAAGATAGACCATATGTTGTGAAACAAGGCAAGCCTGAATAAATTTAAGATTGAAATCATATCAAGCTTCTTTTCTGACCACAATGCTATGACACTAGAAATCAACTACAAGAAAAAAGATGGGGAAGTCACAAATATGTGGAGACTAAAGAACACGTGAC
The DNA here is from genome assembly GCF_020826845.1 of Diceros bicornis minor. Lineage (NCBI taxonomy): Eukaryota > Metazoa > Chordata > Mammalia > Perissodactyla > Rhinocerotidae > Diceros > Diceros bicornis. The sequence goes on along the minus strand of NW_026690930.1, from coordinate 1,116,984 downwards.
TGAAGAACCATTGGATCAATGAACAAATCAAAGGAGAAATCAAAAATACCTGAAGACAAATGAAAATCAAAAGACAACAAAACAACTCTTACAGGATGCAGCAAAAGCAGTTCTAAGAAGGAAATTCATAGCAATACAAGCACACCTCAACAAACAAGAAAAATACCAAATAAGTAACCTTAAACTACACCTAATAGAACCAGAAAATGAAGAACAAATGAAGCCCAAAGTCAGCAGAATGAGGGAAATAATAAAAATTAGAGCAGAAATAAATGAAATAAAGACTAAAAAAACAGTAGAAAGGATCAATGAAACAAAGAGCTGGTTCTTTGAGAAGATTGAAACAAAATTGACAGACCCTTAGCCAGACTCACTAAGAAAAAAAGAGAGAAGGCTCAAAGACATAAAATTAGAAATGAAAGAGGAGAAATTACAACAGATACCACAGAAATCCAAAGGACAGTAAGAGAATACACTGAACAACTTACATGCCACCAAATAGGATAACCTAAAAGAAATAGATAAATTCTTAGATTCCTACAACCTCCCAAAACTGAATCAAGAAGAAATAGAGTAAATGAACAGACCAATCACAAGTAAAGAGATCAAAATGCTCATCAAAAACCTCCCAAAAAACAAAAGTCGAGGACAAGATGGCTTCTCTGGAGAATTCTACCAAATATTCAAACAAGATTTAATACCCCTGCTTCTCAAACTATTCCAAACAGTTGAAGAAGATGGAACACTTCCTAATTCATTCTATGAGGCCAACATCACCCTGACAGCAAAAGCAGATAAGGATAGCACAAAGAAGGAATATTACAGGCCAATATCACTGATGAACACAGATGCAAAAATCCTCAACTAAATATCAGCAAATCGAACACAGCAATGTATTGAAAGGATCATATACCACGATCAAGTGGAAATTATACCAAGGATGCAGGGATGGTTCAACATCCGCAAATCAATCAATGTGATACACCACATTAACAAAATGAGGAATAAAAGTCACATGATCCTCTCCACAGATGCAGAGAAAGGATTTGACAAGATCCAACATACATTTATGATAATAACTCTCAATAAAATGGGTATAGAAGGAAAGTACCTCAACACAATAAAGGCCATATATCACAAACCCACAGCCAACATCATACTTAATGGTGAAAAACTTAAAGCCATTCCTCTGAGAACAGGAAGAAGACAAAGGTGCCCATTATCGCCACTCCCATTCAACATAGTACTGGAGGTTTTGGCCAGAGCAATTAGGCCGGAAAAAGAAATAAAAGGAATCCAAATTGGAAAGGAAGAAATGAAACTCTTGCTGTTTGCAGATGACATGATTGTAATTACAGAAAACCCTAAAGAATCCATCAGAAAACTATGAGAAATAATCAACAACTACAGCAAAGTTGCAGCATACAAAATCAACTTACCAAATCAGTTGCAATTCTATACTCTAATAATGAACTAACAGAAAGAGAACTCAAGAATACAATCCCATTTACAATTGCAACAAAAAGAAAAAAGTGTCTAGGGATAAATTTAACCAAAGAGGTTAAAGACCTATACAATGAAAACTAGAAGACATTATTGAAAGAAATCAATGATGACCTGAAGTAATGGGAAGATATTCCATGCACATGGATTGGAAGAATAAACACAGTTAAAATGTCCATATTACCTAAAGTAATCTACAGATTCAATGCAATCCCAATCAGAATCCCAAGGACCTTCTTCATAGAAATAGAACACAGAATCCTAAAATATACATGGAATAACAAAAGACCTCGAACAGCCAAAGCAATCCTGAGAAGAAAGAACAAAGCTGGAGGCATCACAATCCTAACTTGAAAATATATTACATAGCTATAGTAATCAAAATGGCATAGTACTGGCACAAAAGCAGACTCATAGATCAATGGAGCAGAACTGAAAGCCCAGAAAGAAAACCACACATCTGTGGTCAGTTAATCTCTGACAAAGGAGCCAAGATCATACAATGGAGAAAGGAAAGTCTCTTCAATAAATGCTGTTGGGAAAACTGGACAGCCACATGCAAAAGAATGAAAGTAGATCATTATCTTCCACCATACACAAAAATTAACTCGAAATGGATAAAAGACTTGAATCTAACACTTGAAACCATAAAACTCCTAGAAGAAAATATACGCAGTACAGTCTTTGACATCGGTCTTAGCAGCACCCTTCCCAATACCATGTCTACTCAGGCAAGGGCAAGAAAAGAAAAAATATACAAATGGGACTACATGAGACTAAAAGGCTTCTGCAAGGCAAAGGAAACGATGAACAAAACGAAAAGACAGGGCCAGCCCTATGGCTTAGTGGTTAATTGCGTGCGCTCCGCTACTGGCGGCCCAGGTTCGGATCCTGGACGCGCATAGATGCACCCCTTGTCCGGCCATGCTGAGGCTGCGTCCCACATACAGCAACTAGAAGGATCTGCAATTATGACATACAACCATCAACTAGGACTTTGGGGGAAAAAAAAAGGAGGAGGATTGGCAATAGATGTTAGCTCAGAGCCGATCTTCCTCAGAAAAAAAGAGGAGGATTAGCACGGATGTTAGCACAGGGCTGATCTTCCTCACAAAAAAAAAAATGAAAAGAAAACCCACCAACTGGGAGAAAATATTTGCAAATCACATATCTGACAAGGGATTGATTTCCAAAATATATAAACAACTCATACAACCCAACAACAAACAAATAGACAATCCAATCTAAAAATGGGCAGAGGATATGAACAGACATTTTTCCAAAGAAGATATAGATAAGGCCAACAGACACATGAAAAGATGTATAACATCACTAATTATTAGGGATATTCAAATCAAAACTACAATGAGAGATCACCTTACACCTATCAGAATGGCTATAATTCCCAAGACAAAAAATAACAAATGTTGGAGAGGATAAGGAGAAAAGGGCACCCTCACACACTGCTGGTGGGAATGCAAACTGGTGCAGCCACCAGGGAAAACAGTATGGGAGATTTCTCAAAAAATTAAAAATAGAAATACCATACTTTTGAGCTATCCCACTACTGGGTATTCATCGAAAGAAATTGAAATCAACAATTCAAAGAGATTTATGCACCCCTGTGTTCACTGAGGCATTATTCACAATAGCCAAGACATGGAAGCAACCCAAGTGCCCTGCTACAGATGAATGGATAAAGAAGATGTGGTATGTATTATATACAATGGAATACAACTCAGCCAGAAACAAAAGACAAGATCGTCCTGTTTGCAACAACCTGGATGGACCTGGAGGGTAAGATGTTAAATGAAATAAGCCAGACAAAGACAAATATGCATTATTTCACTCATATGTAGAAGATAAACATACACAGGGATAAAGAGAACAGATTAGTGGTTACCAGAGGGGATGGTGGCTGGGGGTTGACAGAGGGATAAAGAGAACAGATTAGTGGTTACCAGAGGGGATGGTGGCTGGGGGTTGAGTGAGTAAAGGGGCACATATGCATGGTGATGGATAAAAGTTAGACTACTGTTAGTGAGCACGATGCAGTCTATACAGAAATTCACAAATAATAATGAACACCCGAAATTACACAATGTTAAAACCCTTTATAATTTCAATAAAATAATTAAAAAAGAAAAAAATAATAATTCATCCTTTTTTATGGTTATATAGTATTCCACTGTGGGGAAATACCACACTTTGTGTATCCGTTCACCAGTAGATGGACATTTGGGTTGTTTTCTGTTTTTGTATACTATAAATAGGTTGGTATCAACATGTGTGTACAAGTCTGTGTATAGACCTACGGGTTTATTTCCCTTGGATGGATTCCTAGGGCAGGAATGGCTGGGTAGACTTATGTAATTATTAAAGACGCATCCAAGCTATTTTTCACCAGCACTCGATGAGAGTTTCAGTGACTTGACATCTTCAACACTTGCTATAGTCAGTCTTTTTACTTTTAGCCATCCTCAAGTGTGGTGGAATCTCATGATGACTGTCACTTTCATTTACCCAATGACTCATGTTGTGAAGGAGAAAGCGAGCCACATACAGACTGGGAGAAAACATCTGCAATACATATCCCTAGAAAAGGACGTGTATTTATAATATATAAAGAGCTCTTATAACCCAATAGTAAGAAGACAAGCAATACATCATGGCTTACCAGGAGACAGCAGATCAGGCCTGTGATGAGCACCAGGATTCCCGGCAAGCAGATGAGGATGAGGGCCCAGAAGGGGAGGTCTGGGGAGACAAATGGTGGGGTGAGCCACCTCCTGTCATCGCCCCAGGGCTCCTGCTGACCCCACTGTGCCTCAACTGTCCTTGACAAGGGTTGGCCAACTTTCCTCATCATCCAAGACCCTGTGCGCATGGTTCTCTTCAATGAGGCACAGCATCAAGATACTCGCCCCCTACTGTGGGCTGGGGCTTCCTGCAGGTTTACCAGGCTTCTCAGTCAAGGTGTCATCTCTGTTGGGAGAATATTCTGGAAGTGAATCAAATGGAGAATGCATGTGAGTGTGGTTCACTCTTTTTAACAGAACTTTTTAGACACAGAAAAATAAAGGGAACAGTCTCATAAACATCCATCATCTGATTTAACCATGTATATTCCATCCAATTAAAACAATATTTTATCAATGTATAAATTATTAACACTTGCCAACCTTGATTCATCCCATGTTTTCAATGAAATATTAAAGTCAAGTAGACATCATCATGTTTCACCCCATTTTAGTTTCCATCTCTAAAACGTGAGCACACATTCCTACAAAATCCAAGACCATTATCACAGAACAAAAGTTTAGTAAATTAAACCAAATTCATAACTCTGGGCACAGAGGATTGAATTTGAGCTGGACTTTCTTATGACGGCCGGGGGGAGAATGGGTCATCACAGTTGGCAAGCCTATGGGATCTCTCTAAATTTGTAAATTCCCACTCAGAAGTGTTCTTCTCTGCCTAGAAACACATTCATCCCCTTCTCCTTTATCTATTTGCTTAATATTCATTTTCTAGGATTAACCTACAATGTAATATCCTGCAGGAAGTCTTCTCTGATTTCCGCCTGCAAGTATGAGTTTGTTCACATCAATTAATTGATAATTTTCAATTCTCTATTCTTGTTATTGCCAGCTACAACATAAACTCCAGGAGGGTAGGACACACAGCACCCAGTGGGCTTGGGGGGAGGGTGCATGTCCCCCTTCTTGTACCTCTACCGAGACAACCTCTTAGAGGTGTGTTGTCTGATATGGAGCAGCAACAAGTCTCTTTTTGAATTAAAATTAATTTTAGTTAAATAAAATAAAAATTCTGGTACCTCAGTAATATTAAAACTCAGTAACAATAAAGACCAGTCCCAATACCGTCCTTCGAGCACTCAACAGCAATATGTGGCTATGCACTGGACAGCACAGATACAGAACATTCCACCACTGCAGAAAGTTCTAGTGCATTGGTGCTCATCTAGAGTGGGACTTGGCAAACTATAGCCTGTGGATCACTAACCACATGACCCCCAAACCTGTAAGTCTGCTTCACACACAGCTGGAGGCCCTCACTGACCATCTGGCCCAGTGGCTTTCAGTGCAGAGATAAGGAAACAAAAGTCCAGAGAGGGGAGGTGACTAGTATGAGGTCACAGACTGTCTAGGAGAAGGTGAGGGCCTCCTATATTACACTGGTGTCCTTTTCTCTCTCTCAACGCTGGGTAAAGACTGGGGGACTATGCCACCTCCTGCCAGCCTCAGAAGGTTCAATGCTCTCTCAGCCCCAGGCATCCAGAGTCCCCAGAAAGGCCTCACTTCCTTTCCCAATGAGCAGGGAGCCTTACCATCCCCAAGGACACTCTTCCTGTCCAGGGTCAAGTTCTGCAGCTGGGTACCATCTGGCTCAGCTGCAGGAATTCCTCATAGATGGCAACTCTGTCCAGTCTCTGTGCCAAGGCGGCAAGGTACACAGGGAGTCCACTTCAGTGTGGTTACTGTCGGGGACAGACCTGGAAGGGCACAAAGGATGAACAAGAGTGTCTGGAATTCTACCCTGAATCTAGATTCCCTGCTTCTGGGTCCTGTTCAAGAGAACTTTCTGCAATAATGTAAACATTTGTCTGCACTACCAAATACACTCATTATTAGCCCCATGTTGTTATCAAGCACTTAAAATGTGGCTAGTGTGTGTGAGTGAGGAACTGAATTTCTCATGTAATTTCATTTAAAGTAATTAATTCATAAATAAATAACCACAGGGAGAACATTTTTGAAACTTTGGAGTAAGCACTTCTGCAAATGCATAAAAACAATGAGAACACTGGTAAAAATGGTCAAAATCAACTTTTCAGAAGTCTAGAAATTAATCAAAGGCTTGTAAGAATCTGAGGAGGGTTTAGTGAAGACACACGGTGGAATCTTGATAAAGGGAGCAAACTTCGTGGCACTATAACTTGCACTATTCCCATCCTGCTCTCACAACATCTTCCATAACTGTGAAAACCGTCAGTCTCAGAACCATGGTGGCTGAGACAACCCGCAGCACAGCAGCCATAATGGGTGTGGAGCTCTGAAAAGACCCCTCCCCACCCAACTGCAACTAGCTGACCTGCCTGGCAGCTCCCCAAAAACGCCCCATGTTCAGGGCTTGTCGTTACTAGACTCAGAGCTTGCCCAGGGAGGAAAGTCTGTCCCCAGGGCACTTGCTAAAAACAATCAGGGCTAATTGTTTTATATTGTAGCTGCCTGAGGGAGTGATACCAGCTGAGGCAGGCAAGAGGTGAGCCAACAACTTAGAAGAAAAATTGGGGGAATGAGATGTCCACAGGGGGCTTTGAAAAGCTCCAGGGTATTTGCGGACATCTAGAAGACCACAAGGGCTCAGGCGTGTGGCACGCCCAGGAAAGACTTGAGAACATCTTAATCTCTCACCTCTAGTTGAAGGGTTGGGTTAATATCTGAAAACTTGATTATGTAATACACCATATTAATAGAATAACGGCCAATACCACACAATCTCGACCACATATACAGAAAAGAATTTCACAAAATACAGCACCCTTCATGTCTAAAAAAGAAAACACTGAACAAATTAGGAATAGAAAAAACTTTCTCAACCTATAAACAGCATCGATGAAAAACCCATGGATAACACCATATTCAATGGTGAAAGACTGAAAATTTCCCCCTAAGACCAGGGACAAGACATTGATGTCTTCCCTCATCTCGCATGTTAATCACAGGCACCAGAGGCTCTGATGAGGGCAATTAGGCAAGAAAAAGGAATAAAAGAGACCCAGATTGGAAGGGAAGACGTAAAACTATTTGTTTTGCAGATGAGAAGATATTGTATCTAGAAAAACCTAAAAAATACACCCCACACACACACAATATGTGCATCGTATCCCAATAGGTGTATAAAAAATTTTAATTGCCCCATCTGGTTAGTGGCTCCAATATTGGAGAGCACAGTTAGACCGCTAATATTTGTTGAACCTTTCCAGAAGAGGAGGAGGAGGAGGATGCTGGAGGTTGGTGGCCCCAAATGTTAATGCTTTTCTCAACCCCCGAAAACCTATGGAAGGAGATGCTAGGATTAGCTGACAGGGATGTGGGGCAGAATGGGCACCATGTCAGTGACTTCCAGATCAAGGATGTGTCACGGGAGCTCAGAGCCATCAGCCACCAGCTCAGCCAATGTTTCCAATCTCCTCAACCCACATCAAGTCAGTGACCAGGCAGGAGTGGAATATGTCTCACAGCTGGCTGCCTCTGTAGAGCTTGGTGACGTAGAACAAACGCGAGGGAGAGTGGGTGAGATGGAGGTCTCCTGGAGACACAGGGGGCCACTGGAGCCAGTGAAAGATCACAGACCTTGGGGCAAGGGAGACCTGACTTCAAATCCTGGCTCTGCCCCTAACTCACTGTGTGACCTTAGGCACAATAATCCCCTTTCTGAGATTCAGTTTACCCATGTGAGAAATGGGGCAGGCAGCTAGGACATCACCTCTGGACACTGAGAGAACCCAGGCACGCAGGGAAAGTGAAGGGTTGAAACAATCATTTAACAGATGTAAGTCAGACGGAGGAATGACGGTGCCCTCAGGGCAAGGAGCGATGCGAGAGGGGAGATCCCACCTGGTCCTGGGTGTCCCTCAGCAGGGCGGTGTACTCCGAGGATGTGGGCTCCGGGTTGCTGAGGTTCCAGCTGATGATGTGCAAATGTAGCTGGTGCTCTCTCTGGATGGATAAACTCTGGGCTGCAGAGCCTGGAGCCACCGAGAGGAAGAGCAGACAGGTGGAGACTCTCCGCTCCCAGCACAGAGGCTTGGTTGCCCACGGGGTCAGGATGGTAGGTGCAGACGGTGTCCACACTGCTGGCATCCCCATCCTTTTCAGGCCTGGGGAGAGAGGGATGTGGGGACTCTAGAGAGAGGTCCTGAAACCTCTGGGCTGGGGGCCAGAACAGGAAGGAGGAAATGGGAGGACGGGGGGAGACTGAGAGAGGGGTGGTCACAAAAGTGGTCATTAGGGGCAAATACTCAGGGGAGGGTCTCACCTGAGGGAGAACAGTCTGCAACTCAAGGAGAAGAGGCCCAGGCTGCTCTTCTTGAACAAGGATCCAGCTGGGGAGGAAGGAGGAGGAGGAGGAGCAGGAGGGACAGGGATTGGGGGAGGGGCTGGGTGGGATTTAACCCAACAGGAGCTGCTGGAACCAGGGTCTCCCCAGGCTCTGCAGGACCCTCTCAGTGGAGTTGAACGTGGCTGAGCCGTTGCTCCTGTCTGATGAATACCAGAGGGTAGAGATGGGGAAGGTGACTGTGAGGGTCTTCAGGTTGTGCCCCAAAGCTGCAAGACGAGAGGGAGAGCGATGGCCATCACTGAGAGCTGGCCTGAGACCACACCAGAGTCCTGCACTCATTATCATCTGTCGTCTTCTCTCTCAGGGGCACCACCACCCACCCGTGTGGTCACCCAAGTCAGAACCAGCACATCTGCTCAGCTCCTCCTCCCTCCCAGTAACACCCATTCATCTTGAACACTGGTCCTCACATACACTCCCTCTCTCCATCCCTGTCCCAGCTCAGGTCTTAACTTCCTTCACCCGGACCAACACCCCAGCAGGCTCACTGGATGCTCTGTCTAAAGGATGTTCTACATGGACCACTAGAAGAATCTTTCTGAAATGAATACCTCACTAGGGCCACCACTGCTCTAGTACCACCCATGGCTCCCTATGGCCTTCAGTGTTTAGTTCAACCTTCTTGACCTGGCACTCAAGGCTCTACTCAATCTGGCTCCTGCTGACCTTTCAGTCTCATTTTATCCATGTACTGCGGGTTAAACTTCATGCTTCACGCAACCCAAATTCGTTTCAATTCTCCCCATAGGGCATGTTGTTTCTGGCTGGAGCCTTTGATCATGGAATCTTCTGGGCCAGGAAAACCCTTCATCCTCTAGTTGCCAGGGTCCCTACTACTTATTCTCAAAGACTCCATTCTGGTGAAACTTTCTCTAGCAAGCTCTTCCCCTCCAAATTATGCCAGGCCCTCTCCCTGAAACATCCCCCATTGTACTATAATGGTGTGTTAATTTCACAATATTAGGGGCTCTCTGAGGGCTGACCTTAGACTGAATCGTTGGTATAATCTATAATCTATAATTTGTGATCAGCATGATTGCCCTAAAACCAGAATTTCACACCCTGGCTTCCCAGCTCCTGGACCACAACCGGCTGGTAGAGGAGTGGGGCCGGAGAGCTTCTCTTGGGAAGGAAAAGGGGCCCCCAGACACCTGTGGTGGCTTCTGGTGGCACAGGTGATGATCAAGTATGCAGGGACGTGGTGGCCGGCTCGGGAGCTGTGGCGAGGGCTGTCTCAGGGAGGGACAGAGTGGGAGGAGCCCCCAGGCTCACCCGGGCTCCAGCAGTGGCTGTGCCAGGACCACCATTCACAGGTGAAGCATAAATGAGAGTGAGGGGAGGGGTGAGTGTGTGAGTAGAGGCATGAGCAAGCCTGTGGATGAGAGGAGCCCAAGAGAGAGAGATATGTGAACAAGAGAGACTGAACTCGGAGGAGAGACAGATGGACGGGCAGAAAACTGGACAGACGGATGGGATACCTGGAAAAGGAGGACCAAGGGCGGGGCTTTAGCAGAATTAAAGTGAAAACCACGTGGGGTCAGAATGTGGTGGAGAACATGTCTGTGTCTAAGGCTTTCTCACATTGGGCTGGGACTCTCCACCAGAACCCGGGAGGGAGAGAAGAGATGAATTAGGGCCCTTCCAGGTGCTTCCCTCACCAAGGACAGCGGGTGAAGGAGAACAAGTGCTCCCCAACCCCAAATGCGGACGGGACCCAGGATGTCAGGGCCAGGAATACTCACTGGTGGTAGTCGGGGCTGCGGCTCCATAGGTGTAATCTGTGGAGAGAAGGCGAGAGGAGCTGAGCAAGAGTTGGGGTGAACATAAAGGATTAAGGGAGAGGGAGGATGTAGGGAGCTTTGCGGGAAAATCAGAGGGGAAAGCAGAGGGGAAGAGGGGAGGGGTGATCAGGGGGTAGGCAACGAGATGGAAGGTGGCTGGACCCAGTGATCACACAGTGATGAGAAGACTGATCCCAGACCAGGAGCATAGAGAGATGGATCATAGCTCACTTTAGAGCAACGGAGGCAACACAGAACTCTGACTGGGAGAGAGAGTGTGGCTGTAGCACAGCCCCTCACCACTGACGTAGAGGCTGTCCCCGTCCAGGGTGAGGGAGCCCAGGTGGGTGACACCCTGGGTCTCATGGCTCAGCTCCCAGTAGAGTCGCTCTCTGTCCAGCCCTGGACCAGCCACCTTCCATCTCGTTGCCTCTCTGAAGTGGAAGGTGCAGATGATGTCCACCCCAGTGGCTGCCCCACCCTTCTCAAGCCTGGGGGAGGGAGAACCTGGGGACATGGAATACTGAGCAGGGGTCCTTCTCGGTGTGGAAAGCGAGAGAGGGGAAGGGAGGAGGCTGAGGGAGAGGCTGAAGGGGCTGCTCTGATGTCTGGAGAGGCTCTCCTCGGTGTCTCCCGTCTGCGACAACCCCCTCACAAGTAAGGCCTGACTTCCTGTAGGATGTGGAGGGGGGCCTGTGAGTGACAAAGAGGGGTGAACACACAGACCTGGGTGAGGGGGCGCCTGCAGGTCTGCACGGACAGCAGCGATGAGAACAGTCAGTGCCCTGTGCCATCTGACACATGCAGGCAAGAAAGTACTGTTACCTTCTCTCGGTTCTACACTCCAAGGTCTTTTCTTTCTACTTCTTTCCTGCTCCACAGCCATCACCCAGGCCTAGGCAACAGTCACCTTATTCCTCATCTTATTCCCAGCACCTCCCATCTCGCCTCTTAAGTCTACATTCTTAAACATGAAGTCCATCTGAACCCACGTGCTTAGACCAAACGCTAATCACATCCTCCTTCTACTCGCATCTCTCCAGAGTCTTCCCACTGGTCTTAGAACAGAGTCCCAAGTCACCCCTGATCTGGTCCTGCCTGTCCCCCCTCGCTGGCGTGGCTCACACCCCTCCCCCTGTGTTGACTCGGCTCAGCCATCCCTCTTCTCAGTTCATGGACACACCAGGCTCTCTGCTTCAGGGGTGTCCTCATGCGGGTCCCTCTGTCTGAAACGCTCTCTTGAACACACTCCCACACCCTCACTCCAGTCTAACCTTCCAACTAGCTAAATCCAGTCCCATCTCTAGCTCTCAAGCTAAATATCAGTCCTTCTCAAGAGGGCTTCCCTGTCCCCTCAGGTTGAGTCACCTTGTGCCAATCTCCCACATCACTCTCATCATTAACTGTCTAAAATCCAAATTCCCAAATACAATATAAATTCCACGGAGGTGGGACAAGGTCTCTCTGGTTCTCCAGGTCCCCATGCATGTGGCCCAGGGCCTGGCTCATCAGATGAGGAACCATCCCGGTTTGTCTAGGACTGCCCTGGTTTGAACACTAAACGTCCTGTGTCCTGGAAAACCCCTCTGTCCTGAGTAAACAAGGATGGTGGGTCACCATAAATTATACACTCAAAGACTATCTATTGCATGACAAGCACACATTCCCCTCAAGAACATCACAGGAAAGCTAGAATGAAAAAGGCACACACACATACACACACAATTAGTAGAGGCCAACAACTAAATACAAAATTACTTAACAAGATTCTCTGCAACGTGAATCACCAGACCGTTATTTCAGAAAAGTTTCAAGAAACAAAGTTAATTCCCTTTAGAAGGCAAGGTGGTGAGGACAGTCTTTTTAGAGACTAGTGCCCTGCACTGTAATCTACAGTGTTGCTTAGTACTCCTCGAAATGATTGGAAATGTCATAAAGAAAAAAATGCTCAAAATAAATCTGGCTACTGGCAAATTCAATGTTAAATTTGTTATTAATACAAAGAAGTTCCAATCATCTTTTTCCCTCAATGCTCCTATATTTCAAATTTTTGTAGAGGATTTATAGGACTTTAGAAGTCAAGTTGAATGGGTCTAAGGAATGTTGCTGAGTATCCCTGCTAATATTTAATGGGATGTCTTCTAATACTATATACACATGCAAAACATTTCTGTATTTATATTATATATAAATCCTGACTTTTAAGTATTATGCAATGCCGGTAAATCTATATTTTCTACTATAATACACATTTGCAGTTATTTATACTTGTTTTATGTGTTCTTATTTGCATATAACTGTACTTACTGAAATATTTACCACACAGAACCACACACAGCTTACCATCTTTCACTTGAATATAATCCATCAAACATCAATAATTTTTCTCAAGATACCCTCACTCTCAGTGTCCATGTGGTGACAACCTGAGCCCAGGAAAGCCCACTAGCAGGTCTTCTGCACAGCGGAGGCTGCCGGAACCTGCTGGTACCAGGTCGACAGGGTACTCACCTGGTCACACAGAAATCCATGGATCAGCGAGGACAGGTGGACTCTGAGCCTGCTTTCACCTCAAACTTGAGCTCCACGGATGCTTTCCGTGTCTGAGGGGGGAAAAAAAGCGCAAACAAGCTTTTGAGGCCTTTTATAGGGTGTTGGATGGAAAGGCCACCCAATTCACTTTTCTTTTTTGTATTAACTGATTTAACTGTAACTGTTGGCTGAGACTGGATTTTCCCGATTCCTATCCAGTCACCTGCTCCCCAAGATGGGAGGAAGCAGCTTCGTGCTGTGTGCACTTGTGTCGCTCAACTCACTTGGCTGGACAGAGACTTTTTGGTGACCCCAGACCCTTTAAACAAGTTTGTCATTTAGGGACCCTGTAAGTGACTCGCTGACTTATAAACATTTCCCACACTTCATTCAGGGCTCGGGAGATTTTCAGGCCCTGGAGCAGGTCTCCCAACCTCGGCACCACTGACATCTGGGGCCGGATGATTCTCTGTAGGGCTGTCCTGGGCCCCGGAGGACGCTGAGCAGCATCCCTGCCTCCCCCCTAGATGCCAGGAGCGCCCCCATTAGTAACAACCCAAACACCGCCTCCAGACGCGGATAAGCCCCCTGGGGACAAAATCACACGGTGACGGTGACAGGGAGTCTGAGGAGAGGCCGGCGGCGCCCGGAGCCGGGAGGAACAGCAGCCTCGGGCGCCCTGACGAACAGCCCGGGGAAACGGGGCTCCGGGGGGACGGGGGGACGCCGGGCCCTGACAGGGCTGCCCGTGGCCCAGGCCCCTCCCTGGACCGCGACCGGAGACTGGACAGCCCGCCACTCACCGCGGGTCGCCCCTTCGGCCGAAGGTCCACGGGAATCCCGTCCGCGCCGAGAAGACTGGACACACCGCGCAGACCTCCCGCTCCATCCACGGCGCCGCCCGCGCTTCCGCTTCCGGTCTCGGGCGGGCGTTCTGGGAGAACGGACGTTTGGGGGCTCCGGGTTGAGGCGGCGTGAGGGGCGGGGCAGGGGGGCGGGGCGGGGCGGGGCCGCGCCCCCAGCCTCGGGGGAGGTGTCTAGTTTCTAGAGTTAATGTGAGGCAGGGCCGCGGGCTGGGTCAGCACCAGGGACAGGGACCAGGTCTAGGGGCGGGGCTGTGGGTGGAAACCAGCTCTAGGGGCGGGGCTGTGGGCGGTGACAAAGGGCGGCGGGGCAAGGGGCGGGACCAGGCTGTGGGCGGAGCCAGGCCCGAGTGCTGTGCAGAGACCAGTTCCAGGGGCGGGAAGAGGCGGGGGTGGGGCTGGAATAAGTCTGGCCGACTTCACAGTGGGAGGAAATCAGCTCCAGGGGCGGGGCTGGAGGCGGGGCTTTACGTGGACCCCTAGACTGTACAGGTAGCTGGATGTTGAACAGCTTTTCTTCATTCCTTTCCTCACGTTTATACAGCCTCATAGAATGATGTGCCCATATTTAGAATTATAAATTTTTTGTGCTTGTTTGCTCTTCTTAATTTCATTAAAAAATTGGGTCATATATTCACATTTCTCTACAACTTACTGTCCCAAGACAGTAGATAAGGATATAACGCTATTTTAATTTTAATTTAAAAATCTGGGGGGAGGGAGGCCACTACGTCGTAGATGCACGTATAGGAAAACTTCAAAGAGTGGTGCAAAGTCAGTAAAATATTCTCACTCTATCACTGTCTCCCAGTCCTTTTGCACAGAGATAAACATCCTTTTCTCCTCTATCCTTCCAGACATACTGTGTATATGTGGGCCTGTGTATATGTTCAAGCCCAAGAGGGAGGTCCCCAAGCAAAACCTGAAGCCCATGAATTGTCTCATGCGTCAGAAGTTACTGAAAAGAGATTTAAATTTCTGGTGGAAGGAGATGAACTAGTGATGAATCCATAGGAAGACAAGAAAGAAATAAGGGAATTTTACCATTTAAAAGGTCAAAGGAAAAAGTGAGAAAGAAAATGTGTTCATAATATCTGATGTAGCACATCTCTGGATAAGATTCGTATGCTGTAAAATGGTAAACACTTATGTCATAAAACAGTAGACATTGAAATTTGATTTATCCTAATTCATTAAATAGTTATATTGGGCAAGGGGAATTATGTTTTTAATGTATGTAAGAACTCTTCATGCTGATTTTTTCAGAGAAGAAAGAAACTATAAATAGTCAAAAGATGAAAAATGGAAAAGTGTATGAGTAGCTAATATAGAAATACAGATTTTCAACCAGAAAATTTAAAAAGTTGTTTTTGGAACCAGAGTCAAGAGTGGGGAAGGTAGCTTTTCATTATAAGGCTTGAAGTATTATTTGAAAGATGTGCGTATAGACACACACACACGCACACACACGGGAGCCTGAATTTGTATTCCAAAGGGATCCTGTAACTCTACAAATAATTTGTTACAAGGATTCACTTTACAACAGTAGAACATACTTTGAAAACTACAGACTTCAAGCCAAAAAAAAAGCTCTCATCATCCCGGTGGAAAAATGAATGGGGCATCACTTTCCAACCGACATGGTGATAAGCATTTTACATACATTACTCTTGAGTATTTTCACAGCAACCCATAGGAAGAGGGTATTATCTATCTCCATTTTGCAGATGAGGAAATTGGTGACAGCATATTGCTAAAATTTTCATATAAGTTCTCAATAGATATTGTTTTATGTTAAAATTGTTTATTGAATTTTCTTTTCATTAATAAAACGATATATGCCATTCTTACAAATAAGCAAAGGGCGTGTAAAAACAATTTAGCAAAACGACAGTTTCCTTTTGATATAATTAAATATAACAATCACTTTATTATTTTTCTGCTCTCTGCCTCACATCTAGGAAGATATTTCCTATCCTAAAGGCTTACTAGAAAACTCTACTAAAAATCAAGAATCAGGGAATACCCATATTATGCAAGGTTCCTGAATACATGCAAAAAAAGCCCTTATAACAAGTTTTTGTACAAAAATCTTAGATCATTCATGAACTGATAACAACACAAAACATGATTAGGCAAGGTATTTCTGTAGAATGACAAATATTTAAACTTTAGACATTTAGAAAGGTAGTTCATTACAGTAACTAATGTGTATAAGAAGAAAATTTTCAAACTCATTAAGTGCCAGGAAAACGTTTGACAAAGGCACTGCAATATTATTCACAATAGCCAAGAGATGGAAACTACCTAATTGTGCATCTGTGGGTGAAAAGATTAAGAAAATCTGGGGCATCTATACAATGGAATATTATTCAGCCTTAAAAAGGAAAGAAATCCTGTATTCAGAATTGCTTGCCTGGATCATTTCAGTAGTCACGTGCTTTCTTGCTTAGCCCCCTCTGGTTCATTCACCAACCAGAAACCAGGGTGATCCTTTCACAATGTAAGCGCCACGACCTCTAATGGATCCCTAAAAGAGATTTTGGAGGTAGACTTCCTGGGTACCAGCTGTGTGACCTTGGACAATTATATAACCTCTAATATTCCTCATCCATACAATAGAGGTTAATAGTATTGTCTCCATAGCATTGTTGTGAGGATTAAATGAGTGAATACGTGTCAGATGCCTAGAATGTGCCTGGCACATGGTAAGGCAACATGAAAAATTTAACTGTAAATATAACCAAATTAAATATTGTGATGGCCTGTTAATTAAGTTGAACAATATGAAATTTCTAATATTCAACCATTTTGACCCATTATTATTGTTGAATAAATGATAAAACTCAGTCTAGGCAGGTTGTGTAGAGTCAAAAAGGATCGGATAAATGAAAATATTATTAGAAAAAATAAGCTGAAATAGATTGCTTTGCAATTTACAAAGCAGTTTCTCATACTTTGTTTCATTTACTCTCTAGAGAATGCTTTTCAGGGTATTATTACCACTGACTCTGAAGGAGTAACTGACTTGCCCCAAATCACACCACATTAAATAACACAATTAGAGTGGAAACATCATTTCGAGTATAAATCCCATATGATATTTTGTTTTCCCTGCATAATATCATCCATCCTCTCAAGAAAGCGATGAAATAATGCTGATTCATAGGAACTTAGTCTTAAAGAGACATACTCTCAGATGATAAACACTATGTCTTTGAAACAGGGGTGTTGCGAGAAGAAACATGGGACCCATGCTTTCTGGGTTTTCAAGTCCATACTTAGAGTTCTGGGAAAGAGTAAAAGAAGGGAAAGGGTGAAAAATAGTCCAGAATGAAAAATGCTTGACGTATATGTAACTTTATTGATCACCTCAAGATTCTCTTTTTGTTTATGGTCTGTGTCACCCTACTAGAATATAAATGCTCTTAGGGTAGATCACTGCTATCTTGCAGCAAATGGTAGGGACTGAGTAAATATTTATTAAAGGAATGAAAGTGGCCTGAATACATCTGCTCTTGACTCACCAGAGAACAGCCCCATACTAGGCAAATGGCATCATTAGTATAATTTTAAAAATCATGTCCTCATTAACTCGTAACCATGGATTCAAGGCTCCCATTTATTTCATACTTTCTAAGTACAGAAGAATTCTGGTGTATTAGGGAATGTATCCACAGCCTTGCTGTAAAATAAAGCAAGACTTTTTGGCCCATTGATTGCTGGTTCCAGCAGGGCCCATCTCTATACTTACCTCTAAACAATTAACTATAGGTTTATTATCCCAATGAACAGCAATTTGGTATGGAACCTGTTTTATCAGTGTCATGCAAAAGTAGACATTTGATATGTCTTTAAGTGGTGATATGGATAATAATGTTGATGCAGAAGAAGACAACTAAAAATTCTCTCTGCTCTTTGTTAAGTGTATCTGGGCGAAGGGTATCTTGGAATGACTGGATTTCAGACCTCAAAAAGACTCATCCAACTCTTCATGTTACAGGTGAAGAAAATGAGGTCTAAAGATGTTAAGAAATTTGACCAGGACTAATTCCTGGGACTAGAGAGAGATCCTCTGATTCTCAGCTGGCCACATTGTCATAGCATCTCCAGCTCCAAACAGCCAAGAGAAGCAAGTCTGTTGATTTCTAGGTAGAAGTGATTCCCCTGCACGTTTTTACTTTCTCTCTCTTAGATGCCTGCTCTGCCCTGACAAGGAATTTATCCGATGTTTACGCTACACTTAAGAAGAGGAAAATGCTCCTGGCAAACATTATTGTGATTCGGTGTGGCACTGGAGAGCGCAGTCATGAAAAAATGAGAATCAAAAGAATAAGAGGTAAATAATATTAGAGAAGAAGAGAAAATCTATTATTTGAGTGGGACATAACTTATAAAGTTTACAACTGGTAAATAAGTTGAGTAATGTTAAAGGAAGCTGTAATTCCTATATGAAACATCAAAAATACTGTTATATGAGCAAGAATTAGTTTAAACACAAAGGAAAAGAAAGGGTGAGTCCACTCTCTCTTCCCGACCTGGGACACCCATTGTTTCCTGCCCTTGGACATTAGAGGTGCTGGTTCTCAGGCCTTCAGACTTCAGCTGAGTTATACCACCAGCTTTTCTGGTTCTCCAGCTTGCAGATGGCAGATTGTGGGACTTCTCTGCCTCCATAACCTCGTGAACCAATTCCTGTAATACATCTCCACATCTCTATGTTTATATATATTCTATTTCTGTTTCTCTAGACAACCGTGACTAATACACGTGGATGACAAAGTCCATAGTAGGTGCACAGAGAGGAACTTTCGCAAAGCAAAGGAGGCTCCCCCACCCAACAGGAGAAAGCAACTCATCCTATCCTGGCAGCATGCATCAGCACATGCACGCGCGCACACACACACACACAAACACAGCTAACTTTAGAAATGTACTCAAGCTCAAACTCTCTCTCTCTGCCCTATAGGTCATCACAGTGGTTATTTCCACATGGCATGTTATAAATTCTTTGCAGTTTATTATGTCTTTCCTCGTGTTAAGACTAGGTCAAACAGGGGCGGTGAGTCTGTTTAGCTTTTTTGTAGATCACAGGTTTTACACCAGAGTTTTGCATGTAGTAGGTGCTCTATAAATAGAACGACCAAATAGTTTTCTCTCCAAACTGGAACATATTGAGGAATGAAAAGGGTAGTATTAATAATTATGATAGGACAACAGGAAAAATATCTGCTGAAGACAGAAATTGAGGATTTAAAAGGTAAGGTGAACTGATCAGTTTTACATTTTAAACAGATCACTGTAAGTAGAATCTCGTAGGCTGATTACAGGGAGAGAGGATTTGGAAATCTTAAGCTGTAATTGCCAATTTATTGCAGTATACCAGAAAAACTTGATATCTTTGCATAAATGTAGTTAAGTGGATGGGTTTAAAATATTTCAGGAAGTGAACTTTTAGTATTTGAATTAGATAGGTAGGTAGGTAGGTAGATAGATAGATAGACAGATATAATATACGAGCTCTTTTTGTGTGCCAAGCCATATGAGAACACTGTTGAGGGAAACATCTAGAAAATCTACATTAGTCATGTCTATATGGAGTATCCCATTTAGTGAGAACTGAATATTGAAAGAAAGAGATGATGCACATATAAGTAAAGTAGAACAAAATATCAACAAAGAGGAAAAATGGAGTTTTGTAATTTAGGTTGCTAGAGCAGGAGAGTTCACTGTGTGGGAATGGTATTTTGTGTCATTTCTGAAAGGTGATTAGAAATGATTCAAAAGTGAAGAATCTGTAGGAGGATTCAGGAGGGTGGATGGATGGGTCATTGATATGAATGTGGGGTGGCAGAGTGTCCAGAATGACACTCAGGGACAGACAGGATATTAGCACAAACAAGTGAATTTGGGAACACTGAGAGAGAAGTGAATTATTTGGGAAAGTGTTTTTTTCAATTTGGAACCTGGACACTGTGAGTCGAGTCATCACTGATGGGCTGAGTGGGCAGGTAGATATTTGGGTGTGGGGGGCAGAGTCAGATCTGTGCTGATTCTTTGAACATTTTTAGCTCATTAGTGGTATTTGAAGCCAGTGAAATGGATATGATTGCCTAGTAGGAGGGTGCAGGTGGACAGCAGATGTCAGAGCAGGGCTGACTTCTGGGAAGCATCAGGCATTGTGGGTTGGTTATAAAGAGAAGCCAACAAGTGACTCAGGAAGTTTGGAGCAGGAGAAGGACAGTGTAGCACTGGTGGATCCCAAGGACAAATGAGCTTTCTAAAGGAACTTGAAGGCCACAAAGTCACATGCTACTGCAGGACATGTCAGACAAATAATGAAAAGGCCACATTGGAATAGTAAGAGCCGTGACCTGTGAGCTAAGCAAGAGAAGCATCCACAGAATGGGGACATGGGATCAGTTGCCAGTGTGGAAACAGAGGCATTGGGATGTAAGTGAACTTTTCACAATGAGTCCCTGTCAGGAGGAGGAGAGGGAGGACATCGAGGGTGAGGGGCATTAGGAACAATGGATGAGGGATTGGTTTGTAGATGGTAGAGATTTGTGCATATTTGAAACATGAGGCATGATCCCAGTAGGGAGGTGATTGAAAGTACTGCGAATATTGAAAGCATAAGGTCATTGAAATGGAAAGATGAGATGAAAATCAGAATGGTTTTACCTAAGAAAGAAATATATCTGTATAAAACAACAGAAATGCTGTGATAAATGAATTGCTTATGCGGAAAATTTCTAGATCTGATGACTAGAGTGTGAAATAGTTCTTGTGTGGTGGTTAACAATTTGTCTGTGAGATATGAAGTAGGTCAAGAGAAAATAGTTTTATGGAACTCAAGAAATGGAAAGAAATTAACAGAGCATTCAGGAAGCATTAGAGAATGCATGGAGGCCCATTGGTTGCTGTTGATTCTCTGTTGGGACCCCCAGGCTCCTCGTGTGCTCTCTCTTCAGTGGTGATCCTCAGTGCAGGTGTCAACATGGCCTGGCAGGTATTTGGAATCATCCAAAGTCAGAGGCTTGCAGGGCAGATATGATGAGAGTAAAGAATTAGGGAGCGTGGTGAGTGGGTTATTGAAATGATGGACCACAGAATCCAAGATTAATAGGGAGGAGTAGGAAGAGAGAAGGAAGAGAGCCTTGTTAAGATACTCTAACTGGAGTAATCTATTTTCTTAAAGAATGGTTGTATACAGTAGAGTTCTTTGTGTAAAAACTAGAAATGTGGAAATTTGTGGTGGGAATGTGGTGTTTCTGAGTTACTGATTTGCAAGCAGGAGAATTTTGGGTGAAAACAGGCTCTGGGTGTGGAAGTGAGTATCTAAAGGTGGAAGAGTGCGTGATTTCATTAGAGATGGGAGACTCAAAGGAGTTATGGAGTCCTTGGATCTCTGTGTCCCAATAACGTAGGTTACAGGGTACCAGCATGTGTATAGTTGTCAATGATAGAGAAGGGAAGAGAATAACATCCTTAAGCAAGACGGAGGAGGCAAGTTGGTCTGGATTTGCACTGATAGTGACACATCAGCTTGATAGTGTCCCAGAATCCCGTTCTCAACGTGTGATGCCTATATCAGCAGCATCAACATCAGCTGGGAACGTCTTAGAAATGAAAATTCTCCGTTGCCTCCCCAGACCTACTTGGGTTGAGTTCCAGCAATCTGAGTTATAAAAACTCTGCAATGATTGTAATGGACAGTATGATTTGAGACACATTTCTCCAGGGAGAGAAAGAGAGTGCAATATCCAAATGAGCTGCGAACATTCTCCATGGATGGTAGTCTTCATCCTCCTCTTTGTTCCAATTTTGCATTTTATTCTGTTTTTAAAGAGAAAGCTCAAAAAATATGTCCTAACTTCATAGTAGAAACAATGAGACCATGAAACTAAAACCAAGTAGAAAACTGAAGTTCTATACAGTCTGAAGGCTGAGCAGCTGTATATTCCAGAGGTCAGTTACTAGAATCACTTCCCATCCTGGCAGTGAGGTCATGTGCAGTCAATGGGAGGAGACCTTGGAGAATCCCCAGCAAGTCTGTGGATACAGGAGACTGCAGGGACTCCAGGCCTGCAGCAGTGAAGGAGAACTCTTAAGTCCTTTGGATTCACAAATACCTTAAAAACAGTAGCACTGGGGGGTCCAGGTGAATCCCTGGGCCGTGGCTGGAGCTGAGGGGTCTGCACACCAGCCCTGGGCCCACCCCTGGCCAGTGTCCATATTGGGCAGAGATGAGTCCTGGTTTGGGTCTGGGTCTCTCATAGCCCCTCTGCAGGCAACGAGCATCTTTTGGAGATATCAGGAGACAGACACAGAAAGTGAAGAAAAGCATGGGAGGGAGTGACTGTGGCCTCGAGGACAGACGAGATTGCCTGGGAGGCAGAGAGAGCAAGGAGCCAAGAAAGACATCCTGAAAACACAGTGAGGAAAGCAACATCGGTGCTGAAGAAAAAGAGAGTGATGTGGTTGAGAAATTCCCCATGAGACAGGCTTGACTCTCACAGCATCTCTTTGTAACGTCCATCGTGATCTTTACCTTTCATGATAACATCAATTTTTATTTACTATGAGTTTTCTTCCTTTTTATATTAAAATTGATAGGATAATCGATGCTGAGGAATTAGTGTTTTGAACTTATATCTGTTTTTTCATTGAGTGTTAACTCAATGAAGAGATGATACCTACTTGAATGAGATTTATCTTTTAATATATATTAAATCTGATTCCATAAATTATTCTGATTTTGCATGTAATTTTTTTTTTTTTTAGCTGAGGGAGATTCACCCTGAGCTAACATTTGTTGCCAATCTTCCTCTACTTAGTATGTGGGTCACCGCCACAGCATAGCTGCTGAGTGTTGTAGGTCCACACCTGTGAACAGAACGTGGGCTGCCAAAGCAGAGCTTGCCAAACTTAACCACAAGGCCAGGGGCCAGAACTATGATTTTGCATCTAATTTTAACATAAAATCCATCAATCTTTCTCTTCTTTGTCACATGTTAATTCAGACATAGGTCATTTCTGTATCATGAATTAAGTATCTCTTGTTTGTTACCTGGCAAACCTGTGTAGCTTTGATTTTGGAATCTTAAAAATGAGCACACCCCCTGGAGGCATTATTTTCCCCGTAGAGAACCTTGGCAGCAGACTCATTGCCTTCCTTCCCACACTAGATCCAGAGTCGTGGAAATGTGTTCACCTTGCACACAGCACAGAGCACATAGGAATTACTCCACAAACATGTGGTAAGTGAACAGTTGGTGGCATCATCAGGTCATTCACAGAACGAGACTGAGAGAGAGCTTCCTTAGGTCAGGAAGGAGAAGCATTCCTTTATATTTTCAATCAATGTTTTAATTTGTAACATTGTAACGTGAACATCGAGTATACTATTTGTATCAAAATTGTGTTCTGAAAGTTTTCAAAAATCTCTAAATCTCAGAGTAGAGGAAAATCAACCTCTGTGAACCTGTCACTTGCTTCAAAAATTATCAACTCGTATACCATCTGGCTTCGTTTACCCTCACACCCACCCCGCTAGAGTTAACCAGCTGAGATGGCTGAGAGCACATCATTTCAGCTGTAAATATTTTCAGTTTCTCTTACAGATGAGGGATTTTTTGAACACAAACACACTAATGTTATCACACACAAAAATAAAAGTGTCATTCCTATAATCAACTATCTGGTCAGTATCCAAAGTCCCCCAGTTTTCTCAAGGTGATTTCCTGGTTTTGCATTTTATTGGAGTCAGGATCTTTAAAAAACCCTTTTTTGCAATTGCTTGATGTGTTTCTGAAGTGGCTTTTACTCTCTTACTAGTTCATGCATCTTGATGTTTGGGTGGGATATGCCTGTGTGTGTTTACATGTCTACACCGAGGTGTGAATTCTTTCTTTCCTGGATGGCAGTGCCCTGGCAGGAAGGGCCTGTGCTGTGGGAACCAGGATTTCTACTCTGCATCTGGCTGAACTGAAAAGGCGTCCCTGGGTGACACTTGCAGCCTTCAGAAAGGAGGGGGAAGAAGTACCAAGGAATTCAAGACAATGGCCCTTGTCTTACAGGGTGTTTCCAGGGCATGATTTTCAAAATGCCGGGTGGTAACCCTTTAGCTCCTAGTCGTAGGGTGGATTCTGGGTGTGAGCTCAGAGTAGTGTCTGTTTACCACCCATGTGGGAAGCGTTTCAGTATTTTAATTGGTAAGTTTGTGTCTGTTGTGTCTGTGTTGTCTAAGATGGGTTGCATTCCCCTGCTGGACCCACTGCTATACCTGCCCCTCTTGTGCCTCATCTTTCAAAACTCCCAACAGGCAAGTTTCACATCCCTGTAACACACATCCACATAACCACAGCAAAGACTGGGGAAAAGAACACAGTCATCCCAGGGGCTACGTGCTCTGTGCGCTCAGGCCCAGCTGCCCCTTTGGGACAAGTCAGTAACAACACGACTGAGTGTGTAAACTAGTGATTGTCTGAGACCATGGACCTCAGAACACCAAGGTCCCAGATGTCACCCTAGGCAGCAATGGACAGTGTGGGTCATTCAGTGGCCAGGATTAAGGTCTATTATCTTGGCAAACCAGAGCTCAACCCTGATCCATCAGGCCCAGCCAGGGAGGAATGGCCACGATGTACCTGACAGAGAGGCTGGGGGCCTTCTAGGGAATTTCTGCCCAAAAAGAATCATATAAGGAAGTGCGAGGATGCTGGAAATCCTAGTTCACAGGGAGTGGTAAGGTTTATGGAAGAAAGTCCTGTTGTAGGTTTAAAAGCTGCATCATGAATCTTTTCTTCTGGATATGAAACAAGTGAGAAAAGGACTTCCATGGCATGGGGCAGGATCCCAGGAGGATTCCAATCTAGGCGAAGGGTGAACAGGGAGCCCTAGAGGCGGCCTGATGGGGATGTCCTGTCGGCCCATATTCCATCAGCACATGGTCTTCCTCTGGCCTTGTCTTTTCCACATGCAAACTTTTATCTTTTTACATTTTTTCCTCATTTAGTGTTGATGCAAATCCAGAGACTGATTAGAAAACGGTAACTTCCAATATTTGGTCAAAAGAAACCTCAATGGGAGGAGCAGAAAACATTCCTTCTTCCTGGAAAGCTGTAGAAAGACAGCCGCTGTCCTGGGGAAGGACATGGTCCTGGCAAGTGGTATTTGAAAGACATCTACATTTCAGTGGTTGTTGCTCTGCCTGGGAAAGCCCCTCCAACCTCTACATCCAGGGAGATCTGAGGGGCTGTCTCCGCTCCTGGCCCAGGAGAACCACACTGAAATGCACCTGTCCTCTGAGGAAGGGGGACTAGAGAGTGTCATTCAGTAGCCAGGGAGGGGACTGGCCGTCCTCCCTTCTCCCACATACCATAAGCTCTGACCATACATGAGTTCTTAATTCAAGGCGGAATGTGAGATTCTGTGTCTCATTTACATGAGCATAAGAAGTGAAAGAACCACACCACAACACCCAGGCTGTGACACAAACAGAACTAACTGCAACATTCAAATCTGATATTTACTCTTAAACATATACTAATGCTCCTCCTCAATGGATAAACAGTCCCTGGGGTGCAGATGTCAGGGATTTGGAGGGGGGTCGTGCCCTCCATCTGGGGCTTTAGGGGAAACCAGGGAAAGTCTTCAGATGTCTCCTTCACTTGGGGTGGGGGGGAAGAGCTGAGCCGGTGCACCCCGAGGGTCCCAGTGGCCCTGCTCAGGAGAAGCTGAACTTGTGGTCTCCAGAGGGTTATGGCTCATTGCCAAGGGCACGGTGGCTGAAGAGAAGAAACAGACTATTTTGGGGTGCCTCCCTGAGATTCACGGCACACCTCCCTGCCCCCCTTCACTTTTATCCAAACCCTGTGCCGAGTGCTCAGTCCATCAACAGCACCCTGTTTGTCCCTGATGCAGGAGGCATCATTTAGCATCACCCATTTCAGAGGAGGCAACCGAGTCCCAGAGAGGAGAGGGGAGCGGCCTGTCCCAGGCCTGCTCAGCACTGGAGCTGGGATCTAGGCCCATGCTTAGCCTGAAGCTGTACTGAGCCCCTGGATTCAGTCGCTGTTGGTCCCAACACTCACTTGGCCCTGAACTGGAGGATGTCCAGTTCCTCTTACTCCTGAAGAGCCACATTTTGCTCGCCTCCTGGTGTGCGGGCTCCAGCCGGCAGGAGACCCAGTAGCTACAGGACAGAGTGGCCTGTGAGCTACCAGGAGCCACACCTCAGGTGCCCCTCCCAGAATCTGCCAGCAGCTGAGTCCTGGTGCCCCATGGGTCACCACGCTACAAGTTCTGAGGCTGATCAGCAAGCCAGGCAACAGGCTCTGGAGCTGGCCATCAGAGAGAGTCTGCCCTGCCCTCACCCAAGTCCTGTCCCCCTCACCTCTCATGGACACTGATGGGCTCCATGGCCTGGAACCAGGCCCCAAATCGCTCGGCGGGTTCCAGGTCATATGCATTTGCAGCCTGCTAGAGCAGCTGGATCCTCCGGATGAGTTTGAATTTCTGGGAGGAAGGACAGGATGCGGACAGGGCTTGGGTGGGGAACGCTGCCAGGGACTTGTGCGGAATGAGGATCTGGTCTGGGGTCTGTGCTCACTCGGGAACCCTCCTTCCTTCCCTCTCCATTCAGGACTTGCCTGTCCTCACAGTTGGCTTGAATTACTTCCTCATCCAGGAAGGTGTCCTTGATGCCAGCCCCTCCCGCACCCGCCAACGTGACGGGATTCCCAGCTTTGTGGATCTGACTCTCCCAATAAATGTAAGACCCAAGGGATGAGGCCAGAGAAAGTCTTGCCAGGGGAGGTCTCTGACTTCCATATCCCCACCCTCCCCATAGCTGCTCACTTCACACCATTTCTGGAAGTTGACCCGATTTCCCTGGAAGGGAGACAGCCAATGTCCATCAGAAACAGCCCCCTAAGCCCATAACCAAGCCCCATCCCACCCCTTCTCAGGCTGCAGGAATGTCAGGGCCCAGCAGAGGGCAGACCTTCCACAAAGAGAACTTGACACTGGGCCAGGCTCTGGGCTCCAGGGCAGGAGGGACAGGGGAGCTGAGGCCAGAGACCTTATGTAGCACACCCTCTCTGATGACAGACGGGGAGACTGAGGCCTCAGGGAGGAAGGGACAGCTGGAACACAGAAGTGCTTCCTCACTTGCAGGGGCTGATGGCACTCCTCCAGGGGCTGGGCCCGAGGGGGAGGCTGAATCCATCTCAGACACAGCCTCCTGCAGCTCTGCAGGCAGGCAGCTATGAGCTTCACCAGCCCAGGTAGACTGGTGGGGGGCTTATGCGGAGCGTCTATTCACGCATTGCTAAGATGGGCCTGACTCCCCAGCTCCAGGGGTGGCCATGGGGCTCTCATGAGAGGAGGTTTGCCAGATACTGAGAGCTCAGGTCCCAGTGCAGGGCTCTCGCCTCCCAAACCTCAGGATCTTGCTCCCTGTCCCCACCTCCAGGCTCACTCACTTCCAGATCATCCTCCATCCCAATGTCCAGCAGCTTCAGGTGATAGAGGAACATGCCCAGGAAGGGGACGACACCCTGTGAAATCAGGGTGGGAGTGGTGAGATGAGTCCCACCTCTCAGGTGCCCCCATGGACCCTCCCCCAAATCCCTTCACCCCAGCCTCCTGCCCACCAAAGACTCCCACAGAGAACAGCCTAGGACCCTCCGCGGCCTCCCCCCAGTTGCCCCCTCCAGGACCACCCAACTTCCCCAGTCACCTCCCAGGGGCGGCTTTTGGCAAATCCCAGGGTATGTGGTCCCTGCCCCTCCCCTCCCTAACACATCCTGGGCCCAGCCCTTCCAGGCCTCCTCCTGGTCACTTCCAGGGCAGGCCTTTCAGGCTCTTGGGCTCCAGGAGCTGGGCTGGAGAAGGAGGGACCCCTCTCTTAGGGAGGCCTCCAGCAGTGAGGAGAGTGACCCCTCCTCTGACACCTGGACCCTCCCCCTCAGGCCACCTCACCTGCTGCTGCTGCCTCTCCTGGGATCCCTGGGGGTCCATCTCCAGGGTGGCCCTCACAGATGTTACTTCCTGCAGGGTCAAGGACAGGCTCAGGGAGGCCATGTTCCCTTCCCCATGTCTCCCAGGCCCCTGATCTTGGACCCTGGACAGCTGGTATCTATGGCTGCTCCCATTCCAGGGTGCCCTGATGCTAGATCACTCCCAGCTCCAACACTCCCTCCTCTGTGCCCTCAGGCCTGCCCAGGCCCCTAAGCCTCTCTCCTCATCAGGAAAGTGTGAGGAGGACTCCCCATGCCTCCCAGGGTCCCCTGAGGACTCAGTGTCATCTGACTGTCACCAGTGCTGTCCCCTTCCCCCTCAAGGAGGAGGAGCACAAAGCTCCTGCACATTCCTCTCCCCCTTGTACCTCATCACCTCTGTGAGGCCTGCACCACAGATCATCTCCCTCCATTTCCCAGATGAGGAGACCGAGGCCCACAGAGGGGCAGTGACTTGCTCAGGGGACCACAGAGGAGACCGCTCCCCCCTCCCAGCCAGAGGCCCTGGCCCCTGGCCTTCACTCCTCCTCCAGACACACCTCGGACCAAGGTCCTGTCCTCTGGACTCTCGGGGTGTGTTGAGGCCCTCAGTCAACCTGAGCCATGGATGGAGAGGCACAAGGTGTCTCGGGGTCCCATGCAAATGGCTTCTGTGTTTTCCAGCCCCCTGGGATTCCCTGACCACCAGGCTGGACCTGAGGCCATGCCAAAGTCCTAAGCTCCCTAGGATCCCCTCAGGATGGTTCCTGCACAGAACTCCTCCTTCATTCACTCAGGAAGGGGACCCCCTTGTGCCACATCGGAGTGACAGTGTAGGGGCTGACCACGGCACTGTGTAATGGTACATTTGCATCCTTTTTCACTTGGAAACTTCTAATGTCCCTTCTCCTTTCTCAGCTCTCATGTTTGAAGTCTGTGGTCTGAGCCTTTGCACAATCCTTAGGCCCCTCCTGCCAGGGCCTCGATGGAGGCCATTAAGAATCTGTCAGGAAGGTCCATTAAGAATCTGTAGGTTCCCTTATAATTCTCATTGCCATCTGGGGCGTATCCTTGTCGACAAGGCACTGGGGGTAACTCACTGGTTTGTCAGCAGTGACCACTATCGGGCTAGACTGCACAGTCCCAGGGAGCACACAGTTCTGTCCCAGATCCACCATTTGGCCCAAGGCTGGGCAGCCCCTATGTCCACAAGGCCTGTGTGACCTCACAGTGCCCATCCCTGGGACAGGCAGAGTGCCCTCCCCTACGAGGTGCAGTGAAGACAGAAGGAGCAGCAGGGGCCTGGCTTCCTGAGGACAGACTGGGCTGCTTTAGGAAGAAAGGAACCCCCACCGACTCCATCCACCCGCCAGCCTGGAGGATGATGAAGGCCAGCTGATGGGTCCGCATGGAAGCCAGACACCTGCTCATTCTGCCAGCTCCTCACCTCTTGGAACAGTCCAGGCGACACCACTGTATCCCGTGACCAAGGCCTCCTGCCCCAAACAGTCCCCATCTGCCCCTGCAGCTCACACCCCCCGCTTCCTGTCCAGCTGGACAAGACAGACCGTTATTTCTCGGGGAACCTTAAGTGAAAAACTTACCAAAGCACATCCTGCCTGGTCCCTCCCCACCTCACCTCCCGTCCTTCCAGATCTCCAGCCTCCACTCACCTCCTTGAGAAGCTTCCTGCTCTCCCGGTGGCATGTTTCGAGGATGTTTTTAAGCATTTGACAGTTCTTCCTGAGGAGGGAAAAAAGGAAAGAAACACTGTGGAGTGGTTTGAGGGTAAATCCCTTTTGTTTGAAAACCCAGAAGATCCAGACAGCCTGGATGAGCATTTTCACTGTGTCCTCTGAGCCCTGAGGTGTCTGGGACTGGGGAGGGGGCTCTCCTATTGTCACTTGGGGCCTCCATTCTCTTATTTTCTCAGCAGATGTGTTTTAAACAGTCTTAATCTCACGTGGACAGAGAGTTCTGTTGCTGCAAACACTTGAAAATCTTCAATTTGCTTCAAGCCATGATCTGTCACTTAGGGAAACTGATTCCTGAGGCAGAACCACTGGCCTAAGTTTTCAGAAAGACTTGAAGCCTGCCAACCAGGTCAGACCCTATCCCCAGGGTTTGCTGTCTCCCAGGAGGTCCCAACTGACTGAAGGGCAATGCCAGCCCTGTGGGGGGTGGCTGGTCCACCCAGGTGGTGCTCGCATGGAGAGAGGCCTACCCACCTGGACACCTGTCTCCACGTATCTTTTAAACGTTGAATGGAGGGGCTCTCCAGAGCCCAGAAGATCGTATGGAGAGAGGAAAGGTTCCTCAGGCCTTGGCATTCCTGGGGAAGGGAAGAGAATGAGCTGTGAGGGGGAGCTGGAGCCCTGCTTCCTCTGGCTTCTGTCGCCTCATTGACGTTTCCTGTCCTGGATGAGACAGCGGCTCAGGGAACCCGGAAAAGGCACAGCTGGAACCTGATGAGGAATACTTCCAGGGAGGAGGATTTTAGCTCAAGCCAAGAAAGGACCCCAGGAAGGGGTGAGCTTCCTACCACTGGGACCAGGAGTCAGGTCATCGAGGCCTGGCAGGAGGGGCCTAAGGTTTTTGCAAAGGCTCAGACCACGGACTTCAAACGTGAGAGCTGATAAAGGAGAAGGGGCAGTTCCCCTGACTCCAGAGAGGGGCTCCCAGGGCCTCCCACATCTTACCTTGGCCACCTGGATCCAGAGCTCCACCACCCTGGCCCTGTCCTGGGCCGTCATGCTCGGGTCCCCAATGCAGGTGGTGATGATACATTCGACCACTCTGTTAAAGTGGGTCATGGTGGCATGGATGGTCGGTGCCAGGTGCTCAATGCCCCTGTTGTCACCCTGGGACCAGATGGAGTCCAGGAATTCGTGGGGCCTCACTGTCTTGAAGAGCTCCTGGGGAGGACAGGGAGTGTCACCCAGCCCTGCCACAGCCCAGGTCAGCTTCCGCAGCCCCCAGTCCCAGGCCGGGTCAGTGGTGAGAGCTGGAGCTCAGGAAGCTGAGAATGCGGCCTGAGGCTTGTGGGAGTCCCTGGGTGTTGCCTGTGTCCCCTGAGGGCACCCAGCACAGGATGACCCAGGAACCGATACTGTGGCGCAGGGAAGTGGCATTTGCTTGCCGCCCAGTCTCACTTCCTCCAAGCACCAGAACTTGGCTCCTGCTTGACCATCTCTAGGGGCATCTTCCACCCATTCTGACCATCCTGGGGTCTGACTCCTCTTTCAGATGCATATTCCCCCAAGGCAGCAACAACCAGGGGCTTTGTTTGTCTGCCTTGTAGTCATGTACACATGAGGTGCCTAATTAGTGCTGAGGCTGTTGAGGCCTCCTGGGCAAATGAGTGAACTACCCAAGGATGAGACAGCACTTCAGTGTGCTCCGCTCCCCCACCAAAGCGCAGACTCTGCCCAACTTCCTCTCTGCTCCACCTCATCCACCTGCACAGCCACTCTGCATGGCAGCTGCTCTCAAAGTCCATCCCTACTGTCCACATGAGGACAGCAAAGGCTTGGGAGTTAAGAAGGCTGCTCAGGTCACATGAGGGTGAGTGGGGAAGCAAGAGGTTGGACCGAGATCATGGGATTCTGGATCAGGAAATGGCAGGTCTGGGGCAGCTGATGGCACAGGGAAGGCCGGCCCCACCTGCCCTGAGAGCCCCGCTGCTCACCACATCCATCAGTGTCAACTGCTCTGCCACCAGCCGGGGAGGGAACTCCAAGAAGTCAGGCTTCTCCTCCCTCAGCAGGTTCTTGGTGGTCACGTCCCAGGGGCAGGTGGGCTCTGGGACTGGATCTGGCTCTGCTGTTATCTCTCCAGGTGGAGGGAGGATTCTCTCTAGAGCCAGTGGTCCAGCTGGCTCCAGCTCAGGAGCTGGCACTGGGGCTGGAGCTGAGGTTGGTGGTGGCTCTGACCCTGGAGGGACTGATGGAGGTGACACTGGCTCCAGCTCTAGCACAGGTGGTGGAACTAGAGCTGGAGCTGGATCTAGCCATGGAGCTGGCCCTTGCTCTGGCTCTGGAGCTGGAGGGAGCTCTGGAGATGGTACTGCAGCAGGAGAAAGAAACAGTTTCACTCAAGTAGCTGACTTCCCCTGTGCCTGTCAAAGCCAGGAAAGACCCCACTGCCTTGAAGTGAACCAAGCCTCCGAACACTCTGCAAATTGTCATCCCAGACTGCAGTCGCCTCACCTTCCAGCTCTGCCTCAATGGGCCGTGGATGCTCCAGCTGGACCTGGAGAAGGCAGGCGTGGCCCTGAACCCCAGAGCCAGGCAAGCTGAGATGCAGAGAGGCCAGCTTCATGCTGAAGCAGGGATAGTGCAGGAGCTCCCAGAAATCCTGCCCTGGGTCAAGGCAGGTTTCCACCAGAGAAGAGATGGCACTGGGGGAGGCAATTGGGCAACAGAGTCAGAGGCCTGGCCTTTCCCTCCACGCTTCTCACCCAAGGCACCCTGGCTTGTGACTGGGCCCTATGCCTGCCCCTCTCCATCCAGGTGAGAGCCACATGGCAGCCCTGACCCCTGTGAGGCTGTCCTGGCAGCGGCAGGCCTGCTTATCCAGCAGGTTGACACAGAGTCTGTTGTGACTCTCTTCCCACTGACACTCTTCTCCTGAAGGTCTGGGACACAGCCCACCCCAGCCCTCCATGCACTTGTGCAACTGGACTGAGCACTGAGACAGATTTGTGACCAGGTTGCTCACACACCTCCTGTTCTGGGCCTGGAGGCGGTGGTCAGAAGAGGTAGATGTGGAGAAGGGGAGGCAGATTCAAATGGGTCTGTGGTGGGAATGGGTTTCTAGGGGAGAACGCAGCCCAGCCACCCCTCTGGTTCCCAGGGGTCCTGGCACCCATCCATAGCTCTTTGACTCCTGTCCTCCTGGAGTGGAAGCCACCGGGCCTCTGCCTTCCCATGGGAATCAAAAGATGCGTGAGATGCGGCTTCTGACAGGCTCCCCTCAGCCACAGCCTCCATCTCTCCCCCCACAGCTTGTTCTTTAGAGACAGGAGGCCGTCCTTCTGGACCCAAAGACCACTCACTTTTTTAGGTGGTCCTGCGCTCTGCCCTCCTGGCTGGAATAAGGGGAGGTGCCTCCAGATGTAAAGGAGGCTATGAGGGCATCCCTTGGGATGGACGGTGGATGACAAGACCTGCGAATGATGTCTAATGTCAATGTCTGACTCTCAGACGGAAATTGAGGCCACGCATTGTGTCTCCTTCATTCACTGAGTTTACTGTCTCCAAATGTCCTGCAGGCAGTAGGTGCTTAATCTACATGGTTCAATGAATGTAGTCCACCCAGAACCATCCCAGACACCTGAGTGGGCCTAGGGCCTCTCTGCTACCCCAGAGATCCTTGACTGGCTACCCCAAGGAAAAGGACCAGGACCAGCTGGATGGAATCTCCAACTCCTTGACAGGGTGGTTTCCATGTGGTTTTCCAAATTCAGAAAGGCCGCATCTCAGAGATGGGTGAGGCAGAGCACTTTTCACGGGGAAGAGAGAAATAAACACCATGAACAACCACAGCACGTCCACAGCCCTCTCTGCAGAGCCAGGCACCAGGTAAGCACCTGCCATGGCTGATCCCATTAGTTCCTACAAGATCCCCATGAAATTTATCCTCTCCCACCCTACTTTTCAGAGGAGCAAACTGAGGCTCAGAGAGTTTTGGTGACACTCCCAGGACACACAGCTGGCAGGGGGCAGAGTCACCACTGTGCTGAGGAGGGAGTGGCCACTCACCTAGTAAACAGCTGGTCCAGGACCTGGTGGGATGTGTCTAAGGCCGAGTAGTTGACCACGAAGGTGGTGAAGCTAGAGATGTTCCTCCTCAGGAAAGCTGGTGCGATGGACTCTGTCAGCTTCTCCATCATGCCTGTCTGGAGGGCCCGCATCCTGCAGGCCTCATTGAAATTCACGGTGGACTCATCCTCACACTGAGGGAGAGGAGGAGGGACATACACTCAATGACATCATGGTGAACCAATGGGAGGATTGAGGTGACTTTCTACCCTCCTGTGTAGCTGGTGGGAAGGAGTGGAGGTCCAGATTCCTTTGGGAGTGGGACTGTGGAGCACTCTAATGAGAAAGCCCGGGGGGTTCCAGGGGAGA
The DNA here is from genome assembly GCF_020826845.1 of Diceros bicornis minor. Classification (NCBI taxonomy): domain Eukaryota; kingdom Metazoa; phylum Chordata; class Mammalia; order Perissodactyla; family Rhinocerotidae; genus Diceros; species Diceros bicornis. Next base: position 1,083,019 of record NW_026690930.1, on the reverse strand, counting down.
CTCAGATTTGAGTCTGCATTCTAGTAGTGCCTTGGTCATCTCAGAGTCCTGGGTATGAAGACCCCTCTGCACCCACACTCACCTCAGACCAGCCCTCTTCATTGATGGACTGGTGCACCTGTGTCCTCTCCAGGGAGATGGCGAACTGGAAACCATCTACCAGCTCCTCAACTATCACTTGGGTGCAGCTCTGCAGTGACAGTGCCCAGAAGTCAGGCCAGGAGGCATCAGGGGCCTGCCTGGACTTCGCCACAGAGGGAAACCCCACCACAGTTCAGGCACAGAGGGGCATCTGCATAGTCTCCATCAGGGAAGGAATGTGAACACCTCGATGGCCTGGGATTCACATGTGGGTAGAAGAGCTTGGTCCCCAGCACTCACCATCCTCTCCTGCAGCCAAGATCTTCAGTGTGAACATGACACACAACCAGATCTCCACCATTTAGCTACCTGCTCCTGCTCAGGGTGGTTCCTCCTCATACTACCTTCTCTAACTCCACCTCCCACATACACACACACACACACACACAATGAGGGTCAAGGGGTTTGGGGCTGTCCATTTGGGATCACAGTTGTGGCCTGACCTAGAGTGGCCTGCCCTGGGCTACGCTGTTACCTGATGGTTCCTCCTGCCAAAAGGCCACAGACATTCGAGGTGAGGGCTGAGCCAATGTCTAAAGCGACTTAATATGCTCTCATTCTTGGCTTTCCGGGGGCCAGAGCCTCGGAAAGTCACGGGACAACACGAGAACATCCTGCTGTGTCGAGTGTCTCCACTCAGATGAACTGGACAGGAGGCTGTGGTTACAGTGTGGCTGCCTGGTAACCAGAGTTCTAAGTTCTGTTGGGGGCTGTCACCAAGGAAGTGAGGTCACTTCTTCAAGGTTCTATTACTTGGCCCCTTCCTTCCATCAGACCCACTCAAAGCCCCCGCTAGGCTGTTGGCTGCTCTCCCTCCTTGCCCATGTCATCTCCATCACTGTACTCAAATATCCATCACCACCCTCCCCACAGCTCCTTGGGAGTGGAACCAGTGGCCAGCTTTGAGGAGACAGAGCTGAAGTCACACCTCTTTTATCCTACCGGTTCTGCGTCCTGAAAAAGCCACTGTGCCTCTCAAGATCTCCCCAGTCTCCCAACCTGCACAATGGGGATGGTGCTAAAAACAGCTTTCTAGGAACATCGTCAGGTGTATATGAGATAATACCTACAACACCTTTGGATTGGTGTCACATGTATCTAATGCTGAACCTCCCATCTATGTCAGTTCCACCTGTGCAGCCTCCACAAACCCCCACTCCATACTTCTTGTCACACATCATTGGCCTGAATTTGGTCTGGTCACTCTTATCTGCAAGAAGGGTTAGGAATTTTATCTTTTAGTTTGTTGAATTGCCACCCAAAATAAAACTGATTCTCTGTTCTGAATATTAATGGAGAAGGTGAACAGTGGAAACTACCCGTGCTCTCTCCCTACACTAACCTTCAAGTTGAAGGGAAGGAAATGAACTTTTCAGATGAATCAAGCATGTATTTACCTACCACAGGCTCTCTTTTCTTGTTGTTTATTCATCCACAGAGAACAAGAAGTCTTGCTTCCAAACCAGAATGTATGAGAAGTCCACTGCCCTCTGTTCCCAGCAGAATGACCAGAACCAATTTGTTGGCTTTTATTTGCCTGGCCCTTGTAAGTAGATCTGAGAACATTCTTTCTATGTCCTTCATAGAGTGGGTCTGGGAGAGTCTGAGGTTGTAGAGAATTGTAGGAAAATAGCAGGCTCCTGAAAAACTGAGTCAAATTGGAATCTCTATAATTCAAAGGAGAGTGATATCAGCATCATGGTGGAAGAAGACACCTCCTGTTTTTCTACTCCTGCACTAACAATGCTTTGGCATCCATCCATAGACAAAAGTGCCTTTGTGGGAGAAGTGGGATCCAGCACCATATGCCAAGGGACCCAGAGGGAGTCTCACCCACCCATGCCTCTGGTAATAGGCAGACAGACCTCGGTCCCAGCTCTGGACCCTACAGTGGCTCGTGAACCAGCTCAAGCTCCTTTCAGCTGCTGCATGGAAACCCCTGAAAACACTGTCTTAGATCATGACACACAGAGGAGAGGGCCTTTGGGGAAGTCCAGGTTTCAAGAAGAGAAGTTCCAGCCCTCTGTTGGAGCACAAAAATATGAGTCTGGATGGGTTGAAGAGTTTGGGGGCATTGGCAGATAGGTACTCTCAGAGGGCTTTAAAAGATGTGGATCCTGTAACTGCACTGAGCACTCCATCAAGAAGTCTCCCACGACTTGTGGGGTATGCCTCACCCATGCATCTCCCCAGCTGGCCCTTAGGCACCCCCAGTGCTCTGCGTGCCTCACATACACACACCTCCACCCTAGGGCTTCTTCCTTGTGTATGCTCCCAACAGTGGTGGTTAGAGTGAATTTTGGAGAACAGCTAGTGAGCACGTGCAGAAACTTGGTCCAAATCCGCAGGCCAGAGAGAGACCACAAACTTGAGGTTTGTGGAATACAAAAGGGAGGCTGCCAGCGCCCAGCCTATTACATCACAGCATCAAGAGAATGCATACAAGCTGGAGAATTCTGCCATTAATGAACAAATTAAAAATGCTGGGATTATACTGGTATAACACATTAAAATACAAATGTATTATTGAAACATATATTAAGTTTAAACAAATGACATTTCAAATGTTGCAAAAATTAAGTTTGAGAAACCTTGTAGGTGGTCAGTAAACATCTGTCCCTCCCTCCCTCTCCAGAGCGGCCGTATGTATATGTATAGATACACACACACACACATATATATACCCCCTATAAGTTCTATATAGAGAGAGAAGCATATGTGCGTGTGTGTCCACAAACACTCATACATATATATAATGCATGTACCTATGTATATTATATACATGTATGTATACATGATAGAATACTCACATGCACATGTGTATATCTCTACAATTTCACCTTCAATAACGTAAATTTCCGGTTTGTACTGACTCTAAATAACTCTGCATTTTAACTTGTTAGGTCTGTTTCGCTTTGTTTTCCCCAAACTTTCTGGTTAGTCCTCTGGGCACTTCTCAATTGGATAACTGTTGTGTTTTTCATTCGTTGTTGTGCTTTCATTTTCTCTTTTTAATAAACATATTTGTTGAAATATGACATACAATCAGAATAGAGCACAAATCCAAGTGTAAAGATTGATAAGTTATCAAAAAGTGTACACATGTGTTAACAACACCCAGGCCAACAAACAGAACATGACCAGTTCTATTTATAGTAGATTATACATGATATATATAATAGATAATAAGCGCAGTTACCCAGATTATTATTTCTCCTTTTTCAGGAAGTAGCACACTGAATGGCAATGCATAAAGCAAATTTGGTCATGATGTGGCTTCCTTCAAAAATATAGCTGGATTTGGAAGTTTAATTTTTTTTAGGAATACATGAGTTTAGTTCCAGAAAAAAAGAGGCTTGTAAATTTCCTTTCCTGTAATGACCTTGTAAGATTTTTGTAACAACGTTAAGCTATTCTCATAAAATGAATCAAAAAGTTTTTCCCATTTTTCCTGTTCTCTGGGAGAGCTAGAGTCAATGTGTATTCTTTGTTTCCTGAGTGTTTGGTGGAATTTGCCAGCAAAGGTGTTAGCCACGATGAAATGTGGGAATGTTTTAAACTATGGATTCAGTTTCTTCTTTAGATATGGGACTATTCAGATTTCTCATTTCTTCTTGAGACAGTTTTGGTAACTTTCATTTTCCTGGCAATTTGTGAATTTCATCTAAATGTTCAAATGTATTGACATGTTATTTATGATGACACGTGTGTTGTCAGGGAAGGTCTGGGGTGACTCTCCTGGAGGCAGAAGTCAAGCTCAGCTCATGTGTCCCCGCAGCTTCAGGCACCTGGATGTTGGAGGGAGAGCTTGTTCTCATTGCAGGACGAGAGGCTGAATGCTTTTCTTTTCACCCTCTGCTCTCCATTCACACCAGCTCAGGAGACCTTGTTCCTGGGCAAGTTGGCGTGCATGCAACACCCCATGTAAATTCTCCCAGGCCTGGTGGATATTTGGAATTTTTTTCTCAAATGTTCTCTTGAAACCACATGGCCACATTTGTATTATATTCTCTCTTTATTTTCTATTTGAGTCAGTTTTGTTAATCACATTTTCAATTTTTAAACTTTACAAGGCTATGTCTCTTAGACTCCTAAGTGTTTTCAGTTTTAACTCCTTCATACTTCTCCCGGATGTTACTGCCTTACGGTGATTCCTCCTTCATCGGAGCTCTGAAGCTCATCCTAGCTGCCTGGTTGTTGACAGGGACAGATACACGAGTTTCATGGGGCCGAAGGTTAGGCAGTTTGATTGCCAGCCTTCTGCTGCACCATTCTCAACCCACAGATGCCGTGCTTCTCTGCTTGTCCCAGAGCCTTCAGTTGTAATTACTCTTCCTCCCCAGGGCTATCTCCAATCTCATGTTGATATTATTGCTGTTCTCTGAAGCATTTGATGATATGTTCAAATGAACAAGCATTTTGGATCCTGAACCAAAGAACGATTTACAAAACGCACTCTGAATGTGATCTGCTTTTCCATTCATTAAACTTTTCTCATAAACTTCATCACTTTTCTCCATGTGTGTGGAATTCACTAAGGATGTTCCAGAGCCCAGGTGATGTTACTTGATTTAGCTATAAATTCTAAGGCTTCAGGAGAGCTGTTGCCACAGATGGAATGAGTTGGCTTGGCATTCTTCCTTAATTAAGTGATTACATTGGATTTGAAGATAATTGTGGTTTGAGTCTTTTCCCTAAGGAGCCCCATCCGTCTCAGCAGGTTTCAGTACAAGAACTATAAGTATGTTGTGGCCTTGGTTTTTGCCATTGAGGAAATCAACAGAAACCACCATTTTTTACCCAACGTATCTCTGGGAGTTGATCTCTATAATGTTCTGCACTATGAACAGAGGACACTGGAGAGTTCACTCACTTGGCTCTCAGGGCTGGGCAACGACATCCCAAATTACACCTGTAGGAGAGAGAGCAAGTCTCTAGCAGCCCTTACTGGAACAACATGTGCAATTTCTGCCCAGATTGGAACACTGCTGGAACTGTACAAATTTCCACAGGTAAGGCTGTGTGGGATGGGGAGACATGAAACCATGTCTACTTTGATGCCATTCTCAGGTGCCTGAAAAGGAAGAAAGGAGGAGACTGTGTTTATGCATCTCTCACAGGATGTAATCTCCAAGGACGAGTATATAGAGTCTTAGTGAGGTATGCACATTTCCTTTATGTGGCATCCCTAAACTCTATGATTTCATCCATGTCCATTGATAACAAGGTTCCAGGGACCATCTGCTCTTGGCCAGATTGGGTCCCAAGCCTGAGTCAACAAGCCATTTGCATGAACAACCTCTGCAGTGATGCAAATGAACTGCATCAGAGGAGGCAATGTCAGGTGTAAGGTGAAGGTGACAGACAGGGCCCATGCCACTCAGGGCTCAGACAAGAACAATCCAGCGTCAAGGCCTCCAAAGTGCAAGATAGGGAGGGACAGACTCACACACCCAGGGCCCAGGGCAGCCACAGGACATTCTGTGTGTGACCCATGCATGGCTGCACACCAATCATGAGTGCAGAAACACCACAAACCCATGAGTCCCTGCCTGGGGAATCAATAGTCATGCTGAATTTATAAGATTCCAAATCAGTAACTCAAGATCAATGCAGAAATCAAGTTGCATTTTGATTTTCTAAAAATTGACCTCCTTTCCTTTTCCTCAGTTCTTTTAACCATGTTAATTCCGGGATCAATATGTTGTGATGATCCACTTCTGCACCCTCAACATTGGTTTCCTCCATTATTAATGCTGTTGTGAGAAATTCCTCCCTTTCCTCACCCTAAAGCAGAGGATACTAGCTGGAAGGAGCCCCTGTATTCGCCATCGCGCCAAACATCTATGACTGTGACAAAGGTCACACACACCTCTATGGCCCTGGAGCAAAGGGGATTTTAGGGCAGTGAAACCATAGTTCTATATGATTCTGTAATGGCGGATACATATTACTATGCATTTGTCAAAACCCGGAGAATGTACAACACAAAGAGTGACCCTAATTCCAACTATGGACTTTCATTAATTATAAGGTATCTGGACTGGTTCAGGAATTATAACAAATGTACCACACTAAAGTTAATAATTTGTAGTTAATAATGTTACAGTAATAATGTTATATAAGTTATATAGATTACTAATGAGATGTTAATAATAGGGAAACTATGTTGGGGGGGATTAGGGTATATATAGGAACTCTCTATAATTTCCACTTAATTTTTCTGTAAACCTAAAATGATAAACCTATAACTGTAAAACATTATAAGAAATAAAATACATTTTTTAAAACCATATTTTCCTATCTGGTAGACTCTAGCTGCATGTCACCATTGAGCATTTAAAATGGGGCTAGTCCAAATTGAGATGTGCTGTAAGTATAAAATACACAATGGGTTTCAAAGCTTTTATATAAAAATATGAATGTATAACACCTCAATGATAATTATATATTAACTACATGTTGAGATGATAATTCTTGGGAGATGTTGGGTTAAATAAAATATATTAAGATAAAAAAATGAAAGGCTTACATGGCTACTGACTTGGGAATTGCAAGATGCACAACTACACACACACACGAGACTCTGGCTGAGGCAGAGTCTTCTAGGTTTTGCAACCACCTCATAAACTTATGGTCTCCCACACTCAAACCCACCTCTCCTGACTTGGAGCAAGGCTATTGCTATGGGTTGAATTGTGTCTCCCAAAAGATATGTTGATGTTCTAATCCCTGGAAGCTATGAATGTGACCTTATTTGGAAAGAGGGTCTTTGCAGATGTGATCAAGTTAAGATGAGGTCATTAGTGTGGACTCTAATCCAATATGACTGGTTGGAGAGGAAACAGCATTCATGACAGAGGCAGAGATTGGACTGTTGCAGCTGCAGCCAATGAACACCAATGATTAGCGGCCACCACCGCAAGCTGGGGGAGTCAAGGAAGGGCCTGCTGATACTTTGATATCAGATTTCTAGGCCTCAGAACTGGGAGAGATTGAATTTCTTTTGTTTTAAGTCACCCACTTTGTGCTATTTTGTTACAGCAGCCCTGGAAAGTCATACAAGTATAAATGGCAGAGCTCATGTCACACAGGAAACATAAAACAGAGGCAGAAAAAGGGGGATTTATTCTCTTCCTTCCAGGTTGGAGTGGTTTCCAGAAAAACTGGTTGCTGTAGCAGAGGTCCCTGGTGTCACTGTGGTTTTTCTGGGGCCACAGGAGCTGGTGAAGCTGTTTGGCTGTTTGAGGAGACAGAGATAGTGGTATGTGGAGCTCTAACTATTATGCTGGAAATTTTGGAGATATTTGTGATTCAAGAGTCCTTAACTGGGGAAAAGGCCGTCACAAGGTTATTGGAATCAGGTCCGACTTGCCCTTCCCCACTGATGTCTGAGAAAAATGGGACCTTGTCCAATTCATGATGAACCAAAGAAGACCTTCCATGTAAGCTGATTTATCATATTGAAAATTTTCCAAACTCTTAAGTGTCTGTTGATAGGATGCTGGTTAAAGCTATTATAATAAATTCAAGTTAAGTACTCTAGACATTAAAAATCAAATCGGAGTCTACTTTTTGAGCAAAAACTAAGTTTAGCTATTATAGGATACCAACGTTGTGAAATGAAATTTTTATGTTTATCTACATAAGAGGAAAATTGGCTGGAAGACAAAGCACCAAAATATTAATAGGGAATATTTTTGAAAGATGAACTTACAGTTGACTCAGTTTTCATTTTTTTTCTCTTTGCTTACCTGATTTTCTGCTAAAATGATCATGCAATTTTGGTAATAAGGAAAATTGTGTATTGTTTTACATGACTAGACCATCATCGCTGAAGATTCTATGAAACAGGTGGGAGAAATAAGGGATCAGGTGTGTCTCTGACTTTTGTCAGGAAACAGCGCTCAAATCTCTGGCTACAAGAGGAGTGCTGCTTTTCTGGGGTAAGGGCTTAAACAGCTTATTCCCTCTCCAAGGAGAAAATGATCTAACGTGCAGTTCAAGCCTGCAGATAAACTGCTGAACCTAAAAGACAGTTGTCTTCAGATCACTGTTATCATCTCATCTTTTAGTCTGCTAAGCTGCAGCATCGCCTTATCCATCCTGTGTCATCCATGCGCCCCTGTTGTTCATGGTGGTGGTGGTTGCGTGTGTGTGTATGTGTTTGTGTCGAGGTAAAGGTGAGGGGAGGGAAAAGGTCAAGGAAATAATAATGGCAAAGATGGCATCATAAAATTGAGACTTCACAAGTACTAGCCACCAGACTTAATCTTACATGCACCTTAAAATCCTGTGTCATTAAAATGTGACATTGGTGACAATCCCAACTAAATAAGAATACACCTCTAATTGTTGACTCTGTTTCACTCTTGAGTTTCTGTCCGACTTTCGTGTTTTGTTTTTTTTTTTGGCAATACTTTATTTTCTAAAGAATGAAACTCCTAGGAAACAGTCCCTTAATAAACATCGAATCTGATTCCCAAGGGCCAATTATCCACTCTTATAATGGTCTCTCCACGATCAAAAATGTGAAAGGCCGTTGGCTAGAGTGGAAATCTTGGAGTTATGCCAGTGGCACACTGTATTTCCCTACTTGAACTTCTGCGCCTGGTTTGGCGGAAACTAAGAGACAGTACTGAACTCTGCAATGTGCAGGATGGCAAAAAAGGTCAGCCCCAGGCTGACTCCAAGACCCAGAAGGCATTTGTGGATGCCAGCTATTAACCTAAATTATCTTTGTTCTCTCTCAGGACTCTACTGCTTTCTTGCTTTCATTGAGATTCAAAAGTGTTCAACCCAAGGTTTGTTGATGGTGAAGGAAGTGGTTAGTACCTCTTGCAGTTCTACAGCACTGGGTTTTCAACACAGTCCCTGTGTGTGATTTTATATTATCCTACAACCATTTGGAGGTAAGAAAGACAAACATTGTCCTCAACCTGTTTCCGATGGAGAAAGTGTGGCATAGAGATGGTAAGTGAGCTTCTTAAGTAATGAAGAGAATATCATACAGAGAATGGAGGCCAATGCTATTTGATCTACAGGTAGACAATGGTGAGTTTGAACCTCTGCTCCCATAGATACCAAGAGATGACCTTGGGAGAATATAGAACCTCTCTAGGTTGCTTCTTCCTCAACTTGAAATGTGAATGATAATATTTACATGATATGGCTATTTTGAGGAAATGCAATAAAATAAATAGAACATCTGAATGACATTTTGTGGGATGCCTTATGTGTGATAAATGCTTAGTAGTGATAGGCATTATTTTAATCAAAGCTTCATTTAACTAGATTCTTAATGGCAAAATGAGATAAGGCAGAATGCTTCACTCCTTTATTAATAAATAACTTTATTACAAAATAATGCAAAATGGCATTTTGTCCATTGTTTCCATTATGTAAAAATCATGACCCTTCAAATGCTTCTGATACTCACTCTTTATAACCAGAAGAGAGGAATCTCACTGTTTCCTCACTTCCTGCGGCCATAGAGGGGCAGCTACAATAGGTAACATTTTTGCAATATTTTGCAGAATATATATGGCTCTTTTGTCTACTTGAATATACTTCTTTTTTTTCCCTAAAAATAACACCTTAATCAAATGAGCATGTATAGGTTTTCATTGGAAAGTAAATCTACGATATTTGCATTTGAGTATTCCATTACTCGCTAAAATGGAAGCTGATTTAGATTCAGAAAGGATATGGATTTATAGCTGTTAAGGAAGATAAGAGGGTGCAAAATATTTGCACATAATTTGAAAATTACATGGAATCTAAAGACCAGAATTATTCATCAGTAGTTTCTCCCGGGAAACCTAAAATGAGACCCCATTACAACTGCTGTTGTGTGTCCACAATCATGCGCGTGCACATTGAAACATGGTGCTGTAATAGCCTCCATGAAGGTTTTTCCCTAGTATGCCAGACTCTATCCGTCCTGCAATCTACCAGCTGGGAGACCAGGGGCAAGTGACTTCCCTTCTTTGAACCTCATTTTCCTGGTCAGTAAAATGGCCTTAAGAGTTACTGTATGAGGGCCGGCCCTGTGGCTTAGCGGTTGAGTGTGTGTGCTCTACTACTGGCGGCCCGGGTTCAGATCCCGGCGCACCAATGCACCGCTTGTCCGGCCATGCTGAGGCCGTGACCCACATACAGCAACTAGAAGGATATGCTACTATGACATACAACTATCTACTGGGGCTTTGGGAGAAAAAAAGGAGGAAGGATTGGAAATACATGTTAGCTCAGAGCCGGTCTTCCTCAGCAAAAAGAGGACGATTAGCATGGATGTTAGCTCAGGGTTGATCTTCCTCAAAAAAAAAAAAAAAAAGATTTACTGTACGAAGAGGCCTGCTTCAATGATTAAGTAAGATAACTCCAGTAAACTGCCTATTTCAGTACTCGTCAGAATAAGTGCACAATAATTGTTGTTCCTATTTCCTCCAACTCAAACACTGATCATAATGTTGGAAATCAGAGGACTTCTCTATTGCACACCAGCAATGAAGAACACTTCTTCAGAGGCCGGCAGAAGCAATGCATTAGTGAGTTCAGGACCCAGGGCTTACACAGGGGCTCAATGGACACAGATCATTTCATCCTTTCCCCAAGTGGTTGTTCTAAGTGAAATGTCAGAAATCATACAAAATGGTATTCAAAGTGGTGTATCTTCTTCAGTTGAAGATGGTATGTCTTTTATTTCTTTTCAAAAATACCATTTGGAAGAAAAAGTGAAAATGAGGTGAATTTTCTTGTCTTTCTCAGTAATAGAGTCTAAGGACAAAATGTATAGGTGTGATGAGGGGCCAAAAAAGGAAGAAGACCAAAAAAAAAGGAAGAGAAATGAATTAAAATATATTATATGGAGTGTATTTATTGAAAGGAGTACATAATCTCCCAGGTGAACAATTTTGACGCATGATTTGGGACACAATTTTAAAATTTTTTATTTACTTTATCATATGTTAGAGGATAAATCTCTTTATTTATAATTTTTATCTCATTTGGCTTAAATACAAAAGTTTCAATATCACAACTAATGAAATTAAAAGTAATTTAAAAATTAAATCTTATACAAATAAATCTGCCCCCTGAATCATAGCCATCTGCTTCCAGAGATGATGGAGAAAAGGTGTGAGATCGGACAATGGATAAGAAGATATGAAAAGGACTTGGATCTTGGGAAAAGGAGAGGAGATGGAGGGGATTAGAGAGAAAGCTTCATGAGGAGAGAGAAAATGAGTCATAGGTTTAGTGAGGTGATAAAGAAGGAAGAACTAGAAATAGGACTGGCGTTGAAAACAATCTGAGGTTTAAGAAGTCCAATAGAAACCTGGGAATTCTGGCTGATGGAAACCATGGCTTTAAATAGTGACAGGGTGACTCACGACACCTCACTGAGTTGATGTAAAACAATGAAATAAAGGTCAAGAAATTCTAAATCAAGTCTTATTAAAAATTCTTAGGGTTTTCATCAGAGAACTCTTTTATCCTAGAAGCAGCCGAGATGCAGATGTTCTCAAGCCTGAGCATCATCGTCATCCCCTGGGGAGCTTGTTCAACAAGATTCCAGCCCAGGACCCAGACTTAGATTCAGTAGGGCTTGGGTGGAGCCAGGAAATTTGCATTTTTAACAAGCTCCCAGGTGATGCTGATGCTGCTGGTCCAGAGACCACACCTTGATTAGGACACTTCAAGAGGATTGCTCCAATGTTTTCCAAAAGAGTTTGAGTCCCTGCTGAAAGAAAATCTTTTTTTTCTAATAACATAAGCTGGCAACACCAATCATGTTCATTGATCATCCATTGAACAAATGTTTACAAAGTGAGTACCACTTGCCGAGTGTCACACTCAGCACATAAAAGGATTCAAGTAACCAAGACTCAAGTTGACTTGAGTCAGCCCAGGGTCTAAACAGAGTTCCTATCCTCTCCTCCACTCTAATGGTTATTGTGACTGTGAAAATGTCTCCACTACTTGTCCCCCAAATGCAACGTGCAATAACATCACAAAGGGTTATGGATCTACCACTGACACAGGATTTTTATCATGTCCTGGAAGGGAGAATTTTACAAATGTCACAGAAGATTGCAACGGTAAGTCCAAATAATGTAACACCGTACGAAAATCAGAACAGAGTTAGTTGCAGCAAAATTGGACCAGTTTCTTAGGATATGTCGTGAAATTCTAGAGAAAACCTACTGAAGTGAGCAAAGATGCCAGGAAGAAAACAGGTCATAGAACCGAAATGTGACACCAGGCCTACAATTGATTTTTCTCTTTTATTGGTTCCTTTAAAAAAATAACAGTGAATGTTGAAAGTAGTCCACACCTTAGAGTCTTAACTCATTCTGCAATAACAGCCTAATAGACCAGGGTTTTCAAGGCCTGGGTGGCCCAAGGCCATCCATAGTTGGAAACGTTACTAAGCAGCTAGAGAAGCCTGCGCACATTATCAAATTAAAACCCAGGAAACAAATGGGAATCGTAACAGCATAACAGTTGACTTTTCCCATTTATCCAGTCCCTGTCCTAGATGTGGACATTGTATGAACAGGTTAGACTTCTATTCCCATTTTGATTATCTCTATGATACTGGAGAATTATTACCTCTGTGCACAGCAGGCTGTTACTGCTAAGAATTCTCCCAAAGAACATACATTTTTAAGCTCTTAATATCTTAGGAAAATCTCTTATCTCTTCAGTCCAGCTGTCCTTATCAGTGGCTCCCAAACCTGTATGCTGAATGAAATCACCCAGGGTTTTTCTGAAAACATCAGATTCTGAGTCCCAAATTCTCTGAAATTTGTTTTACTGGGTCTGAGATTTACTTTGGGATTTATATTTTCAACAATTATCTCTAAATATTTCTGATGCTGTCAGTCCACAGAAACGTCTTGGGCACCACTGCCAATGGATAGGTGGAGGGTATACATTCAGCTGGTTTGATTATGAACTGTTTGCTCCATTCCACAGATGAGGATGAATGCCACTGACTGACCACCCCAAAATTATTGGACCTATCCAATTGGAAGCTACCTTCGTACCCCTCAACCTGGTTTGGCTCCAAGTAATGGAAAGTCAAACTTCACACGTGAAGAGGAAGAACGCACGGGTAAGTATTGATAAAGCCCAGTGCCTGCGGACCACCAGGAATGCATATGACGTCCAAAGTGTTAGGTTTATTAATGTGCTGCAGCAAAGTGCACCTCCCATTGGGAAGCTTCGGTGTCTCAGTAAGAAGATGCTAGGAGGGGCTTATTGAAGTGTCTGGCCTTATGCCACGTGGCTTTGAGGAAAGCTAAGGAAGCAAGGGTTTCTTCTGTAAATGGTCCTGTCAGGAAATGAGTGCAAGTTGATAACTGGATATTTTCACTTTCAGGTAGGAGAAGAGACTAATGAAGCTGGGTAAGAGTTGTCTTTGCTTCAGAAGCAGAAGCATCCGTGTCAGCCAGGAGATTGGAATGTTTGGGAATTTGTTAGGAATGCAAATTTTCAGGCCCCAACCCAGACCTACTGAATTGAAATCTGTGTGGATGGGACCCAGCAGCGTGTTTGAACAAGCCCTCCAGGCAGTGCTGATGCACACCAGAGTTTGAGAACCGGTGTCTTAGCCCAACCTACAACAATAGTCAAAAAAGGTGGCAGGGGACACACCATAAAAATCATGTCAAGAATTCTTGCCCACCAATGCTGGTGATAGGTTACATTGTTTTATATAATAAAACAGGGACCGTGGCTAGTATAGGGAATAGTCTATAGAGATGGTATAAGGAGTTTGAGAGAAATATTCAGGAACTTTTGAAGGTAAACATTCTTCATTAATGCTACTCTGTTTCCCTGGGTCTCCAAAACATTTGTTTGTTTTTTTCTTTTTTAGGAAACTTGATGCTGTCTCACGTTTAGATACTTGATGGGACAGGAATCTGAGAAGAAAAATGGGGAGACGTTTTTTCATCTTGTAAGGTCAAATAGTTCCTGATCTTGAAGAAGTAACTCTCTCCAGCTTCTCTTCTTTTTTTCATTCTTAGAAATCAACCCTAATTCTTCTCAACTTGGCAAAAATAAATTTTCCAGAGACGATGAAGTCCAGGTGAGTTTCATACCGTCATCATCTTGTGGACTGGGCATGAGAAGGGGCAGACATAGAATATACCTAACACTCTCACAACATTTTTGAATATGTTGTGTGGTAGATATTTTTTCCAAATACGAACCTAAATGTACCAGCTCTATTTATTCGTTAGATACCCGCTAATTTAAAATGCTCCTTTTCAAAATGCAATGTGATAAGTAAAACCTGGTGAGGTGTGTATAGGAATTCTGTGTACTATTTTGCAATTTTTTTGTGAATTGGCTGGGGAAGTGACCATTAGCCCTATTGCAGCCCTGGAGCTGGGCATCCCACACACACATGAATTTAGTTCTTACACTCTCTGCACTCTTCAATTCACCTATTTTCTTATTTCCCTAACAGGAACAACATTTTTAATTAATGCAGCTTTATATGTTTTATTAACTCATATGTCATGGCAGTAAAAAATTTCCTTTTTTTCTGAATCTCAGTTGAGCATGCCTTTCTTTAATACTAAATGTGTTGAATGTCAGAAAATATCCCTCAAGTGGTCAATTCAGATACTAAATCTCTTATAACTGATTTTGATTTTTACATATTGACTTGTCCTGAGAAAACTACTGACAAATTGTACTAACCATCTATAAATGCATAATTAGCTTTAAGTCAACATCATGGTCACATGAACTATCAGCCACTCAAAGTCTTGGCTGCCCAAGTTAAATACACATATTTCTATGAAGCCCAGATCTCTGTGGTATAAAGAAAATGTCCAAATCGCCATTCTAGTGTGTTTTACTAGCTGAATTTCACAAATTATCGGAATAACAGTAAATGGATTTGCTCTGACTTAGTGAGGCTCTCAAATAGGTGTGGAAATGGGAATGCAACACTCTCTTTAAAGGTTTGAAATCCTTTCTAATATTTTAATATCTTTTCATGCTTGGTGATTCTCAAACTTGACCATACATTAGAAACACTTGGAAGGCTGTACAAAATGTACTTATACCTGGGTCTCTGATGAATCAGAATCTCTGAGGTTAGAGCCCTATTGTCTATATAGTTTAACTTGTCAAATGATTCTAATATACAAGGGTGGTTGAGAACCATCACAAATGGCTCCCAGGGTTTCCTCTCAATCATCTGGCTAGCAGGCCAGATCACTGGAATCCTAGTTCATTTTTGAAGGAAAAGGGAGCACATACAGAATAAGTATCCAAATTACTAGGAGAACGGGAGGTTCGGAGAGTTTTTAATAGTTAAAACTGTTTCCAAAAGAGGGCCTGTGAGTCTGCACTGAGGATACTATGCTTCTCTCTCCTTTCACCCACCCCCTAAAAGTTCCTCAGTCTAGAAACCCACAGACGTATATGTATTTGGCTTAATTCAGTAGGTAAACAGGTGAAAACACATGTTCTTTTCTGGCCCAATACATGAAGTCACTGATAGTTCACCAGATTCTTTTACCATATTGATTAACTCCATTCATTTTACTATTTTTTAATATAGTTGTTGTTTTACTCAATTGGTTAACAATGAATATTTACGGTAAGAGAATAGCAGACAGCAGAAGAGGGAGACCGTGAACAAGAAAAGCAACACATACGTGAAAAATAATGACAGAAAGGACAGAATGTGGGACAGGAAGGCAGAGCTGTATTCATCCATAGTTTTTCGAGAAGCGACCCGATAACAGGAGAACAGAGTTACTTCCTACTAGGTTTGAACAATCGCGTTGATTTCCAAAGCATTCTGTTGCAATGCACCCATCATCTCGATATGTAGGAAGACAAGCATCTCAAAGACAAAATGCTCCCAGACAACATTTTCCTTGTTAAGAATCGAAGGTGAACTTTATTTTAAAAAATCACTGAGGTAATTTTAGGTATCAGATAAGGCTGTAACTGGTAGTCTAAGGGCTAATTAAATTATATAAAAACGTCTTGTATTTGAGTTAGTATTTGGAAAAAAAAAAAGGATACAACTTATGTTATAATGAGCTATAAAAGCAAGCTTAGGTAAAGTAAGACTTTATAGAATCAAATTAGTTTAAAGTTAAAAAATAATCTCTTTACATTAAGTATCATCTTTTCGTGAGTGCACTTATTCTAAAAAAATATATAACTAAAAACACTAAGTGAACCCTTAGCCAAATTACCTTTAATATAAAAGTGAATAAGTATCATGGTAAGCAGAAATTGCAGTATACAATGACAAGTAAAGATCTTCTTTCCTGTCACATGAAACCCGATCTTTCACTCACACAACTGTCTACTCTTCACATTTATGTCTCTCAAAAGAGTTTAATGAAGTACAATTATAAAATGACAAAGCATCACAGTCCAGAGCAAGAAGTGGGGTTGACATTAAATGAGGCGAGTGAAACTGGGGGCTGTTCATGGGGAACCACTTCCCCAGGGCCACACTTCTTGGCTTCTTCAGCATGACCTTCTCGTATTTTCCATCAGGTATCAGAACATCGTTCTTGGCTCCTTGCTCTCTCTGCCTCCCTGGCAAACCTGGCTGCCCTCAGGGCCTCAGCCCCTCTCTCCCTTGCTTTTTTCACTTTCTGACTCTGTCTGCAGATGTCCCCATAAGTTACGGGCTGTCTGTAGAGTTGCTGGAGGAGACCGAGACCCACTCCTGGGATCGTCTCTGCCCAGTCTGAAGACTGTGTGGCCGTGGGATTGAGGCTGGGGTTTCGAGACCCAGCACAAGCACAGCCCAGGGATTCACCTGGACCACCTGGTGCAATTATATTTAAGGTATTTGTGATATCAAAAGTACTTAAAAGTTCTCCTTAACTGTTGCAGGCCTGGAGTCCCTGCAGTCTCCTGTGTGCGCAGACTTACTGGGACTTCTGCAAGGTCTTCTCCCGTTGACTGTACCTGACCTCAGTGCCAGGGTAGGAAGTCTTCCTTGTAGCTGGCCTCTTAAAAATGCAGCTGGTGAGTATTATAGGAAGTGCAGACCTTTCACGATGTCTCTGCTTGGTCTTGGCTAAATGGACCTGTCTTTTCTTCTCTGAAGTCTGTGGCATCATATTTCTTTTGAGCTTCCCCTGTGAAAACAAAATGAAATGTGAAATTTGAATAAAATGGGGGATGCAGACTGCCAGCCATGGAGAATGTTCTCACCTCATTTGGATCTTCCACCCTCCTATATCCTGGAGAAATATCTCTCAAACTGCCCTGTGCATCACAATCATTTGGAGGGTTTTTAAAACACAGATTGCTGGACCTCCACCCAAGGAGGCCTGGGGAGGGCTAAGAATTTGCACTTCTAAGTGTTCCCGGATGCTGCTGATGCTGCTGGCACAGGCACCACACACTGAGAACTAGATCCTGGGACATCAAGCTGATATGAGTCAAGGGCAGAAAGGACTATGAAAACTAGATGCTTGTGTGCCCAGAGCATAGTAATTTAGTGCCTCATCTCTAATGAAATCACGTTCCTCTCAGCAATTTGATGCTCACTTCACTTGCACACCCACGTCCCATCATCACTCAAATATTCTCCTGTTCATAAGTAAATAACTCACACACGCCATATTCCCATCACACAGTTCTACCCACTGTAAATAACCATTTTTCCTCCCCTGACTCTTCCTCTCTCCTCCTACTCCTCCCTGTTAATCTGGGCTCCACCATCTGATTTAACACAACAATTGATGCTTCTTAGAAGTCAATCCTGCTCTCACATTTGTTCCACATCCACACCCTCTTCTAGGTCATCCCATCCATTTCCCTGGCTTCAAATACCATTAGTGAACTAGAAATGCCCATAGAATTAGCACAGATCTGGCTTCAACCCTGAGACCAAAATACTCATCTGCCCACTCACCACATCAGTGATAACTCGATGACTCAGCTCACAGTGAGCAGGTCCCAAGATGAACCAACCAGTTCTCCAAATAATCACCCATATCTCAGGGTCCCCTAATCTCACTTGTTGGTACTGATATCCTGTCTACACCTGAGTGTCATTTTGGACACCCTGCCACCCCACACTGGTACATCAATGAACCATCCGTCCACCCTCCTGAATCCACCCAAAGATTCTGCACTTTTGAATAATTCTTGAGCACCTTTCAGATTCCTACAAAATACCATTTCCACAGAGTGACCTTTCCTGATCCAGCCATCTAAAGTAATGTCACATTTTCTCTGTTTTTAAAATTTTTAATTGTAAGTGTATTATCATCTATTTCTCTCATAGTGTTTTTCTCACTAAATTGGATACTCCATGAAGTGAAGACTGATGTGGACTGTAATGTTTTACACTGCCGTATTCACTCATTGCTTTGCCCTTAGAGAGTGCACAATATATTTATTGAAAGAAATTTTTCGAACTCCAAAAAATACTCTCTAAAATTTTCAAACAAATTCACTTGACTGCAGTAATACAAGGATAGAATCTGTTTTGTGGTGTACTGCAATAAGTTATCACTAATATTGCAAATCCTTTCTGTCTGTAATCCATTATAAGACTCTGGCCACAATAATCTATTTAAAATGTAAACCTAATCAGTGCACCCTTCCTTTACAATCTCTCATTTCTGTCTTCAGATACTTTGTGTGTGTGTGTGTGTGTGTGTGTGTGTGTGTGTGTGTGAGGAAGAGCGGCCCTGAGCTAACATCTGCCAATCCTCTCTTTTTTTTTTGCTGAGGAAGACTGGACCTGGGCTACCATCCATGCACATCTTGCTCTCCTTTATATGGGACGCCGCCACAGCATGGCTTGACAAGCGGTGCCTTGGTGCAAGCCCGGGATCCGAACCAGCGGACCCTCGGCCACCTCAGCAGAGCGTGTGCACTTAATCCCTTGCGCCACCGGGCCGGCCCCGTCAGATGCTTTTTACAAGTGAAGTCATAAATCTCACTTCATCCCTGTTGTCCTGCCATAATCATTAATACCATCCCTTTCATTCTCCAACATGTCCCAGTTTGGAGGGAAAATTAGTTGATCCTCCCATTTATAGAGCACCTATTATAAGCCAAGTTATGTACTAAAACCCATGATCCAGAATTTAACTTAAAAGTCACTGCCCCTGTTTTTTTTAACCTTGGAGAAAGGAATGAGTTAATAAAGGGACTAATCAATGTGTAATATAGTGTTAGGTATAATTAGATCCTGTAATAAACAGTAAGGGCTACACAGAGATACAGAGACACAGGGAGTGATGGAGGAAGAAGAGCAAGGAGGGATAAAGGGAAAGAAATTACCTACAATTGTTTCATTTATTTATTTATTTTGTGAGGAAGATCAGCCCTGAGCTAACATCTATGCCAATCCTCCTCATTTTTTTTTTTCCTGAGGAAGACTGGCCCTGTGCTATCATCTGTTCCCATCTTCCTCAACTTTATATGGGATGCCACCACAGCTTTGCCTGACAAGTGGTGCCTCAGTGCCTGCCCAGGATCTGAACCCAGGCCACCAGCAGAGGAGCGTGTGCTCTTAACGGCTATGGCATGGGGCCGCCCACCTACAATTATTGATGATGAAGAGATTAGGGAAGGACTAACTGATGAGGTGATATTTGAGCACAGAACTGAATATTTTTTAAAAAAGACCAATCACATTGTGGGTAAAAAATTTTCCAGAGACGGGAGCAATGTACACAGTGCAGAGCTGAATATTACTTCCACTTCCCAGTGATGTTGTTGGTTAAAAACAAAACAAAACAAATGTCTGGCCTATTATCCCAAGAAAGCTCCCTATGCAGAAAAGTACAACACCTTGATCATTACTTAACAAACATTAACACCTAGGAAACAACTTTCAGTAAGGTCTCTTCTTGTTTTAAGAGCTACTGCCTGCTCAATTAAAGAGGTTTCACAGAAGGACAAAGTGTACAAATGGACACTCTTGCCGTCCATATGGATTCCACACTCACCAGAATAGGCTGGCTTGGAAAACAGGCCGATGCAGGTTCCTCCATGGCTGCAGAGTTGTCCTGCTGACCCCACTCCTGATGTGCAGACAGCCAGTGGATTGCTGGAAAATGCAGTGAGTTCTGCCTCTGATTCCCCTTTTATGGAGGAAGGGAGTGGATAATCCAATCAGTGGATAATCCAGGGGAGACATCCTGTCTCTTATCAATGGGATTTGAGAGATTCCTAAAGCTTTATATCTAAACACAAAAATGTTGGGTTATTGACACTGTCAGATACTGTTGGTAGATAAAAACATTTAATACAATTGTGTGGGGAGGTGGTATTTGCAGTTTCTATCAACATTTTAATATTTCCTTTTTCTTCCACTGGATACCTTCTGTAAAAATAGGAATGGAAGTTTATATGTACAAAAATATCCATACAACTTATGGTTTAATAGGAAAAATTAGAGACTGTGTAAACGTTTATCAATAAAGAATGTCCACAATATTTATTAACAAGTCTCTAGAACATCACACAGCCATTAAAAAGAATTTAGTATTTTGTGCATTTACATCTCAGGTAATTTCCAGTAAACTTGTTATTATTTCAACTGTCTTACTCTTTCCCTTCCCTTTGACCTGAATAATTAATGTTCCTTTACTCTCTTTACTTCACTGATGTTGATTTAACTCATTTATTATTCCACTATTTCCTCTATAAACTTACTCGTTGAAATCACATAAAAATCTTTGTTTAATTGCACTAATGTTTAAATTCTGAATCCTTAATACAGTCTAATATGAATAATTACTTTTACCTCCTCCCCCAAATGCTAATACCTTCAACACTTTCAATTCTATTTTTAAGCTTCCTGACATTTGTATTACTGTTTTCATGCATTTTATTCTATATATATTTTAATCCCTATGAGAGATTTCTAGAATTACTTCACAAAATAAAATTCATTTATATTTATTTATAAATTATCCTTTCCTTTCCTCTTCAGTCCTTCTTGCATTCCTGGTTTTTAACCTGGGATCATATTCCTTTGGATGTGATAACTCACTGCAGTATTTTGTCTAATTCAAGGCTACTAACAATGAAAAGTTTCACTTTAAGTTTTTCTAGAACATCTTTATTTGGAGCACTATTGCTGCTGGGTGTAGAATTCTGGTTTGATGTGAGATTTCTTTTAGCATTTTAAAAATGCTGCTCTGTTGATGTCTATCTTATTTTCTTTATGGTTAGAAATCACCAATTGGACGTTTTATTGCTTATTTGGCCTCTATAGTCCCTAAAATCCTTTACATTAACTTTGGATTTTAGACCAAGGTTTGGTTCATTAATATTCCCTGTGTAGTCACTCTGCTTAGGGAATCTTGAATCAATTGAATCTGTGGATTGATGTCTTTCATCAACTTGGAACATGCTTGTGTATTTTCACTTCTGATATCTATTCCTCCCCACGTTCTGTCTACTCCCCTTGTAATCACAGTCCATGTGTCTTCTAATTCTACCCTGAATTTTCCAATGTCATTGACCCTATGGTTTTCTTGGGAGATTTGCTCTTGAACCGTCTTCCATTTTAGTTAACCAGCCTTTTGCTGGAATCAATGCCTTCTTAACTCCTTAAATTCTTAATTTCACTTCTAACATAAACACAATATAACTAGAATTTTTTTAAAAAATAGATAGCAGAGCAGTTTGACAATAAGGAGAAAATGATTTCCATTTGATACAATAAAACTCAAACAGATAGGAGAAAATTATATATTGGATCATATTAAGATATATGAGGAGCCAGTATTCATTAAAATTCACCAGTAAGACCCAGTGGGTGGAAAACCTGAGTATCTTGTTCTTTGTACTGATGTGGACTACATTTTGAAATGATAATAATTATATTTCTTGGGTTAAATAAAAATGTTATAAAATGGAGTTTCATCTGTTTGTATTTACTTTCTGTAATATGTGTGCTGGAAAATTTAAATGACATAGGTCACGTTGTGATATCCCTGTTGGTCTTGGTGGGATAGAGGCATGATGTGATGGTTAACTTTAGGTGTCAACTTGACTAGACTCAGGGGTGCCCAGATAGACTGTGAAGCATTATTTCTGGGTGTGAGCTGAGGTCAGACCTCTTTTTTCCTACCAGTTCTGTGTCCTGGAAAAGCTGCTGTGCCTCTCAAGATCTCCCCAGTCTCCCAAGCTGCACAATGAGGATTGGGCTAAAAACAGCTTCCTAGGGGCCTCATCAGGTGTATATGTGATAATACGTACAACACCTGTGGGCTGGTGTCACATGTGTCTAATGCACACACTTAGAGATGGATGAAGTACAAGGAGTAGGACATCACATAGAATACCAGTCAGAACTTCTCTAGGTCCCAGATGTGTGATATTTGGTAAGTCACTGCCGCTCTGAGCCTCATTTTCAGGTCTGCATCCTGAAGGGGCTGAAATTAGAGGAAATTCAGACATTGTGATCCACTGGCATTAAACCTTCCACGGTCCCCTGTTTTACTCAGAATCAGTCCCAAGAGCCTCATGTTGTTCTATGTGGTGGGAGCCTCCACAATGTTCCCAATGCTCCCTGCCTCCTGGAGTGCACATCCTTGTGTCACCACTAAGTGGTCAGTATCTGGCTTCTGAACAACAGAACACAACCAAGGTGATGGGATGTCACTTCCAAGTTTTAATTACAAAACGTCTGTCACCTCCCAATTACTGGCTTAATTAGGTTCCCTACTTACCTCCCTCATTCTGTTTCCATCTCTCTCTCTCTCTCTCTCTCTCTCTCGCTCTCGCTCTCTCTCGCTCTTACTATCGCTCTCGCTCTCTATCAAATCACCAGAACTGGGAGAGCAAGTGCTGATGTTTTCAGTTGCACTATGTAGAGGCTCCATAGGAGAGAACTGAGGGCGTGTCCAGCCAACAGACAGACAGGAGCTCACACTCTCAGTCCAAATGGATCCTGACAAAACCCATGTGAGTGATCTTGGGTGGGAATCCTCCCCCATTTGAGACCTGTTGAGACCACAGCCCCTGCTTCACAGAGACTTTGAGGCAGAGACACCGGGCTAAGCCATGCCTGATGCTTGGCTAACAGAAATTGTGAGATGTTATATATTTGTACTTTATAGGTGGCAGGTTTTGGAGTAATGTTGTCACAGAGGAACAGAAAGTAACAGTCTACCATGTCCCAGGATCCAGCCTGATCACCCTCCTCTCTTCACTCCTTTCTCTTCTCAGGCTCCCTCAAGCCACACTGGCCACATTTCTGACCTTCCCTGGTCAAACTCGCTTCTTCCTGTAAGTCTCTGCACCAGGGAGCCTTCTCCTTGACACACTAACTGTTCCCAGACCTAGGGAGGGTGCTTACACTTGTCATTCTGGTCACAGCAAAGGTCTGAAATGCCTCAGGGCAGCCTTTCAGAACCTCCTAGCACAGTCTCTACCATCACAGGTCTCACATCCAGAAGAGCATTACATGATTTCCTCCTCCTTCCTCCCATTGAGATAAAATGAGTGCTTGAGGAAGGGCTGTCTGCTTCGGCTGAAGCAGAGGCAACTCCTTCTGGTTATACCAGGCACACGACTGTCTCTTCCAGGCCGAATTTTTCCCACCACGAGTCCACTGTTTAAGGAAACCGTCATTCCCTCTCTTTCATGGGTCTGGTTTCCCCAAGAACACAGTGAACCATCCCTTCTCCCTCTGCTGCATCACCATAAACCCACAGCCAGAAGATAAGCACCAGGTTAAAATACCACCAGATCCTGAATTCAGTCACTGCTGAAACCCTCCCATCAATGTTGTCATTCAATGGTGACTCCTGAGGACACCTTTCCCCTGAGATCCACTCCCAGCCTGTTCTCAGCTTCTTGCAGTAACACTGAGATTTCCCCAGATTCCTCCCAATCTGGGCAAGAAAAATTCTGAAATGTTCTCTGTATTAATTTTCAGGGACTGGGGACATTGGTAGATGTAATTTGAGTGTGTATGTGCAGTAGTTTCTACGCAGGTATTTATTTTTCAGACACAGATAAAATAGTGTGACTACTCAATGCACCAAGAAAATGGATAACTGTTCAAATTTTTTCATGATGTGAAGTCTTTAGAGAGTAAATGTCGTAGTTAAGAGCACAGACTATGGAGCTAACTCCTCATGTCCAAATTCCAGCTCAATCCCTTCCTAGATATTTGTATTGACCGAGTTATTTACCTGATTGGTGCCTCAGTTTCTTCATCTCTCAGTTGGCAATAATGATCAGCATACCTACTTTGTAGGTTTATGGAGAGTATTAAAGGAGTTAATGTTTGAAAAATGCTTGGAACACCTAGTGTATTACCAGTACTGTAGCTATATATTATAAATAAAATTTAGAAATTCTTCTGACACTGCCTGTGAGCCCCAGAGGGTGAGAGTGTTGCCTGGATGTATGTAGAAAGCACTCCATGACATACGATGAATAAATGAGTGAACAACATTGGCGAATGCATTACCAATGTCACCTATGTCACCCTACAGGCATTCCCAAGCCAAATCACATGTAGACATTCCTGCTCTGTCCTGCATCACATTCCCTGGAGGAATCACTGGGGCTTCTTGGACCTGGTAACCGTGCCCACTAAAGGTTCTTTTCTGTCAGCAAAGCCCAGTCTTTGTCCAATTGCTGCAGCTCACAGGGTCTGCACTCTGATCCTTTTCTTCACTCGAGGGAGACGTGCCATCCCCAGAGCTGGGCCTGAACTTTGGAGAAAATGCTTCCATGGCCTGGGGCAGGTAGAGGAGCGCAGGGACAGAGTGGGATTTGGGGAAAATTGTCCAGGTGTTGTCAGAAGGGATGGAGGCAGGGCATGTGTCAGCAAGGACTGGTCTGGTTGGTGGGCCTTGGTGGTTAAATAGTAGGGGGGCTGGGAAGTTTTGTAGGTTCTAGTATAATACAATCAATATGACGGTCATGAAATCAGAATCAGCCTAATTAAGTCCAAATTAACCCAATGTCAGCTGTTCCCTGACTGGCTCTCTAATCCAGTAGTGACTTATTTTAAGGGTTGTTCATGTTCTGTCATCTCCTTTTCATTGATTGGCTGGAGTAATTATTCTTTACATAGCCGGTGTATTTTTACATAGTAAAGAAAAAAGGAGTTTTAAAACAACCCTCCTTGGAAAAGTCTCCATAACATATTGAATTAATAACAGAAGCCATGACAGGAAATTCACCATATATCTGGATCTTTAGTCTCTGGTTTTAGATCTTCCTAACTGGTAAATTACCTTGACTTCTTACTTCTTTCTTGAGGTTAGTCCACTTAGGACTAAGTAAGAGTGCAACCTCATGGCATTTGAGAAGTAGTGGTGGGACTCTAGGAGGATGTGTGTTTCATTCTGTCAGTGTTGTGTGTGTGTGTGCATGTGCGTATGACAGTTTTTGTTGCATCTTGCAGTGTGGGCCAGTGTAGACTCCTTTTCTAGGGAAAAAATTTCCCTAACCACTTTCTCTGGGCTTTATTTTCGCTGATGGCTTCACTGGTGCTGTCCAACAGTAACATTAAGCACTCTATATTATGGAATTTAATATTTTTTTAGTAGCCAGATTTCAAAAAATGAAAACAAACAGGTAAAACTAACTTTAATAGTATATTATAACCCACTATAACCAAGATATTATCATTTGTGGGTGCAGTCTATATAACATTAATAATAAGATAGTTTACATTTTTTCCCTGGGTTTCATAAATCCAGTGTATACTTCCTACTTACAGCACAATCTCCATTTTTAAGTTGAGTTTTTTCAGACATAGATTCTCTGTACTGAGATTTAATGTTCACAGTTGTCAAATAAGAGTCACATGTCTAAGTTGACCCAAACATATTTAAGAGTTTTACACTTGAAGATCATGTTAGATGAATCATGAGAAGTTCCTATTGAGATGGGTAACAAAGGAGTCATTGTGACGTTACAAGGGAAATACCCAGAGAATGGTGAGGGCAGATGGAGTGTGGAGTGGTCTGAGGAGGTGGTTGGAGGTGAGGCCACAGAGATACATGATGTAGATGACCTTTGCTCAGTGGTTCACACCTGAGGGGAAGGAGTAGAGAGAGCAATTTCTCTGTGAAACATCAGGCAAGTTAAGGGACCTCGAATATGTATGAAGGAAAAAGAAAAGTGGGGACTATTTGAAAGAAACTTTGTGAAAAATCAAGGAGCAAATATGCCAACACATGAAAAGGAAGTAAAATTTCCAGGGCCGACTTCGTGGCTTAGCGGTTAAGCGCACACGCTCGGCTGCTGGCGGCCCGGGTTCGGATCCCGGGTGCGCACCAGCGCACCGCTTCTCGGGCCATGCTGGGGTCGCGTCCCACATACAGCAACTGGAAGGCTGTGCAACTATGACATACAACTATCTATTGGGGCTTTGGGGGGAAAAATAAATAAATAAAAATTAAAAAAAAAAAAATTTCCAGGCATTATGGAAGCTTCCCAGTCGATGCAGATGATTTTGGATTTACAGTGGTACCAACATAATCACATTGTATGCTTTTCTTAGCAGTTATCAGAAGACCAGCAGTAGTTAAGGTATCGCAGATAATAGGGATCTTTTGAGTTTCAGGTTTTACAAGGCAGATATTATGAGCAGTCAGGAATTGTGGATCATTCCAAGGGAATTATTGAGATTACTGACCATGGAATCCAGGAATGACAGAAAAAGGAGACGAGAAATTGAGGTAAGGATATGGAGACCTGGCATCATTTCCATCTTGAGGAACAGGTACCTGTTGTATGAGTGTTTGAGTAAAAACTGGAAATCAGGAATTTCTGGTGGGTGAATATGTTTTCTCAGTTATTTATTATTGAACAAGATCATCTGGGTTGATGGAAACATCTGGGATATGAGAGTGAGTCACTAGGAGTGGGGTGAATGATCATTTCACTACTGATTTAAGGTCTAACGGAGCTATGAACACCAACTGGTCAATGGGTTAATCAAATGAATAGTCATATAGTACAGAGGAATGGTAGGATTTGGGATTTAGAAAAAGACTGGCGACCATGTGTCCTGACAGGGAACACCAGGGCTTTTGTGGTTGAGAGTGACAAGGACAAAAAGAGAATCAAGTCATACTCATAAAGGAGAATGTCTACAAGATGGAGGAGAAATGACCTGCAGTAGTCCTGAGTTTTGACCTCGAGCTTTCTGTTCTTGACCCAAATGTCTTTGATGATGTCCCAGGGCACAGGTCAGATAAATCCCCACAGGGGGAGAGGGAGGGTAGAAGTACAAGACATCTGAGATAACTGTCCTGAGAAGGCAGACTTCAATCATCACTCTGATCCACTTTCACAATTTATTTTTATAAGGTAAGAGGAAAAGAAGTATGATGGTCAAATCATCACAGAGGAAGCGACATGATTGTGGAAACCAATCCAACCCAAAGCCTGGTTTGAGCATCTCCATCCCTTTGAGGATGTCCAGTTACATATTCAAGAGGCCAGTTACTAGAATCACACCCCATCCTGGCAATGAAGTCAGATGCCTTGGAGCAGCCCCAACAACTCTGCTGGCAGAAGAGACTGCAAGGTCTGCAGGCCTGCAGAGTGCAGGAGAACTGTTAATTCCTTTGGACCTTGCCAAAGCCCTGCCGAATCTTGCACCTAGTTGCACAGGTGCATCCCTGCCAGCTGTGCCCACAGGTGGTCTGAACTCCAGTCCCATGCCCACCCCTGCCCGGTCTTCAGATTCGGCAGAGATGATCCCAGGAGCTGGTCTGTACATCCCACAGCTCCTTTGCAAACAACTTCTGGTGACTGAGGAGGATATCAGGAAACAGGAAGGGAAAGTGAAGACGGCAAGAGAGAGACTGGCGGTAGGTAGCACTGATGCAGACAGACTCGCTAGAGAGGCAGGGAGAGTGAGGGGCCAACAAGGACGTCCCGACAAACACGATGAAGAAAAAAGAAGACGGTGCAAATGACATGGAGCTCACACTACATTATGCCTCTGCAGGGGTCCTGATGTCTTCTTGCTTTGAGCTCTTGAAACTTTAATATATACCAATACTTTTCTTTTCTTCAATTCCTTTGCATGACAGAGAAGATGCAGACAGTGATCCTTCTGAGGTGAGAGATTAAGTTTCAGGTGAGGAGAGAAAGGAGATCTTTCCTTTTCGTGTTGTTCTCTCATTTTTCTTTCCTAAGTGTGTTATTTATTTGTATTTTAAGGTCAGCAGAGAGTTATGAAAGTCATGGGGGTCTTTAGAGTTTTGCCCTCACAGTCACAGAGAAAACCTACCTAGTCTGAATGGACTGTGCTTTTTGTGTAATATTCCAATAGACCCTGACATAACATTTCACTAAAGAGCTGTTGTATCTGTCTTCTCAAGTAAGATATTCACTTCTAGATCTCTATTTTTCTGTTTTCTGTTGCATGTTGATTGACAATTGCATATAATGAAATAGCAGCCTTTCCCTCATTGTTTAGATCTGTATGGCTGGAAATCTGACACGCCATTCGGGCATCTTGCTATCAGGAGAAAGACTGTTCTCAGCGTCATGAGTCTAACAGTGAGCCACTGTGTGCTGGGATTTGTCTATTTGCTGATCAAGCCTGTTGGGTTATTCAAATCCTCTTCATCGTCACTGTCTCCTGGCCGACAAACTTACCAGCTACTGAGAGCAACGTGTTCAACAATAATGGAGTATGTTACTATTTATATCTTCCCTAAAAAATGAGTTATTTTTTAAATGAATCTTCTCTCCTCTATTCTTCGATGTAGTAATCATCTGGCGTTTTAGTTAAATGTGTTTTTAATGTCTTGTTTTAAAACTAATACCAAATTAGACAGACTATTCTTTTCCTTTACTCACGACTCCTGTTACGTTTTTCTGGGTTCACATTTCTTCCTCCTGGTGAACGTTCTTTACCGGTTCTTTCACTGCAGGCGTGTGGGAGGTCAACTCTGAGTCTCTCTGTCTGTCAGAAAATGTCTTTATTTCTTTCTTTGAGAGATAGTCTGGCTAGGTGTTTAATTCAGTTTTAGTAATTTTTTTCCTTCCTTATTATTTAATATTTCTGAGTCTCCATATCTTTAGCTATAAAATGGGAATAAAACCCTAAAATGGTGAGTGTAACTGAGATAATGCACGCAGAGCCTGCCAATCATGTTCCTTAGCAGATATTAAGTAGTCAATAATGATAGCTATTATTATCATTATTATAATCCTCAGAGAGTGCATTCTAGGCAAAGGACTACTTATGACAGAGAATGTGAAGCTCACAGCCAGGAAGTCTGAGTGAGCGGCATGACTGTGATTTTAATTCTTAGCCCTTGGGTATCTTCAGCTGTGGTCGTCTGCACAGTGTGCACAGACAACATAATCTGTTCCCACAGACCCACTGCAGGACAGGACAGCCTGCCTCACGCCTGGGATGCTCTGGGCTGCTTGTTGGGGAGCCTCTGCTGTGAGTCTACTTGAACTCTGTGCAGAGAAAGATGAAAAAGGACTCTTTCTTTTCCCTCGGATTTCTCCCCCCGAGTTTTATTCAGTTTCACATCCAGAGCAGACACTCTCTTTCCAGAGCCTTGGTGTTACTCTAGGATTCAGGCTTCCCAGACAGCTAGTCATTTCAGCTCCCAAGTCCCAAGGTGACTGCAGAGTCATGTCTGACCCACTCCTCCCATCTTGGCCTGTTTCCCATCATGGAGGACCCATGAGTGTGAGAGGAGCCAACGAGGGAGATTGATCTGGAAGTCCCGGGTGAATCTGAACTTCAGAGGATTAAGCAGAAAAGGGGAACCTGAGACTGTCGGGGCTTCAGGTTGTGGGGAATATGGAGGAGCCAAGAGGGGTTTATACAATGTTATAAACCAATTTTACCACAATAAAAAAAATAAATAAAGGAAAAGAAAGGAGCTGATGATTCATAGTTCATGAGAGAATCTCAATGCAGCTTGCATACTCAACTTTCATAACTGTTAGAGATATTCCCACATACACACACGAACTTACATACAAAATGTCACTTCTTTGCTTAGACGGACCACAAAAACTTTCCATTGCATTTCTGAATCCTGGGTCAATATATAGAGGGGAAAAACCCACTGATCACCAAGTCCGCTTCCTTGTAGACACCAGGCTTTATGTACTCAAAACAGTCAGAATAACTCATTGCGCACATGGAATACAGAAATTGCCTGAGGAGGGGCTGAAGAAGCAGAAAGAACATCCCAGCTGTGACTCACCAGTTTGAGGCAAAACCCCTAGTCAGTGGTGGGCAGAGGAGCAGAGCTGGAAGGAGACCTACAGTGTAGCCCTCTGCAGGGAAAGTTTACCCCTGTGCAGGGTACATGTTGCATCTAAAATTGCTCTGCCATTCAAGCCCACAGAAATATTTGTTATTCATCAGAAATAACAAATGCCCAAAAACTAGGGCATTGTCAGAAGCAATATATGTTGGCTCAGATCTCCCCTCAGAGTTGTTATGGATCAGAGTTGCTTCTGGTCTCCTCTGCCTGTCACTCTGAGTCCAAGCCCACCTGGTCACTGCTCTCAGTAAGGAGCTCAGGGGTCTTCCCTGCCCTGGGGCTCTGCATCTGGCACCTTGTGTCCTGGTAAAAACAAAAGTTAAAAGCATGTTTGAGCAACATCTTCCATCACAGTTGCCAGTGATTTCATCAGGGCTGGGAGTCAGCAAGGCTCTGGGAACTACCCCATCCTGAGACTGGATTCTTTCTTCCCCAGGCAAACATTCTGTTTCTTGCAATTAACTGAGAGATGTTGCATCCATCAGAACACAGCATCAGAAAGAGTCAGTACTGCGATCAGCAAAAACAGCCCAGCAGGATTCCTGTGATGCCCAGGGAGGAGGTCACTGACCAGCCCTTGGGTAACCCTTAAGGGTACTTTATGGCACACATCTCCAGCCTCACCCTTAGGTCTATTTGACCATTGTCTGAAGAACTGGTCTCACTCACAGTCCAGGAAATGGATATCCATTATCCCAGTTCATATCAGTTTGGCAAGTGATAAAATAAAGTCTAAATTCACATAAATTTACCCCAACCTATTCCTTAGACCTATGTCCTGTGCCACACTCAATGACCAGTTTATTACTCAGTGGACTCTGGCACTGTTTTCCTATTTCTCTGCTAATCATTAAGGCAAACATTTGCAAGGGTTCTTAGTATTTAAATATTCCTCTCCTTCAAATCACGTTCTTTTCTCAACTCACTTCAATCAGGTTTTGCCCACTATGTCACTCAATCTGTTCTCGTTAAGGACAATCAGCAACTTACATGAAGCCCAATACAATTGTCATTTTTTATCCTTATTTTATTTCACCACACAGCAGAATTTGACCCAGCTGATGGCTCGATCCTTAGGACACTCATTTCTAAGTGTTTTACTTTTTCTAATTTCTCTCTGTTGTTCCTACTTTGTGTGTATCTCTCACTTGATCTCCTGTATGGTACTCTCTTTACTTTATTCACCTTTAAATGCTTGGTTCTTTTCTTTCATGGATCTTCTTTTGTTTTCTGTTTAAGAATATTTTTTAATATGCCTCAAACAATGAAGATATTTGCTATCTTCTGAAGTTTTGTTGTTTTACCTTCTACTCTTAGATCTAAAATCCAGTGCAAAATGATTTTATCTACCTTGTGAAGTAGGAATTAAGCTTCATTTTTAATACAAACATCTAGTTGGTGGAACACTACTGATTAAAAAGACTGTCCTCTGTCTACTTCTCTGCAGTGGCATCTTTAACATAAATCAGAGTTCCATATGTCAGCATGTCTCTTTATGGACTCTATATTCTGTTCCACATTTCTATCTTTGCACAATGCCAAACAGTCTTAATTACTGTAGCTTTATGGTAAGTCTTGATATCTGGCAGTGTATATCCTCCAAATTTCTTCTTTAAAAACACCTGGAGAGTGACATCAGCAACGTGACAGAGTAAGCTGTTCCCTTTGTCTCTCTCCCTGCAAACTGCAATTAAACGCACATTCATTGATCAGTGGAGGAGGATATGCACACAGCACATCAGGATGCCTGAGAGACCTACACAGCTATACATCAGAAGAGGGATGGACTAGCCCCCGGGAGGTGGTGGAGATAGGTGAGCACTCTATGCCCCCCCAGGATCCCTGTACATGCATGCAACTACTCTCCCAGCTGGAGCACTCATAGCACTGCTATGGGTGGGCTCACACCTCAGCGTGACTGCAGGAACACCTGACAGCATCCGTGAGCCCCCAAGTGATTGCTGCTTTCCCATCCTGTGGGAGAGCCCAGAGTGCTGCCGTGGTCCCAGGGAGTAGCCCAGGCTCAGACCCAGTGGGGAGGCCCTGCCTGCCAACCCCAACAGCTGGTGCAACCTAGGAGGAGATGGCGGCAGATCTGTGCACCTGGGTGAATGAGCTCCCAGCTGCCACAAATGCCCATAGTACTGCTGCAGCCCTGAAGTGGGGAGCTCATCTTGGCAGGACTGCAGGAGCAGCCAGCAGCAGCTCTGAGCCCCCATGAGATCACTTTGCCATTTGGTGGGAGAGCCCACATGGCTGCTACAATCTCAAGGAGTGGCCCAGACTCGGACAGGCACAAGTTCCAGGGGTTACAGCAAGCTCAGAATACATAGCTTCCCCCAGGGGCGGCAGGTGGAATCTGTGACCAGACACTATCACTATGCGAAGGCACAAATCCACCCCATCAAAGGGTGTGAAGAAATATATTAATACTCCAGACCAGAAGGAAAAAGACAAACACCCGCAAATCAATCCTGAAGGCACAGACATCTACAATCAAAATGACAGAGAATTCAAAATAGCTACCAAAAAAAAAAAAAAAAACTCAAGTTACAAGAGAACTCAGAATGACAGTTCAATGAAATCAGGAACAAAATTAATGAACAGCGGGAATTCTTCACAAAAGAGAATGAAACTATAAACAAAAATCAATCAGAAATGTTGGAGATCAAAAACACAGTGAATGAGATACAGAAAAATCTGGAGTTCTTAAATAACAGAGCTGATATTTTGGAGGATAGAATTAGCAATCTATAGGACAGGAATATAGAAATCTTCAGATGGAGGAGGAAAGAGAACTAAGACTAAAAAGAAAGGAAGAAATTCTCTGGGAAATATCCAACTCAATTAGGAAATGCAACATAAGGATTATAGATATTGCAGAGGGAGAAGTGAGGGAGAAAGGACCAGAGAGCTTGTTCAAAGAAATACTAGCTGAGAACTTCCTAAACCTGGGGGAGGAGCTGGAATTACAAGTAAAAGAAGCTAATAGAACACCTAATTACATCTATGTAAAAAGACCTTCTCCATTAGTAAAGCTGGCAAAATCCAATGACAAAGAAAAATTATTAAGGGCGTGTCTTGACATGAGTACAGCCATGTTTGGCCGCTCCATTGACCTACAGCCACCAGCACAAAAAGAAATACAAAGCTGCTTTCTGCGTGGTGGGAACTGGCCCTTCTCCCACGGAGAGAGTTACAAGTTGTAACATTTCAAGGCTCTTGGAGCATCGTAGCCCAGAATGGACTGGCCATCTGTGCCGGGCTGAGATGATAACCAAAGAGAACAATGCACGTACACAACTACTGGGCTGGGACGTTAGCCAGGGGGCTCAGTGCACGTACGCCGCTGATAACCATTTGTACATGGAAACACTAAATGCTTGCTCTGCAAACTCTGTAATTGCTTACTCTAAAAATTACTGATGGTATAAAAACTGCTCGAAACTGAGCCCTAGTGAGAGTTCCACCTGTGGAAGGGACACCTTGCCCAGGACGTGTGATCCTTGCCCAGCCGCGTCGATTGACAGAGCTCTCCCGACAGTGGGGCGTGGATGTTATGAGTAACTGATTTGATGTAAAGCAATTGATTTGATATAAAGTAATTGATCTGATGTGTTCTCTTTTTGGTCAACCTGGTGTTTCTCTTTCTGGTTGATTTGTGTCATTTCTCTTCAGCCGATGTGGGTGTTTTCCCTTTCCAGTCGGGCTGATGTTTTTTCCCTCTTAATATTTGACCTATTTGGATCTGTTTGCAGACTATCGCCTTCACTATCCTCTATATAATAAAATATACCTTCAGTCCATTTGTTTGGAGTGGAAAGTGTCTTTTACGTCTCCGATCGAATCCCCGAACCTCTCATAACAGTGCCCGGGATCCGAACTTGCGAACCCTGGGCAACCAAAATGGAGCACGCACACTTAACTGCTACACCACTGGGCAAGCCCCAATAATTTCTATCTTTTTGATGCTCTCTATTTGGTAAGAGTTCCATTTCCTTTAGTTCTTTGTACATGGTTTCCTTTATCTCTTTGAGCATACTTAAAATAGTTGATTTGAAGTCTTTGTCTGGAAAGTCCCTTCTTTGGGGACAATTTCTGTTAATTTCCTTTTCCTGTAATGGGCCAAGCACTTTTGTTTCTTTGCATGACTCATTTTTTTTGTTGTTGAAAACTGGACGTCTGGCAATTCTGTAAATCAGATTTCCCCCTATCCCTAAGTTTTGTTGTTGTTGCTTGTTGTAGTTGGTGTTGTTTGTTTGGTGACATTTCTGAACTAATTTTGCAATGTCTGTATTAGTCATGTGTGGCCACTGAAGTCTCTGTTTTGTTAGCTTAATGGCCAGCTAGTGATTTGTCAGAGATTTCCTTAAATACCTAGAACCCAAAAACGCAGAGTCTTTGCAAATGGTCTCTGTGTATATTTTGGAGCAGGCTTTCAAAACTCAATCAGGCGATTGACAACTCTGTCTTAGCCTTCACTTCCTGCTTGTGCAGAGCAGGAAGGTCAATCAAAGGTGAGGACTTAGTGCCTTCTCAGGTCTTTTCGGAGCATGCACCCAGCCCTGGGTATGTGTGTGGTCTTACGTATACCTAGGAATGGGTATGTGCGTGGTCTTACGTATACCTAGGAATATGTGGGAGGTTTTCGAAGCCTTTTTTGTCCGAAACATCTTATTCCCTGCTTTCCTCTTAGACTTTTTGGTTAGTCTTTTGTTTGGTTCAATGGTTTTCCCTTGCCCCAGGCAGCAGTGGCTAATACATTTAAATGTGTTTGGCACATGCCCCAGCCCTCCACCCTTCATAGCCACCTCAGCACTGAGAGAGTTTGGAGTTAGACAAAATAAAAGCAAGCCCTTTGAGCCAGTCATTCAGGGAGCCACCAGACAGGTCAAAACAAGCAACCACAGCTCTTTGAGAAGAAAATCCATTCTGCTCCCTCCAGTAGTAGGAACACAGGCTGCTGTCTTCAAGGTGACTGCCATGGTGGGGAACAGGTGATGGGCCAGGGTCAGTTAAAGTGTCACAGAGCTCTCTTACCAAATTCACTTCTTTGTTTTGATTAAGCATTGTTCTGGTTGCTGTAAACTTCTTATAACTCTCCAGTGTTCCAATCAAGTTGATTCTGACAGTTTTTACCAGTTTATTTGCTGGTGTTTTGTAGAGTGTTGGACTTTGAGAGTTACCTACTCCACCATTGTCACTGACATCACTTCTCACAAGTCTTTCTTAAGCACCTTTATGTTCCTGGGTCTGTGCTAGGAATTAGGAATATGGTGGTGAATGAGGTCTGTGCTGGGAATTAGGAATTAGGGAATTAGGTCCCTACCATCCTGGAGCTTGTGGTCTAATGCCTTCCCTATCAACTGAAGATCTACTCCTTGGCCTGACTTCATGTTCTCCATGGATAAAAGCTTTGGGGCTTTTAAGTCTGTATTTGAAACTAGGCATGAACTTCTGGGACCAGTTATCCCCCATCACCCTGGATATTGACTGAGGATGCTTACATTTTTTTTTTCTTGGTGAAAGATAGTTTTACTATATTTGTTAGAATTTAAGGATAATTGTACTGCTGCTCCTAAAGTCACACTTGCTCATCTATAGAAGTGTGGGCCTCAGTTCCACGGTGAGGCTTCTTGTCCCATGCAGAGTCCCCTACATCATATGTCTTTTCTCCATGTATAGGGAATCAAGTTGATAAACCTAGTCTGCTCTCCGAATTGGAGCAAGAAGATAAAGTGAGGACAGAGGAAAGAGGAATTCTCCCAGGCACCGGGGCCAGGTGAGCACTAGGTATATATGAGTCTTTGTCAGGAACCTCTCTGTCCTGTGGCTTGACAGTTTGGAGTATTACATTAGGAAATGTCCATCAGACACATTTGTAAAATGCTCTTTTTTTCCGACAAGAAGGCCAAAAACGTTTAGTATGAGCCTCCTCGTGGACCTCCTTTGCTTTTTCTTTAACTTTCTGTTCATTATCTCATACTTTACTTTGGCCTCAGAGGGGGGAAAAAGATCTCTCTCTTCCTTCTTAAATTTAAGTCTCATATGAGCTCTTTGTCTAGTTCCTTCTCACTTTACATTCCTGACAATTCCTTCTTTCCATCAGCATCAATTTCAATATTTCTAGAGTCTTCTTTAATACAAACCTAAAATTTTCACACTCGTGTCCCTTTCATTGCAAACCTCCTGAAAATCTCTAACCCCTTCGGGTCTACCTTCACTAACACGTGCATTTTACCTTTTCTTTCCTTTATCAACTTAAATTTCTTTTCAATTTGTTTCGGATTTGGAGACTCTTACTTAAAGTCCAAGGGTTAACTTCTAAGCAGCATGTTTTTAGAGAAGAACAATCTAAAGGTTTAAAAATGGTAAGATTTCTGATTTTCCACAGTAGGAAAATACCATAAATTAGAAAAGCCACAAAGTTACCAAGGGATTCATTTTCCCAAGAAAAAGTTGTCCCTCTGGAGAGATACCCTGAAACTCTTGTGAATTTGGAGAGAAGCATAAGTTATCTCCAAAATGTTTTCTTCCCTGAGTGTTCACAAAAGTAAATGTTTCCATAAATGTGACTCAGATATTGAGTGTTTCAAACATAAATTTGTCTTAAACTTATCAGAAGATGCTCTGTGAATCTGATAAGGACTTATGGCAAAGCATCCATCTTTTTTAACTTCTGAGAACTCAAACCAGCAGAAATCATATACAGGCACTCAAAGTGGCAAAAACACCAATTATAATGATGTTATACATAGCAGAATTCCTGGAAGAAAAATTCCTATGATAGCATTGAATATTAAAAATATTATAAATTATAGTTAGCATTCATTTCTTAATCAACAGGAGAGAAGTCATCTTGGAGTGAAACTCAACGAGTGTAATCAGTGTTTTAAAGTCTTCAGCACAAAATCTAATCTTATTCAGCACAAGAGAATTCATACTGGAGAAAAACCCTATGATTGCAATCAATGTGGCAAATCCTTCAGCAGCAGTTCTTACCTCACTGTTCATAAGAGAATACATAATGGGGAGAAACCCTATGAATGCAGTGACTGTGCGAAAGCCTTCAGTAATCCCTCATCCCTTAGACTGCATGTGAGAATTCACACTGGAGAAAAGCCTTATGAATGTAACCAGTGTTTTCACGTCTTCCGCACTAGATGTATCCTCAAAAGGCACAGGACAGTTCATACTGGGGAGAATCGTTATGAATGTAATCACTGTGGAAAGGCTTCAGCATGAGCTCCTCCCTTACTGTCCACAATAGAATGCATACAGGGGAGAAACCTTATGAATGTCATGATTGTTGTAGAGCCTTTAGGAAGAGCTCACATCTGACACAGCATGTGAGAACTCATACTGGAGAAAAACTGTGAGTCTAATGAGTGTGGGAAATCCTTCAGCAGTAGTTTTTCTCTTACTGTGCACAAGAGAATACATTACAGAGAGAAACCCTATGAGTGCAGTGACTGTGGGAAAGCTTTAAATAATCTCTCATCTGTTAAGAAACATGTGAGAACTCACACTGCAGAAAAACCCTATGAATGCAATCATTTTGGGAAATCTTTCACCACTAACTCTTACCTTTCTGTGCATAAGAGAATTCATAATAGGTAGATATGAATATAGTAACTGTGGGAAAGCATTCATTGATCTGCCATCTCTGGGGCATCTTCGGGACTCACATCGGATGTATAAATTATTTGTTGTGTAATAAATTATCCCTAAAATTTAGCGGTTCAAAACAACAAGCATTTATTACCTCACAATTTCTGTAGGTCAAGAGTTAAGGAATGGATTAGCTATGTAGTTCTAGCTCAGGATCTCTCATGAGAAGCAAGATGTCAACCAGAAATGCAGTCATCTAAAGTCTTTGGGACTGAAGGGTCCACTTCCAAGATAGCTTACTCACATCCCTGGCAAATTAGTGCCAGTTGTTGGCAGGGGTCCTTCAGTTTCTCCTTATGTAGGTCTCTCCATGGTGCTGAGTATCGTCACAATATGGCAGCAGGTACCCTCCAAAGGAAGTGATCCAAAGGAGCCCATGCAGAAGCCGTAAGTCTTTTATGACCTAGCCTCAGAAGGCCATATTCTCTCTTCATCTGGATTGTGTTGGTCACCCAGACTGATCCTGCCACAGAGTGGGAGGGAACTACACAGGATATGAATACCAGGAGACAGAGATCACTGGGAATCCTCTTGGAGTCTGGCCTTCAGTGAAGAAAAGCCTTCAGCACACCCTCATCCTTCTAATCTGATCAATATGGAGTAGCATTCAATAACCCACACGTTAACTCACTCTGGAGAGAAGCCTTCTAAGTGCACTGTATGTGGTAAAACCTTCAACACAAACTCTGACCCTACTGTGTGCCAGAAGATGACCTACTGGGGAGAAACCTAAAGAATGCAATGGCTATAGGAAAGCCTTTGGTGATAGCCCTAGGGAGTCACGTCACAATTTACACTAAGGGAAAACTCTATGAATATCATCAAAATGGAAAACCCTTCAGAGGACCCTCATCCCTTAAGACACACATGAGAAACACACTGCAGAGGAACACCCTGTATATAAGGAATGTGGAATGGCAAACACTGGCACTCTCCCCTCTAGTCTACGCTGCTCTGTGCAGGTTGATGGACTATATCAAAGAGCTCATTTGCCTTAGGCTTCTGTTTGGGTTGGTCAGTGGGGAGCCCAGTTAGGAGATCAGAGGGTTGGAGAAGAGTGACTCCATGCCATGACTATATCCCTGCAGGAGAACTGGGGTCCGGGTGTTACCCTTGAGCTCTTCTCAGCCCCTGTGGTG